>NC_035443.2:100212467-100533785 GCF_002127325.2 Helianthus annuus
TAAACAAGATCAAGATGATGATTAGAAGCACTTACTACTAGCACAAGGCTAGGGAAGAAACAAGGTGTAAATGTGGTGGATAAAAGAAATCTAGAGCGGTTCTTGAACTTTTGAGAGCACCGGGCTTGTTTGTAGGACTCCTTGCTTCTATGTATGTATGAAAAATGGTTGAACAATGTTTGAAAGTGGTGGTGGTGTGGTGGAAGGGTGGCGGCCGTGAGGGTGTAGGATGTGACAACCGGTAATTAACGGCTTCTAAATATGCAATTAGCAAATATTTAGATGATAATAAATAGTGTTTATGGCACGAATTAACTTAATTAGGCCTTTGAATTGCCTAGGAACGTCTAACCGGCTATACAGTGCGCGAATGACGATCTACGGAAAAACCGTTGAATATTAAACGAATACGAACTGACGTCGTACAAAATGCAGACAACGCCGACAATTATAAAATTTGTACATATAATTTATATATAGGATTTCGTTTTGCGAAATATTCATGCTTTCGAACGACGCAAAACGCAAACGTGAACGAAAAACGTGGAAACAGTAACGCACCGACAATCAACGAAGAAACGAAGCACCTGACTCGAATTTCGTCTCGATATTAATATATTACGATAAAATTTAGCTTCGTTTTGAATTATAATGCTCGCCGTTGAAAACTGATCGAAAAATGGATCTAAAAACGACAAATGAAGCAGTTTACGCGATTTAGCGCAAACGACAAAGATACGCGTCATATCGATATCCGATGAAATTTTTAAACGCTTCGACTCCAAGATTTTATTTTACGACATTTTACGGAACTCGGGTGTGAAAACGGGCTTCCAAAACATATCAGGCAGCACGAAACGGGCTTGTGGGCCTGGGCCCAAGCCCACTTGTAAGACCTAGTATATAAACACTTATCTCATTGTTGTTGGTCATTTGAAACCCTAACTACACAACAACAGCCGCACACCACGTCCATTTCTCTCTCACTTTGTCTGAACATTATCCAAGCCCTAACCCTTATTATCACCTTCTCTACACATACTGAGCTTTATATCCTCAAATGCACACATGAAACAACATCATCACTCTCATCTTTCTCTCGATTTCATCAACAAGCACATGGAAAATCCCCATCTTCACAAACAGAATTCAACCAGCCACACCCCCTTGATTCTCCTTCTTTTTCTCTCGGTTTCGGTGACCGGAGCCGGTTGCCGGCTCCCCTTCTTCTCCGGCAAGCGAGCTATACTCCACAACAACCTGCAACACCCCTTTTCTGCGATCTGTGTGACGTCCGACGCCACCACCACCGCCTGGTGGTGGCACGATGATGAATCAGAAGAGAGAAAGAGAGAGAGAGAAGCATGGAGAGAGAGAGAGGGAGGAGATTGGAGAATCGGAGACAGAGGAGCAGCGCCGTCACGGCGGCGGCGGCGGAGCCACGACAGCGGAGGCGGTGGTTTTGTCTCTCGTTGCCGACGGCCGGCGATGGTGAGGTTGTTGATGGCAGTCGCGGGTCACAAGAGCTACACTCCGGTGATAACTGGCTATCAAGATAATGATGATGCCGACAAGCAACCGAGGCCGTTTATCTTTCTGGTAAGTGGCGTTATTTTGTTCAGATTCGAAAAATCTTGTGATTCTACACTGATGAATATTTTTTTTTTGGGTTTTGATGTCGTTGGTGACGATGGTGGTGGCCGCCGGAAAGATACGTCTGAGGTGGGGGTCTGCTATTTGTTTTTCTCTTCTATCTCAGCCTGTTCAAGACACTGATGTATGTGGTTTGTTCGAGTTCACAGTAGTCCGATTCAGTTTCGGTTCAGAATTGGCTCAACTCGGTTTAACTTGGTCAAACCGAGTCAACTCAGGCGACACGAGTCAAAAGCAGTCAATGCTCGGTCAACTCATATTTCGTTCGGGTTTTCGGGTCAACATTTGGGTCTCGGTCAAACTCAGTCAAAGCACGGTCAAAGTTGGTCAAAGTTTGGATAAACTCGGTTTGACTCGGTCAAACCGAGTCAACTCAGTCAACTCAGTCAGTCGGTCAACAGCAGTCAACACGCAAGACCCGGTAAAGTTTAGGCGTAGCAAGTCGTTATTACGCCAGTTTACATTAGATTTTAGACTTATACGCGACCCGAGCTCGACCCGAATTAATTAAATATTAGTTTATTTTTTTTTACTTGACGAAAAGTTTATATAGATTGCTTATATTATTGGATTATTGGTTGAATTTTGAAAAATAAATTGACACTTAGTTATCGGGATCGTCCAAAAACAGAGGAAACTCTGCCCGATTTTCATAAAAATCTGAAACACGACACGTATTATAGTTTAAAAATGACGCTAATCAAAATTCAAGATTTCTTATAAAAATAAATAGCAAAGTATATTCATTTTAAGCGACGTTTTATAACATATAAGGTGAATGTAATTATTCATTAAGAAAAAAACGTTTAGAACTCGATGGTTTATATGAAGATAAATATGGTAACTTATATTTAGTTCAAAACGCTTTGAAACTCGAAAATTTCTTTAAAAATGGATATAGTTAGTTATATTCCCTTCAAACGAGTAGTATTCGGAAATCTTATGAACTAAATATAATTTTTATATTTCTTTCAATCGTCTAGAATCCGAGTTTTTCTAAAATGAATATATTTGTTATATTCCCTTCAAACGTCACGTTTTAGAATATATATATATATATATATATATATATATATATATATATATATATATATATATATATATATATATGTATGTATATATATCTATTTGTTTCCATCCTACGAAAACTACAACGGTATGTTACCGAATCATATACGATGCTTCGAATACGTGCAATATTTCTTCTATGCCTTCTATTCGCGACAACTAACACGACGACGTAAGTATATTTATATTGAAATATATAAATATATTTATGCTCTAAACCATTCGAAAACTAAGTCGTTTTTGAGATTTAGTTTTATCCCGATATTAAATGGGATCAAACAACCATAGTTTGGTTATTTCAAACCAAGATAATAACACCTTTATAGAATCGTTTAGTTAACGATTCGGTAGAGCTCGGACACGTAGTTTAGCTACGTCAATTTAGTTAGAAACTTATAATTATTCCTTGATTAGGAATGCTTTAGTTGCACGCTAGCGAGTTCACATTCGTGGGATGACACTACGGAATCACATTTAGCTAGCTATGCACAGGAATATACAGGTGAGTTCATAACCCCCACTTTTCACTGTTTTACATTTTTATAAAATGTTTTCGGGGGTGGAAAGACATGCAAGTTTTGCAAAATCACACAAGGTTTCGATAAATGAATATTGCATATTTATAAACCATTTTGCGACATGATTTTAACAAACTCAAATGGTTTACGAAAAGATTATGCTAAACATACCGGTTTATAAAAACATTAGTGTTTTTCGAAACATGCATGAGTTTTAATAACACGAATGGCGTGGGCAAAGGCCCAAGGACATGGGCAGAGGCCCAAGGACATGAATAACTCTCACATTATACGTTAACTAGGGTATGGTTAAGCTAGGGAATGAACTGTTAGATCAGGTGAGCGAATAGTAATCTCTCTTAAGTGCCATTAATCTTGTATAAGACCGAGGGCAAAAGTGGTAGATCTATCGGGTGTAGCGAGCCCCACTCTTGGTTCCTTGTGTGGCCCATGTAGTGCTTTTGTTGTTCTAACCGGGTGGACCGGGGGAAATCCGCTAGGGTTGAGTTGTCACACCTCGACCACGTAGAACATACAAAACGTGGCGGAAACGTCGGGGAGTGTTGTAACAGAATCAATTGTTTCAAATCCATGGCAAATGAAGTTTCGTTTTATAAATCAAACATGAAAGTTTACATTGTCTGAACAAGAATCAAAGTGTACATAACATGAATTAAGTAGTTCTTGTCTCGTTTTAAGTCACTAAGGCACAGGTCCGCCTAAGTATGTCTTGATAAGTCCTATGCATCATCTCCTGAAAACACATGTGAAAATAGGTACGTCAGCATAAAAATGCCTGTGAGATACATTGGTTTTGTGAAAACGGAATTCATGACTTGAGTTGGAGAAAATGTTTAGTCATGAACCTCGTATTTTGCTTTGTCTTGTAAATCATTTGAAAAACGGTAAGATCAAATGATATGTATAAATAAGAGAACAATGCCTGGTTAACTGAATGACCATGTAAAAAGAGTTTGTATAAGATTTGTTGTTTGTAAATCAATGTCTTGTGAAAAGCGTGTTATTTGTATAAAATGTTCTATGTCTCAAATTGAAATGATTCAAATAACGCTACGATATGTAATACCATACAAACACTTATATATAGGAAGTACCAGCGGCGTATCCACCATGCTTGTATCATATTACACATGCCTCGTTACTTAAATCACTTACTCAAACCAAACCATCAAGATGAAATGTTTAACAACGGTAGAAATGTTCATGTATAGTCAAATGTCTATTGTCAAATGTAATCCATGTCAACGGATACAACTGGTTTACACGGTTCAATGGTTACAGACGGTTCATGAAATCAAAGGGGTAAGACGGTTCACATAGTCAAATGGTTACAACGGTTCAAAATGTAGTGTAATGTGTTCATATGCTGGATGAGCATATGCAATAGAAATGCAATGTGAAACAATGTACTACGTATGCACACAATGGGCGTACGTAGCATGAAATGTATTGTAGAGTACAACGGTTCAAAATGTAGTATACTGTGTTCATATGCTGGATGAGCATATGCAACAGATATGCAATGTGAAACAATGTACTACGTATGCACACAATGGGCGTACGTAGCATAAAATGTATTGTAGAGTACAACGGTTCAAAATGTAGAATAATGTGTTCATATGCTGGATGAGCATATGCAACAGATATGCAATGTGAAACAATGTACTACGTATGCACACAATGGGCGTACGTAGCATGAAATGTGATGTAAAACAATGTACTAAGTACGCACACAATGGGCATACATAGCATAAACACAATGAAATCATGTACTATATATGTACTATCGAACATAGCAGTGTATGATGTGAAAACCGGAAAGCATGAAAGTAGCAAGTAGGCACATGTGTTTCACCCCAAAACAGTTTGGAAAACAGTAAAAGAGGGGTTCAATGTACTCACCTGAGATTGCTTTGAGTTCTTGTATAATAACCAAACAAATGCTAGATCACGGAATATCAAACGGCACCTAATAGGTAGCTATGTTAATATACCGGACCAAATCGGAAGGATCGGATAGTACGCGGGTTCGTAAACCAAACGAGTATGGAGACTCGTGTAATATGGTTTAACAAAGCCAACATAGTAAAATGAAACCTAACCTAAGTGTTTGCGACCCATTACGAACCGTTTAGGTAGCTTATGCTACCTTACGCGTCGTTCGCGTAGGACGCGTTTGGAACGCCTAACATCGCGACCACAAGGTATAACCTCGGAAGGTTATAGCTATGGTCACCTAATGTGTTAGGTCGGATCCTAATGATCGACCAAATGGGTCGGGTTCGAAAGTATAAGCGATGGTTTAGATCGCTTACCTTACGACCCTATATAAGCACTAAACTAAAAGTGACGAGCTAAGCATGTTAGAACATGCTTAACTAAGTTTAGAAAACAGGTTTGGCATCAAAACAAACGGCTTTGATGCTCACGAGTAGTTTGGTTACAAAATACGCAAGAATGCGCATTTTGGCCAAAACTACGACTCGTCACTGAGCCTAGATAACGTGGTAATCAGTAGGTATGGTCACTACGGACCATAACCATCGTGATCACGCTCACGTTTTGAAGTTCCATGAACTTCGCATCGACCATAAGCTGGTCAATGCAGAAAGTCAACAAAACGTTGACTTTCGGACTCGAAAAGCGAATAAAAGAGCGAAAGAAGACTTACGGAGGGTCCCCGAGTGCTAATCTAGATCAAATAGCTCAGATATGAAACAATGGTTCCAACTTAGAGCCTTAAGATCAGATTGTGTGGGTTTTTGGAACAAAGGGAGGGGGGGTATTTATAGGAAAAGTGGAACCGTTAGGATCGTTTATCGAATATCGTGCCGCGATCTTGAGCGTACACTTGTCAAAATATTTTGGTAAGTCAGATATTGGCTCTTGGCTCCTGATTGGGTGAAAGGGCATTGCCCCTTGATCGAACGAAAGGCCAAACTGCATTAAATGCAATATATTTTCTGTCTGACAGTCTCACGCGCCCCGCGTAAGGATTTGGGCAATCTTTACGCGGGTCGCCTGAAGTCCTCTAATCTGCACCACTTGCAGAATTTACACTTTTGGCCCCTGTTGCGTATTTAAGCCATTTTCAGCCCTTCCAAGGCCTGTAAAGCCAACTTTAAGGCCCTAAAATGATGTCTAAACATTGTGGACATGAAACATGCCCAAAAATATGTCGGATGTTGGTTCGTTTGGTCGTACGAACGCGATGTTCGCTTAATTACGACGGAATGCGCATAAGCGCGAAAAACGATCCAAATGACGTGACGAACGGATTTTTCTCATCCCAAACACTAAGGCATAATATAAGGATGCTTACATAAATTTTTGGATGTCCGGATGTATTCAGAACGTAAGTTATGCGCGAAAGTGCAAACTTGTGCACTTTTTAACACTTTTAGTCCCTGAATGATCCAAAAGTTTGTTTTAGCATGCCAAAAACCTCAAAGCCTATTTCTAAGCTTTGTAAAGGATATTTAAGGTATGTTTAACTTATGGACATGTTCCGGAATGTTCGTTAAAGTTCAAATTGGCATACTTTTGCAGTTTGTCAAGTTTAGTCCCTGTAAGCGAATTAACTTGTTTTTGCTATACCAAAGCCTTCAAAACTTATTTCTAAGTTATGTAAAGGTTATTTAAGGGATGTTGAGTATATGTTGATGTTCCGGAGTATTTGTCGCATTAAACCGAGTACATTTACGCACCAGTTTGCGTATAATTCTCCAGAAAGCGATATAAAGTATGAAATTGAACAAGAATTGATATGTGCAAAAGATACACATATTTGTACAAGATCCCAAGTATGAAATACAATATTTCATTGGCTTGGTATTTGTTTGATGGTCGCGGTGACACAGGTGTCACAGTCTCCCCTACTTTAGGAAATTTCATCCCGAAATTTATTCGTAGGAGTCTATTTGTGACTTTGCCAAATACCCACCAGCGATATGCAAGGCAATATCCTGTCATTTCCTTAACGGTCATTCTTCAGAAACGAAAATGAACAGACGGAGTCATTTTCCTCAACGAGTATTCTTCAGAAATGGAAATGAAGGATTACACAATGGATATTCATTTCCCCAACGGATAAATCATCAGAAACGAAAATGAACTAACAGAGTCATTTTCAACGGTTGCTTCATCAGAGTTGGAAATGAAGGATTTCACAACGGATATTCATTTCCCCAACGGATAAATCGTCAGAAACGAAAATGAACTAACGGATCATTTTCAACGGTTGCTTCATCAGAGTTGGAAATGAAGGATTTCACAACGGATATTCATTTCCCCAACGGATAAATCGTCAGAAACGAAAATGAACTAACGGAGTCATTTTCAACGGTTGCTTCATCAGAGTTGGAAATGAAGGATTTCACAACGGATATTCATTTCCTCAACGGATAAATCGTCAGAAACGAAAATGAACTAACGGAGTCATTTTCAACGGTTGCTTCATCAGAGTTGGAAATGAAGGATTACACAACGGATATTCATCTCCTCAACGGATAAGTCTTCAGAAACGAAAATGAACTAAACGGAATCATTTTCAACGGTTGTTTCATCAGAGTTGGAAATGAAGGATTACACAACGGATATTCATTCCCTCAACGGATAAATCTTCAGAAACGAAAATGAACTAAACGGAATCATTTTCAACGGTTGCTTCATCAGAGTTGGAAATGAAGGATTACACAACGGATATTCATTCCCTCAACGGATAAATCTTCAGAAACGAAAATGAACTAAACGGAATCATTTTCAACGGTTGCTTCATCAAAGTTGGAAATGAAGGATTACACAACGGATATTCATTCCCTCAACGGATAAATCTTCAGAAACGAAAATGAACTAAACGGAATCATTTTCAACGGTTGTTTCATCGGAGTTGGAAATGAATAGGGTTAACTCTAGACACATGACAGAACTTGCTGTGATTTCTGTGCACTAAATTCCATAATTATGTATGCATCCATAATTACGTAATCCCTTGCACAGTCCGCACAGTTTGTTTTGTAATGTTTTGGGGAAGGATATTAAACTTGTGATGAGGGTGACTAGACTTCCATCGGTTCCTTTTAATTAGATCGACAGGGGATCTTCTTAGTTAGGCCACCAAGGAGTCCTTTCAGCTATATCATCACATGATATCCCTAACCAGATTTTTGGTTGAATCTGTTTAACTAGACCACTCAAGGGTCTAATTATGAAGTAGTACTTTAAAATCCGAGGGACTTAACTATAACATAGAAGTCCATTGAGGATTTTAAGTAATACCCCTGGGTATCCTACGATGAATCTCTTGTACAAGGATATGTAAGATTCTACGAGGATTTGGATAGCATAATTTGGATCACACAACAACACATAAGGGAACATATAAGCACAAAGTCACATACTTGTTTAACTTGATCATAATTTGTTTTTAACTTGTTATTGATTGAATACGGATATGGAAACCAATCGACGGGTCTCAATGTTCACTGGAATCTATCTGAGAAGATAGGAAGATCTCCCAAAATTTGATTTTTGATTACAAGGAATCACCACATTCGAATTAAGGTATACAACGATTAAGGACTTACATGAAATCCTTAGGTACCCTATTAAGGATTTATAGTGGTACTTTGGGTATTCGTCATGTGTTGTAACTTGCGCCTTGTACTTCGTTTCCTTAGAATAAACGGGTACTTAGGAATTTCGTGGAAGACGCAAGAGATCATAGGATGGGAGAATTTTGGGGGTAGCTTGTTTTTTTTAAGGAATGCGGTTCCTTGATTGTTGGTATTGTAAGGGGGTATGTCGTTTATGTATGTAACCACACAAATACATTGCAATGTAAATAAAAATTTATTTATAAACAACGATAACAACGGTTTCTTGGACCTTGACAACAAAAGAAAATAATACATAAGACGTGATTATTTCTAAACGATGTTGTCTTCTTGTCAGTCAGATGCTTATCCCTGTGCTGGATTTGCATTAGCAAGCTTTGGGCAATTTCTTCGGAAATGACCCATCTCGCCACAGTTGAAACAAGAGCCTGGTAGAAAACGACCTTGAGCAGGATTGTTGCCAGCTTGGTTTGGCGCAGCTGCAGCTGGGCAGACTCTTGCTGTGTGGCCTATAAGTCCACAAGTTTGGCATTTGCGGCATTGTACATTGGTGTGATGATGGAGGCCACATTGGTTGCACAAAGGTGCAGTTCCATTGTATGGTTTTCTAGTAGGGGGTTGAGTTGGTTGGTTGGGGACGGCTTGACCATTGTGAGCGACCATGGCGAAGTTCTGAGAAGCCTTTCGCTTCTTTGACTTCTTAGGAGATTCAGTCTGTTCATCCATGGTCTTTGATTCCTCGATTGGCTTCTTGTCACCCTTTCGAAAAAGTTTATGCTTTCTGATCTGCGATTCAGTCAAGGTTGCAGATAGCTCAATGGCCTGACGGAGTGTGGTAGGGTTGCTACCAGTGACAATGTCTTGTACCGAGTCAGGCAGGCCGTCGATGTACCTTTCGATAGCCTTGTCGAGTGGGGCGACCATAGTCGGGCAAAGTAGACTCAACTCCTCAAACCTATCAGTATATGCCCTGTGTTCGCCACTATCTTGTTTCAAATCATCAAACTCCTTCTCCAACGCCCGTTGTTCATGACGAGGACAAAACTCTCTCATCATAAGAGCTCTCAGTTCAGCCCATGTTTGTGCTAGAGCAACATCTGCACCACGATCTCTCATTACCCCGTTCCACCATGTAAGAGCCCTTTTCTGAAACACACTCGAAGAAAACTCGACCTTGCGATTATCCGGACACTGCACGTGGCGAAAGGTATTCTCGATGCTCTCGAACCATTGAAGAAGCCCAGTTGCTCCCTCAGAACCATTAAACTTGAGTGGTTTAGCAGAGTTAAAGTTCCTGAAATTGCATGTACCATTGTTGTTGTTGGCTTGGTTCCATTGAGCAAAGAGGTTTGGGAATTGAGCAGCCATCTGCTGCGCAATGATTTCTGCCAGCTCGGCAGTTGCTATCTGGTGTTCGCGTCAAGGAGGCATTCTAAAAGAGGAAAACATGAAAGGAAACAAATAAAATGGTATTGGGTAAGAATAGGATGTTACAATCACCGACCATAATCACGGTTGATGGTCATTTGTTTGAATCATGAAGCAAACAAACAACACCAAGGCTGAATCAAAGCAAATAGATCCTCATAGTGTATCGCGAAGACATGCTCACCTATAAGTGGACACTCACCCCAAGAGTTCCCAGGTAAGAGTGACTGGTCCGATTATGTGGATTTGTACGAACACTCTAACCTTAGACAGAAAACCCAGGGTACAGGCATTCACTCTTCCAGTTCGCACGTGTTCACACTATTTAGGACCCAAAACTTTGACGAGAGTTTTGAAAATTCAAAGGGGTTCAAAACCTTATAACAAAGGGTTCAAAACCTTACAATAGAGGGTTCAAAACCTAGTAATCAATCATCCTAGAACAGATGATTAGTTTTCAAGGCGGTTTTGAAATTTATGTTCTTGTTGTGGTCGTCGCCTAAGGATAGGTGACGGTATTGTTTTATGACTAAACGCAAGTGAACTCGCGTTAGGGTCCTAGGAAGGTTATAGACTAGGTCAAAGCATTACTAATAACCTAATTCCCTATAACCATTGGCTCTGATACCATCTTTTCTGTCACACCTCAACCACGTAGAACATACAAAACGTGGCGGAAACGTCGGGGAGTGTTGTAACAGAATCAATTGTTTCAAATCCATGGCAAATGAAGTTTCGTTTTATAAATCAAACATGAAAGTTTACATTGTCTGAACAAGAATCAAAGTGTACATAACATGAATTAAGTAGTTCTTGTCTCGTTTTAAGTCACTAAGGCACAGGTCCGCCTAAGTATGTCTTGATAAGTCCTATGCATCATCTCCTGAAAACACATGTGAAAATAGGTACGTCAGCATAAAAATGCCTGTGAGATACATTGGTTTTGTGAAAACGGAATTCATGACTTGAGTTGGAGAAAATGTTTAGTCATGAACCTCGTATTTTGCTTTGTCTTGTAAATCATTTGAAAAACAGTAAGATCAAATGATATGTATAAATAAGAGAACAATGCCTGGTTAACTGAATGACCATGTAAAAAGAGTTTGTATAAGATTTGTTGTTTGTAAATCAATGTCTTGTGAAAAGCGTGTTATTTGTATAAAATGTTCTATGTCTCAAATTGAAATGATTCAAATAACGCTACGATATGTAATACCATACAAACACTTATATATAGGAAGTACCAGCGGCGTATCCACCATGCTTGTATCATATTACACATGCCTCGTTACTTAAATCACTTACTCAAACCAAACCATCAAGATGAAATGTTTAACAACGGTAGAAATGTTCATGTATAGTCAAATGTCTATTGTCAAATGTAATCCATGTCAACGGATACAACTGGTTTACACGGTTCAATGGTTACAGACGGTTCATGAAATCAAAGGGGTAAGACGGTTCACATAGTCAAATGGTTACAACGGTTCAAAATGTAGTGTAATGTGTTCATATGCTGGATGAGCATATGCAATAGAAATGCAATGTGAAACAATGTACTACGTATGCACACAATGGGCGTACGTAGCATGAAATGTATTGTAGAGTACAACGGTTCAAAATGTAGTATACTGTGTTCATATGCTGGATGAGCATATGCAACAGATATGCAATGTGAAACAATGTACTACGTATGCACACAATGGGCGTACGTAGCATAAAATGTATTGTAGAGTACAACGGTTCAAAATGTAGAATAATGTGTTCATATGCTGGATGAGCATATGCAACAGATATGCAATGTGAAACAATGTACTACGTATGCACACAATGGGCGTACGTAGCATGAAATGTGATGTAAAACAATGTACTAAGTACGCACACAATGGGCATACATAGCATAAACACAATGAAATCATGTACTATATATGTACTATCGAACATAGCAGTGTATGATGTGAAAACCGGAAAGCATGAAAGTAGCAAGTAGGCACATGTGTTTCACCCCAAAACAGTTTGGAAAACAGTAAAAGAGGGGTTCAATGTACTCACCTGAGATTGCTTTGAGTTCTTGTATAATAACCAAACAAATGCTAGATCACGGAATATCAAACGGCACCTAATAGGTAGCTATGTTAATATACCGGACCAAATCGGAAGGATCGGATAGTACGCGGGTTCGTAAACCAAACGAGTATGGAGACTCGTGTAATATGGTTTAACAAAGCCTACATAGTAAAATGAAACCTAACCTAAGTGTTTGCGACCCATTACGAACCGTTTAGGTAGCTTATGCTACCTTACGCGTCGTTCGCGTAGGACGCGTTTGGAACGCCTAACATCGCGACCACAAGGTATAACCTCGGAAGGTTATAGCTATGGTCACCTAATGTGTTAGGTCGGATCCTAATGATCGACCAAATGGGTCGGGTTCGAAAGTATAAGCGATGGTTTAGATCGCTTACCTTACGACCCTATATAAGCACTAAACTAAAAGTGACGAGCTAAGCATGTTAGAACATGCTTAACTAAGTTTAGAAAACAGGTTTGGCATCAAAACAAACGGCTTTGATGCTCACGAGTAGTTTGGTTACAAAATACGCAAGAATGCGCATTTTGGCCAAAACTACGACTCGTCACTGAGCCTAGATAACGTGGTAATCAGTAGGTATGGTCACTACGGACCATAACCATCGTGATCACGCTCACGTTTTGAAGTTCCATGAACTTCGCATCGACCATAAGCTGGTCAATGCAGAAAGTCAACAAAACGTTGACTTTCGGACTCGAAAAGCGAATAAAAGAGCGAAAGAAGACTTACGGAGGGTCCCCGAGTGCTAATCTAGATCAAATAGCTCAGGTATGAAACAATGGTTCCAACTTAGAGCCTTAAGATCAGATTGTGTGGGTTTTTGGAACAAAGGGAGGGGGGGTATTTATAGGAAAAGTGGAACCGTTAGGATCGTTTATCGAATATCGTGCCGCGATCTTGAGCGTACACTTGTCAAAATATTTTGGTAAGTCAGATATTGGCTCTTGGCTCCTGATTGGGTGAAAGGGCATTGCCCCTTGATCGAACGAAAGGCCAAACTGCATTAAATGCAGTATATTTTCTGTCTGACAGTCTCACGCGCCCCGCGTAAGGATTTGGGCAATCTTTACGCGGGTCGCCTGAAGTCCTCTAATCTGCACCACTTGCAGAATTTACACTTTTGGCCCCTGTTGCGTATTTAAGCCATTTTCAGCCCTTCCAAGGCCTGTAAAGCCAACTTTAAGGCCCTAAAATGATGTCTAAACATTGTGGACATGAAACATGCCCAAAAATATGTCGGATGTTGGTTCGTTTGGTCGTACGAACGCGATGTTCGCTTAATTACGACGGAATGCGCATAAGCGCGAAAAACGATCCAAATGACGTGACGAACGGATTTTTCTCATCCCAAACACTAAGGCATAATATAAGGATGCTTACATAAATTTTTGGATGTCCGGATGTATTCAGAACGTAAGTTATGCGCGAAAGTGCAAACTTGTGCACTTTTTAACACTTTTAGTCCCTGAATGATCCAAAAGTTTGTTTTAGCATGCCAAAAACCTCAAAGCCTATTTCTAAGCTTTGTAAAGGATATTTAAGGTATGTTTAACTTATGGACATGTTCCGGAATGTTCGTTAAAGTTCAAATTGGCATACTTTTGCAGTTTGTCAAGTTTAGTCCCTGTAAGCGAATTAACTTGTTTTTGCTATACCAAATCCTTCAAAACTTATTTCTAAGTTATGTAAAGGTTATTTAAGGTATGTTGAGTATATGTTGATGTTCCGGAGTATTTTTCGCATTAAACCGAGTACATTTACGCACCAGTTTGCGTATAATTCTCCAGAAAGCGATATAAAGTTTGAAATTGAACAAGAATTGATATGTGCAAAAGATACACATATTTGTACAAGATCCCAAGTATGAAATACAATATTTCATTGGCTTGGTATTTGTTTGATGGTCGCGGTGACACAGGTGTCACATGAGTGCTTCCTATGTCGCCACACATATTAATGTCCTTGCAAAACATTAATGATCTGTTCATAGACGCTTACATACCAGTTTTAATACTCAGATTTTCGAATGTTTTTAAGATTCATTTGAAGTAAACTCACAAATACATGGATTTACAAACTTTGGTAACGTTTTTCAAACTATACCTAAGTAAGAGGACACGCTGATCCTGCTTACAAAGGTTCGTTTGGGCTCGGCCCATTCTCTCTCGTGCAATGCACAAAGACTCTCGTGGGCTAGACTCACAGTTTTCATATATCATGCCAAGAAAATGATTTTACTATATTTTCTCAGCAACTTTAAAACCGGTTATCAAAAAGATTTATTTTAAATCTTTTCAAAACAAACTATGAACTCGCTCAACTTTATGTTGACTTTTTCGCATGTTCTTTCTCAGGTTGCATTTTCAAAACTATGGAACGGTTGGAATAGGAGAACCCATGGGAATTCAAGTACTTAGCGGCGTTCATTTTTTAGAAGTCTTAGCTAATTGCTTCCGCTGTGCAATGAAGATACCGGTCCAGTCACGCCATGCTCTGATAATTTCGGGGTGTGACAGATTGGTATCAGAGCCATAGGTTACAGCGAATTAGGTTTCTGTAGAGATACCTAGGCTCTAACCACACTATACTCTGGGGTCTTAGATTATTAAGACTTAAACGCATACCGAACGCCTAAGACTCGAATATGGGTTCCAACCGTTGCCGAGAACAATGAGTCAACAGTTTTGTTTTTTAACAAACACAAGTGTTGTGTTGATACACGGTTCACGAAACATATTCATACATTTAGCAAGACTTTGAGAGAGTTTTGGATAACGTGCATTTAGGACCTTTGTAAATCTTATTTTGAAACTCATTAAAGGTCCTCACTTAGAAACCGTGACTAACAACTCGAGCAAACGCCATTATATTATGCCGTCTATGCTATTTGACTTACCCGAGCAGGTAACCTACGTGGAACGAAACGCTAGTGCACGATGATACATGAAACTCAAACTATACGTCAACGGATGTCGGAGCACATCACATTCTACACGGAACAAATCGCTAGTGCACGAGGATACATGAAACTTAAACTATACGTTAGCGGACGTCGAAGTACATCACACACGATTTTCGAGGCAAGGCCTTGGGGAAAACCACAAATGGTCACGACAACAACGATGCTAATCCTGTCAGCGGGAGAACTACGGATCGAAATGCGGCAATTTGCCAAGTGATCCTGCAAGCAACACAAATCATGCTGAGGTACGTTGAAACAAGGTTTCGTAACGATCGATACTAGGTCTAATGAGACTCACAACTATGGGCGCTGCAAAAGAAGTCACACATCTTCGCATCTCCCTTACTTCGTTATGGCGATTACGCTATGTTCGACATTCTATGGTAATGTCATGTAACAATCGGTCATCACACGAAATTCCAGGTAAAGTCCTCAAAATTCTTTTGTTAAAATTTTGACTTATTGCATATAGTGAGTGGATTCTCATAGTTCTACTCCTCCTAATGATCACTGTATCATGAGGATTCCTTCCATGGTAGCAAATACTCATTTGTTTTTTTTTCTCTTGACAAATTCATAAGCTACACATGCATTGTTTGTTACGCATGTGGTTTCACTTCGAATGGTTGTTTTGTCAACACCTCATATATTATTTCGCTATACTCAATCTTTGCATTGTGATCTAGACGACCCGTATATTGCAAAGTGTTGACTCCTTGGTATCGAGTCAACGGATTTCTTGAAAAACTCATTTTCTTTCGAAAGGCATACATGGTTTTTCATTGTAATCATGTCGAAACTATCTTATTGATACATGAATTTATTGTTGGATTGTGTTTCTACCAAGTTCAATTGATTGAACTTGCTCGTAATATATATTCGATTCAAGATTCCATATGATGGATTGAGGCCATCATATTCGAAATAATCCCAACAAGCACTTCATTTGCTTTGAACCATAACATGCTTGTTTGGTCTTCGACTTCATTGAATCGTTTCTTTGATCACGATCACCTTGTGGTGGCATTTTTTCACAAGTTTGAAGCTTGCGCTAATCTCGTTGCTCACCTCATGTACGGATTTAATTATTTATTTATTTGTTTATTGATATTAAATCCGCTTTGTTGATTTATCATATTAAAACAATCTTAACACACTCGTGTGTTAAGATAATGGTACACAAATTTATGTCATATTTCGGTGTACCTCTTTAACGGTTCTTTCAGTGTCGATCGAACATCTTGTGATATTCATTGCTTTCCATCTTCGATCGAAAACATTATTTATTTGCTTCATTTTCAATTGAAAATCCTATGAGATTTGTTTGAAACAAACATTCGGATTTACTTCATTGAACCTTTCATCTGATTTCAAAGACGGTGAACTTGTTCGGTCACCGCTATTGTTGAATTATTTTATTCACTACGACACCTTGTGGCGTCAGTATAAACTTGTAGCTTGTGCTAATCATGAACAACCATTTCATGCGAAACTATGTATGCTTCTTGTTTAACAAATCATTTAAATAGTCTTAATACAACTATGTATTAAGACGATGATACACCAGGTTCGGTTGTATTTCATTTCGGTGTATCCTTGCCACACATTGATCTTATTCATTTAATGGTTCAAGAGTTGATAAATCATTTTTATGATTCTACTTACTCGAGTTTGTTGAATTCGAGTTTCACTTATACAACAACCAACGCTAGTTTCCGTTGGTAGCAAATTCTATTGTTTCAAAAATTGATTTGCATATTGTGAACGTTCATTTGGAATTCTATTGGTCGAAATTCCTCTTTTATTGGACCCCCGTAAACTTGGTCATATTGGTGTACGCTTCGTTTGCTTGACATCGTATTCGGGAACAAACTCAGTTGAACCGTTGGGTTCTTATTGATGCAAAATGTCTTTAAATTCACACGATTCGAATAAGTCTTAATTCGATTACGCGGTCATTCACTTTGTTATTATTCGGACTTACCTGCCAACCACACAACTTTAAGGAGATAACATAGACTAAATTTCGAGGACGAAATTTCTGCAACAGGGGGAGAATGTGACAACCGGTAATTAACGGCTTCTAAATATGCAATTAGCAAATATTTAGATGATAATAAATAGTGTTTATGGCACGAATTAACTTAATTAGGCCTTTGAAGTGCCTAGGAACGTCTAACCGGCTCTACAGTGCGCGAATGACGATCTACGGAAAAACCGTTGAATATTAAACGAATACGAACTGACGTCGTACAAAATGCAGACAACGCCGACAATTATAAAATTTGTACATATAATTTATATATAGGATTTCGTTTTGCGAAATATTCATGCTTTCGAACGACGCAAAACGCAAACGTGAACGAAAAACGTGGAAACAGTAACGCACCGACAATCAACGAAGAAACGAAGCACCTGACTCGAATTTCGTCTCGATATTAATATATTACGATAAAATTTAGCTTCGTTTTGAATTATAATGCTCGCCGTTGAAAACTGATCGAAAAATGGATCTAAAAACGACAAATGAAGCAGTTTACGCGATTTAGCGCAAACGACAAAGATACGCGTCATATCGATATCCGATG
This sequence comes from Helianthus annuus, assembly GCF_002127325.2. Classification (NCBI taxonomy): domain Eukaryota; kingdom Viridiplantae; phylum Streptophyta; class Magnoliopsida; order Asterales; family Asteraceae; genus Helianthus; species Helianthus annuus. The sequence continues at coordinate 100,230,413 of NC_035443.2, forward strand.
AAATTTTTAAACGCTTCGACTCCAAGATTTTATTTTACGACATTTTACGGAACTCGGGTGTGAAAACGGGCTTCCAAAACATATCAGGCCGCACGAAACGGGCTTGTGGGCCTGGGCCCAAGCCCACTTGTAAGACCTAGTATATAAACACTTATCTCATTGTTGTTGGTCATTTGAAACCCTAACTACACAACAACAGCCGCACACCACGTCCATTTCTCTCTCACTTTGTCTGAACATTATCCAAGCCCTAACCCTTATTATCACCTTCTCTACACATACTGAGCTTTATATCCTCAAATGCACACATGAAACAACATCATCACTCTCATCTTTCTCTCGATTTCATCAACAAGCACATGGAAAATCCCCATCTTCACAAACAGAATTCAACCAGCCACACCCCCCTTGATTCTCCTTCTTTTTCTCTCGGTTTCGGTGACCGGAGCCGGTTGCCGGCTCCCCTTCTTCTCCGGCAAGCGAGCTATACTCCACAACAACCTGCAACACCCCTTTTCTGCGATCTGTGTGACGTCCGACGCCACCACCACCGCCTGGTGGTGGCACGATGATGAATCAGAAGAGAGAGAGAGAAAGAGAGAAGCATGGAAAGAGAGGGAGGAGATTGGAGAATCGGAGACAGAGGAGCAGCGCCGTCACGGCGGCGGCGGTGGAGCCACGACAGCGGAGGCGGTGGTTTTGTCTCTCGTTGCCGACGGCCGGCGATGGTGAGGTTGTTGATGGCAGTCGCGGGTCACAAGAGCTACACTCCGGTGATAACTGGCTATCAAGATAATGATGATGCCGACAAGCAACCGAGGCCGTTTATCTTTCTGGTAAGTGGCGTTATTTTGTTCAGATTCGAAAAATCTTGTGATTCTACACTGATGAATATTTTTTTTTTGGGGTTTTGATGTCGTTGGTGACGATGGTGGTGGCCGCCGGAAAGATGCGTCTGAGGTGGGGGTCTGCTATTTGTTTTTCTCTTCTATCTCAGCCTGTTCAAGACACTGATGTATGTGGTTTGTTCGAGTTCACAGTAGTCCGATTCAGTTTCGGTTCAGAATTGGCTCAACTCGGTTTGACTTGGTCAAACCGAGTCAACTCAGGCGACACGAGTCAAAAGCAGTCAATGCTCGGTCAACTCATATTTCGTTCGGGTTTTCGGGTCAACATTTGGGTCTCGGTCAAACTCATTCAAAGCACGGTCAAAGTTGGTCAAAGTTTGGATAAACTCGGTTTGACTCGGTCAAACCGAGTCAACTCAGTCAACTCAGTCAGTCGGTCAACAGCAGTCAACACGCAAGACCCGGTAAAGTTTAGGCGTAGCAAGTCGTTATTACGCCAGTTTACATTAGATTTTAGACTTATACGCGACCCGAGCTCGACCCGAATTAATTAAATATTAGTTTATTTTTTTTTACTTGACGAAAAGTTTATATAGATTGCTTATATTATTGGATTATTGGTTGAATTTTGAAAAATAAATTGACACTTAGTTATCGGGATCGTCCAAAAACAGAGGAAACTCTGCCCGATTTTCATAAAAATCTGAAACACGACACGTATTATAGTTTAAAAATGACGCTAATCAAAATTCAAGATTTCTTATAAAAATAAATAGCAAAGTATATTCATTTTAAGCGACGTTTTATAACATATAAGGTGAATGTAATTATTCATTAAGAAAAAACGTTTAGAACTCGATGGTTTATATGAAGATAAATATGGTAACTTATATTTAGTTCAAAACGCTTTGAAACTCGAAAATTTCTTTAAAAATGGATATAGTTAGTTATATTCCCTTCAAACAAGTAGTATTCGGAAATCTTATGAACTAAATATAATTTTTATATTTCTTTCAATCGTCTAGAATCCGAGTTTTTCTAAAATGAATATATTTGTTATATTCCCTTCAAACGTCACGTTTTAGTATATATATATATATATATATATATATATATATATATATGTATGTATATATATCTATTTGTTTCCATCCTACGAAAACTACAACGGTATGTTACCGAATCATATACGATGCTTCGAATACGTGCAATATTTCTTCTATGCCTTCTATTCGCGACAACTAACACGACGACGTAAGTATATTTATATTGAAATATATAAATATATTTATGCTCTAAACCATTCGAAAACTAAGTCGTTTTTGAGATTTAGTTTTATCCCGATATTAAATGGGATCAAACAACCATAGTTTGGTTATTTCAAACCAAGATAATAACACCTTTATAGAATCGTTTAGTTAACGATTCGGTAGAGCTCGGACACGTAGTTTAGCTACGTCAATTTAGTTAGAAACTTATAATTATTCCTTGATTAGGAATGCTTTAGTTGCACGCTAGCGAGTTCACATTCGTGGGATGACACTACGGAATCACATTTAGCTAGCTATGCATAGGAATATACAGGTGAGTTCATAACCCCCACTTTTTACTGTTTTACATTTTTATAAAATGTTTTCGGGGGTGGAAAGACATGCAAGTTTTGCAAAATCACACAAGGTTTCGATAAATGAATATTGCATATTTATAAACCATTTTGCGACATGATTTTAACAAACTCAAATGGTTTACGAAAAGATTATGCTAAACATACCGGTTTATAAAAACATTAGTGTTTTCCGAAACATGCATGAGTTTTAATAACACGAATGGCGTGGGCAAAGGCCCAAGGACATGGGCAGAGGCCCAAGGACATGAATAACTCTCACATTATACGTTAACTAGGGTATGGTTAAGCTAGGGAATGAACTGTTAGATCAGGTGAGCGAATAGTAATCTCTCTTAAGTGCCATTAATCTTGTATAAGACCGAGGGCAAAAGTGGTAGATCTATCGGGTGTAGCGAGCCCCACTCTTGGGTCCTTGTGTGGCCCATGTAGTGCTTTTGTTGTTCTAACCGGGTGGACCGGTGGAAATCCGCTAGGGTTGAGTGCTTCCTATGTCGCCACACATATTAATGTCCTTGCAAAACATTAATGATCTGTTCATAGACGCTTACATACCAGTTTTAATACTCAGATTTTCAAATGTTTTTAAGATTCATTTGAATTAAACTCACAAATACATGGATTTACAAACTTTGGTAACGTTTTTCAAACTATACCTAAGTAAGAGGACACGCTGATCCTGCTTACAAAGGTTCGTTTGGGCTCGGCCCATTCTCTCTCGTGCAATGCACAAAGACTCTCGTGGGCTAGACTCACAGTTTTCATATATCATGCCAAGAAAATGATTTTACTATATTTTCTCAGCAACTTTAAAACCGGTTATCAAAAAGATTTATTTTAAATCTTTTCAAAACAAACTATGAACTCGCTCAACTTTATGTTGACTTTTTCGCATGTTCTTTCTCAGGTTGCATTTTCAAAACTATGGAACGGTTGGAATAGGAGAACCCATGGGAATTCAAGTACTTAGCGGCGTTCATTTTCTAGAAGTCTTAGCTAATTGCTTCCGCTGTGCAATGAAGATACTGGTCCAGTCACGCCATGCTCTGATAATTTCGGGGTGTGACATAGGAGGGAAGGAGAAGTTGTTGTTTGGTGAATGTTTGAATGAGAGAGAGAGTGATTAACTCTTGATCAAATTTATACCCCAAGTTCAAGCTTTATCCATCATGCAATATATTCTCTAGATATCCAACCATTTAGAAATAAAATAATCAAAAATGGCAAAAGTGTGTCCCACCCTTGGGACCGTCGACAATGGGGGGGGGGGGTAAGGGTTGGGTGGTGATGGTTAAGTTACTACTTAGTTGGATTCTAATGGTTTTAGTTAGTATGTTAAGTGTGTTGTTTAATATAAAGGGTGTTAGGGTGTTCGGGGACCCTAACTGGCTCAGAAAAGTAAAAACAATGTTTTTGGTAATATTTTTATGTTCCGGGTAAAGTCCGGTTGTTCGGTTGGATGTTGATTCGTTAAAGTGCTAAATAAAGCTTTTAAGTATCTTTTATATTGTTTCTAGTGATACAATAAATTCCCAACACTTTGGAAAGTGTCTAGGACTATTTTACCAAGTTTTTGCAGTTTACTAGCTTTGTTAAAAGCTGAATTTTTGTGTTTAATGCAGAATTTTGTAATTAAAGTATGTTTTAGGCACTTCCGGTCACTATAACTATCACCTAGGGACATAGTTTTATGGTCCTCGCCTCCCTACACTCCCTACTAGTGTAGTAATCCACTCCCGGCTCATACTGGCCTCAGAAACAATGTCTGTCTAGTGCTGGCAATGTCAGCATGTTTACTGGGTTATCCGCTCACTGTGCTAACTGTTCTTTTGTGCATCAAGTTTGTCACTATGTTTGTGTATAATAAATGGAGTGACAATAATAAAGTATGATGCATGAGTATGTATGTATCAGAAAACAGAAAGTAGTTTATTCATAATTGTAATCAAGCACAGTAATTAAGCACTAATTAAATATTAATTAATTTGTATGGATACCTGGTTTCGTGAGGGTTGTCACAATGTTAAAATTTAACTTGAGGGACTAAAGTTATCTAGCAATGAAAAGATGTATGTGGAAGGACCAAATGTGTCAACATGCCAAACTTGTGCCTCTGATTGAACTCGCACGATGTTCATATCCTTTATTGAATAGATTGTCAAACACAAGAAGCCATTTGTGCTTAAAATCAAAAGTTGCAAAACACAGGGGTTAAAAGTGTCAATATGTTAATTCTTACCTCTGAGTGACCTTTTAAACAATCCCAAGGCTTTGTAATATATTATTATACCCTCATGTATACCGCCAGATAATGATTTCATAAAGTTTCGGTTCAATCTTGTGATGTAATTTGCAATTTCCAAGAAGAGGGGTTAAAAGTGACAATGTGACAATTCTTCATTCAGGAGACCTTTTCAACAAATCCAAAACATGTGAATGCATGGCTTTACTCCCAAGAACATTTAAGATCTGATTATGGGCCCCTCATGCTGAAAATGTCAGATATTCGAGTTCTGAAAGTACAGGGACTGATCTTGCAACAAAACAAAACAACTTTGAAATATGTTGCCTCGCGTGGCGCGCCAGGATCTGCCTGGTCTGGTGTATGGCGCGACGAAGACCCATTTCCAGCCAAAACTGGCAGCTTCCAGCATGCAACCTGCAATCTTTAAAGATCTTCTGCAACCTCTGAATCGAAACAGCAGCATGCAAACGGTTTTGGGAAACCACTAGGACACTTGTGAGCATCAAATTTCACCTGGGGACATTTGGATTAATCCTAGTTGTAACACCCCAAAACTCGAATTATTCAGTTACTAGTATGTTACAGCGTTTAAAAGAAAGAAATGGAATAACTAGGTTATTAAACTTAGTTAAAAGCGGTCAAAATAAATAAGGATATGAAATTGAGTTAATAATGAATAAGTAACAAACATGAGGGGTGGATTTTGAATAGATGGAAAGATTAAATATAAAATAAAAATAAAAATAAAAGCCCCAAACACACACACCTGAGCGTGTGTCTGTTCGATCAGATAAGAGGAAGAAAGGGAGAAACCCCTCATGAACCTTAATCAACGAATTGTATGGGAATTGGGCTTTCGAACTTGCATGAGTCTAAATAGTGATTATCTAAGCAAGCTTTAGCCAAGGTATGTCTTAATTCTCAGTTTGATGAACAACCAAGAACTGGGTTTTGATAAATTCGTGGGTTTGATCTAAATTAGGATGAAAAGCTTGCTAATGTTATCATTTTTAAGTTGAATCTTGGTTAAATTTTAGTTATCCTAGTGATTTAGAATGAAACCCATGTTTATGAGTATGATAATGATTATGATGAACATGTGTATATTGATGATTTTGATTATGTTGATGCATATGTTACGTGCTAGGTTTTGATAGTAACATGATGTAGATGATAATGTGATCTTGCTTGAATGAAAGGATTTATGAGATGAATATGCTTAAATTACTTGTACATTAGGCTTAGATGGTAGTACGCACACAAGGTGTATGATGAAATGTCTAGGTAAAATTAGAATGAGAGATATTTAGAAAAGATTTGGTGAAAACTAAATTTGTCCAGAAAGTTACAGCCAAATGTAATTGGCTGTAACTGGGTCAAATCTTGTCAAAAACTGATGTTTATTGAGTTTGTGATGAACTCCCAGGAAAAACCTTTCAAACCCAACTGGAATTGCATTTTTTCGACGAAAAATGAACGTTTTATGAATTTTTCCGTATCGAAGGTTCATGTTGCGTTTTCTAACAGAATTTTTAGCCCATTAAGAATGTCATAACTCAATTTAGGGATTGAGTTATGATCTCAAATTTTTACTGTAGGTAGCTTCAGGCGATTCCAAAAGTCTCCAACTGGAATTTCATCAATCGGATAAACGAGGAATTTTAAATGAATTTTTCCATAAGCTGCAGTCAGAAGTGACGATTCTGATTGCAGCTTAGTAGATGAAATTTTATAAATTTTTGGTAGAGAGTTAGGCTCTAAATATTTAACACAAGGATAACCCCTCCGAGGGGCACGTCACATAAAAAGATTGTAATTTTTGCAAGCTCGTAAGTACAGTAAACGACCGTCCCAAAACAACCTATTTTCAGTGAATTGAGCTGTACATGTTAGTGAATGATTGGTTAATGAAAATAATGTCACTAAGTGGTTATATGTTTATCGGATTGGAAGTGTGTATGATTGACAGTTGACTTTTTAGAAAGTCAACAAGGTATGAATAATAAGGTTAGACTTCCTAACACTATTGTGAGAATAAGGAGATTATGTGAATATTTGCTAGATTATTATATGATGTACATGACAGTAAGTTGAATTGGTTATGTTATGAATGATGTGATAATGGATCTATGCCATATGTATGCTAGTATTTGCCCAATAAAAGTCAATGAGACATAGGAACGGAATGATTGATAAGATGAATGATCATGTATACTAACAATGTTGTAATAAAATGGAATGAAAGGATATGCATCGCGTTAGCAAGGAATCAAGCGAAGAAAGTTAACGAGTCAAGAGGAGACAAGGAAGTGAAAGCGAGAATGGACACTCAAGGTAAGTGAATTTCGATTCACCCTTTAGTAGGTTTAATAAATTTAATACGTATGTTTATGAAATATCATGAAAGTGCATGTATTAATCAGGAGCATTAAGCTAATAATGCTTTATTAGGTTGAAGGTTGTTATTTAAGCTGAAAGAAAATTGGTAAGTTCAAACGGGTCGAATTTATGTGCATGAGTCGTGTAATGTAACGTAATTCGTTATGGTTAGGACCCCCGGGTAAGGGTTTTTAGTCATTTATGCAAGGGAAATGTTTTACGGAGAATTAGAAGCAAGTCTCAAGTGTTTCGGATATAAATTGGTCAAGATATGTTAGTTTTAGTAATTAAAATGGGTTTTGAGCTGGGCACTACTGTAGCTTACGGTAGCCAACGTAAGCTATCGCAGGTTCTGAAGTATTTTTGGTCACCGTAAGGCAGTAGCGTCTCACCGTAAGGATTTTATGGCCACCGTAAGCTACGGTAGCCACTGTAGCTTACGGTGGAGCTGTCGCGCCCCGCGAAGAAGTAAGCCAAGGCTTACGTGGCCCGCGAGGGACCATGCTGCAGGCGATTTGTTAGATTTTTGTTGTTTTATACATTGGACTTGTCTAAATGGTGTTCCAAGGTCTCATAACTTATGTTAAGGATTGGTTTTGAATATAAGAGTTGTTAAGGGTCGTTGGTTAGTGAAAGAATGGATTTATTCCGTATTAGTGTAAGAAATTGTATAAGTAAATATGTTTAGGAATCTAGTAGGCACGTAGGTCGTTTTCTGTATCGCCTATATTATGTTGAGTTATGAATATGTTATTTTGGCATAGGCATACGTGTATGAAGTGGTAAGCATGAGCTAGTGTATATAAATTCGTAAATGATTGTTTGTGCGTAGGTAGGGACGTAGACATGTATGAAGGTACGTTTGCATATAGGCGTATGTGATAATAGGCGCGTAAGTGTGAATGCATGTGTGTATGAATATACGATGCTAAAGATATACGTATGAACGTCATCAAGGTGTCGGAGTACTTACGATTGCTAATGATGTGCTTTGAGTTTGGAATGCAATGCAGGTATGAGATTGTCGGGTTCATGGAGAACTGAAACAGGATTTGGATTAAGGATATTTAAGATATATGCTTGGATAATTCCAAGTTTACTTCATGGAATGCTTTATGAACTTGTATTACATAATATGATTTTGTGCGATGTATTAACGACTAATGGTTAAGTTGTATGTGGTGTCCACAGGTATCGTACGGGTTTTCTCTACCACTAGCGAAGTGAAGCAGATATAGATCAAGTTGAGAGCAAAGATTGTACGGGAAAGAAAGGTCACATAGTTGTTTTGAATAGGTCATGAAGCCTTGATATAATGTAACATTGTGAATCATTTCTAATGAATGTATCCCAATTTGTAATTGGGTCTTCATGTAATTAATATGACTTTTTAAGAACGAAATTTTTGGGCTCATATTTTCCGCTGTGTCGTATTTAAGTTCTTACAAGTTGGTCTTACAGGGAATTGTTCATAATACGAATGGGTCATGCCCGAATTTTGTTAAATAATAGTATGATAATATTACTTTTTCGAATTAGGAAATCTGGGCGTTTCAAGTTGGTATCAGAGCCCTTGTTAGAGAGAAATCAAGTATGAGGAGGTAAATACTTGAACTCAAACCTGTGTGCTCTTGTGATAAGGAACCCGTACAATCCGAGACTCGATCAAGATCTAAGGGTAGAAGCAAAGGTAAGTATGTACTTAAGTATGTAATTGAAGGAAACTAACAGTATGTTATGTATTAGATAAGCATAATTTCTTAGAGAGGATAATTCGTGAATGCGGTCTAGGACCGGCACCAAGGCATGCAATAAGACAAATTGACCCAGGTACGCAAAATTTAACATGTGGGTGTATGTAATGGTAAAATCTATCAAGTGAAGGAAAGATTTAAAATGAAATATAATACTAGAATGGTAATGAAGTTTTGAAAATGTTACACGTGCTTAAACCTGATTCTTTGGACATAAGGTGACGTTTACACGAAGACATGAAACTAGTATGTGGATTGTGTACCTGGCCAGTACACAAGAAACATATGACGTTCGTGAGACCTTGATAATTGTTACACGTATGTTCGTTAGAATTAGGTATTAAGTGGACGTGAGGGTGAACGGAAATTTAAGACTTTCAGGATTTTGAAAGTACCAAATACACCTGAGAAGTATGAATAATATGTTAGAATCCGCAAGACAGATTCGAAACATGAAAGGAATGAAAGTATGAATGATATGTCAGAGCCCGCGCGACGGATTCGAAACATGAAAGGAATGGAAGTATGAATGATATTTTAGAATTCGCAAGACGGATTCGAAATATGAAAAGAATGAAAGAATGAATGATATGCTAGAAAGCGCGTGACAGATTCGAAGCATAGAAGGTGACGAATGATAAGAATAAAAAGTTTGAATGTGTAAGTAATTACAGATTAAGCAAGTAAATGTTCTTTAAAAATTGGATATTATCCAGGTTACGTCTTAAATTTATACATATATATATGTGTGTGTGTGTGTGTGAATATGTATATGTACAAATATGTTTGTATGCAAGAAAGGTAAAAGGGACGAATGAGTCGTGCGGGTCAATTGGTAATCACCATTTAAACCTTGTAAATAATGTTTTGTTTTGACAAGCTTTATGCTTATAGGTAAGCGTAATGAATGGGCATGCATTGTCACAATTGAAAAGGAATAACCATCGTAAGTTATGAATAATGAGTCAAAGGTTTTGATTCGCGCAAGGTATGTATAAAGGTTTTGTTTTCTTTTAAGAAGGGGCTTATAGCTCGACTAGAGAGGGATGTGCCAGAAATGGGTAGTTGGTAGACATATGGTCAGAATGTATTTTACAATTGGATTTCCGAACAAGTTAAACAAAGTAAGTGATAGTTACTAAGCAGGTATTAGTAAAATTTTGTACGAAGTAATTGATTTGCCAAGTAGATAAAACCGAGGAAAGCTATTGTAGTGGCAAGGAACCTTAGTTGAAGGAGGTAAGCTTCGAAAGGAGTTACATGTTAGACATGTTATTAAATTGACTTTTGGGAGTTGGAATGAATGACGGCTAGGACCCAAGTGAATGGCTCGGGTATGGACGAGGATGAAGGGTCTTTGCAAGAAAACATTAAAATAATGAAATAATTTTGTAAGAATGTTCGAACGGAAAGTGAGTACAACGCGTACTATGATACTTGTATACATTAGGTGCTGAGTGGCAGTTGACCTTGAAGAGTCAAATTGCAGCTGTCGCTAAATAATTATTTATGAAAGTTGAAAAGTATTACGTAAGAAAAGCAATGTGTAAAGTGAAAGACTAGTAGTAAGGGTTTCGAAAGAACATAGGTGATTCAACGCTGAATGCAATGAAGGACTGATGCGTGATAAGTGCGATATATTTTAGGTGTATATTTTAAGCCCTTTTTACACTTTTTAGCCAAGTTTTAAATTTATAAAACACGATATTTACTAACACTAAACACACATATGGGCAAGTGCACCCATCGTGGACGTAGTATAGTGTTGGTAAGATACCGAGGTCGTCCAAGGACACAAGAGCTTTTAGTACCAGTTTATCCTCAACGTCTAATCAAATCAAAAGTTAGAAAAAGGCTTTTAAACTAGAAAAATAAAACTAACTAAAATGCTGAAAATAAAAATAAAAGTAAAAACAGATAGACAAGATGAATCACTTGGATCCGACTCGTGTGTAGTGTAACCTTTGATTATTTCCGCACTTTTGCACTTATTTAAGAGATTATCTTAGTTATTGTAGTAGGCCCCTCTTTTGAAGGTGACGTTACCTTCGGCTAAGTAGTCTGAGTCAGCAGGGATCAGTCCTAAGTAGCCGGGTTAAAGTTTTAATAGTAGTTTAACTTATGAGGGGATCAAAGAGTTTGGACTCCCGCCATCCAATACCGGTGGGTATTGAAGGAGGTCCTACTAAATTTGACCCAGGTCCTTTGCAGGATCTGTACACTGAACAATGGCAAGACTCTTACTGTAACACCCTGTGTTTTCGAATGTCAAAGTCAAAGTCAAAGTCCAAGTCAACTTTGACTTTCTTTGATTATAGATAGTCGATTTTATGTTTTAGTTGTATTATGTGGAGTAAGTGTTGTAATCAGCAAGAATCGAAGTAATCGAATGTGTTTAAAAGCGAACCGATCTACGACTGTGAATAATAGGAAGTAACAATGCGATAAAGTTAACTAATCAGTAATCAAACCGATCTAACAATTACCGAACTCGAGACTCGAATCATGCGAATTGTGGTACTATTATACGTGTGTGTGTGCCTTATGTGTTACTTGTGCATGTTTACTTTATGTTTGGTGTGGTATTCAAGCAAAGCAATCGAAAATCGAATCGAAACTCGAAAAGCAATCAAACTCAATCGAAACCGACATCGAAACATGATTTATAGAAGATTGTATGTTAGATATAGTGATTGGGACTGAAAGTAATTTGACTAGGAACCCTATCGTATTCGTATCATCGTCCATCGAAATCGAAACGTCGAAAATCGTCGAAAAATACCCAAAGTGTGTCGCGGATCGAACAGGAAGGCAACCTGATCGAACAGGCCAGCCGATCGGCTAGCATCTTGCCAGCCGATCGAGCAGCCCACTCGATCGGAGCTCCTGGCCGATCGGCTGCCACTTTCCTCTTTTGGAGCCTACAAATAGGGCTGTCATTGTCATACTTTCCATTTTTGGAAAGCTCTGACCGAACCAACCATCTTCTTCACCTTTTCTCAGATTTCTCTCAATCCCTGTAAGTTTTCACTCTAATTCTTGTACGATCTTGATCATTACTTGATTCTAGACCTTTCTATCTTTCAAAACTTGGATTTTAACCGTGAAATCACCAAGATCTAAGTGTTCTTGGGTGATGTCATCATGGTGTTCTTGAGGAACATCATGTTTTGGCCTCATTCCACTATGATTAGCTTAGATCTAACTGATTTCCACATAAACAAGCTAAGATCTATCAAAGATCTAAACATCCACAAGTTGTGAAGGAGTGAAAGAAGGAATTCCAACTTTCTTTCAACTCTTTTACACTCAATGCCTTCAAACCGATAGAAACGGAGCTTGAACCGGCTAACTAATCATTCAAATAGTTAAAGGGTTCAAGATTCAGATTCTGTGAACAAGGTTCACCGATTTCGGGTTAAACTCTAAACCGACATTCCGAACCGTTCACCGGCCGGACTTGGGTGATTCCTGTTCGAGCCAAAGAAACAAGTAGGAACAGAGGTTATCATAGTTCAACACGTTGTCAAGATACCTTGAAAGAATAACAAATAAACAAACAGCCAAGTGTTAGACGAAAGGCCGACCAGGTCAGAAATGCTGGCCGAACGGCTAGGCTGTTCGAACAGCCCAGCCGATCGGACATGCCAGCCGATCGACCGGGCCAGCCGATCGGCTAGCACATGGTCCCACACTTTTGAAGTATAGTATTGACGAAGTGATGTTCGATCGAATAGGTCACTCGATTGGTAAACATTACTGTTCGAATCATGAGATACTCTGCTTCAACACTTAATCGTTTTTCACAACTCGTTCGTGGTAGGGAATGTCAGCCGATCGAACAACCTGTTCGATCGAGTGACATTCAGTTGAGGACAAATTCTGAAGATCCTAGCCGATCGAGTGAGCTAGCCGATCGAACGAACCGATCGATCGATCAACTTGAAAGGTAGGAACACTTCAGTGTTCTCAAATGCTGCAACGAAAACTTCAAAAAAATCAAATCCTCAAACACAAACACACCAGAGGAAGAAACAATCCACTCGAATGGTCTAGCCGATCGAGCCTACCGGCCGATCGAACAGGACTGTCTGATCGGGTATACCAGCCGATCGAACAGCCCGTTCGATCGAACCTGCCATTCGATCGACCAGCCCATTCGATCCACTCATTCGTTTACTTTTCTGCATTACTTATCGTTATGCTATCGAACTATTCAGGCTAGTCTTACTCTCAGCGCTCCCTTCAATCCACAATCAAACACAAACTATTTGAACGCTAACCAAATTGCATGTGCTACTTGACTAAATGAATGCTGTTTATTATTTTTACATGTGGAGTGCTATCTACCTGCCTTAGCAACGTAGTACTATAGTTTGGACTCAGCACCCGTTCACACGGGGGTTGTTAAGGACAATTACTTGCATAGATTACAGTGGTAATCATGTATTGCGAACCGTCTCGGACGGTCAACCCGCAGTCGTTGGTATCGATGGTCCCATGTCGATAATTAACATGCATCGTTTTTGTGACAACCCGAATTTCCAAGGTTAGTTACGTTTTAATTTGTTATGATCTTAACTCCGTTAAAAATCTAGACGTTGTAATAACTCAGTTAAGTAGCACGTGCTGGGTCACGAGTGTAAACAGGAAAACCACAACACATATGATTGGGCCTAGAGCCCAACTCGGTCCTACAAATCCACCCAACTAAACCGAACCCACCTTCTTTTAATATTGAGCCCATCTCCTAATATCTTGCTGCGTAGAATTATATAAGTAAATTGAGATAATTGTAAACCCTAATCCCTTCACCTTTCCCAAAGCGCATCATCAGTGGACGAAGCCCCCTATCTCGAGACTCTATCTTGTTTAACCTGTGCTTCCGGTTAGTCCCTACACTTTAAGATTTCCTTGTGTTTATGAAATGTGTGTTAGTTAATAGTATCTTGCATGACTAATCGGTTAGACATGAAATTGAAGTTGCATGATTAGTGGCTAATATCGGTTTGTGTGTAAGTATATTCATGAATATTGATTACAATCGGTTGTGAGGGCCCATAGGGTGAAGTTACATGGCTGCATAAAATTTAAATAATCTGAATAGGAGCATAACGGCCATGTGCGATCAAGCAAGAACATGTGGACATTAAGTGAAGTTGTCAGTAAGATATTATATGCATGAGTAATGACTGCATGTTGGTATGAATGTCACATGATTAAAGCTGATCTATGCCACGTGATTACTAGTCTGTTGTGTGGAATTTATAAAAGTATACATGACAAGAATTAGTCTACGAACACCAGCTCACCCTATGAGGAATATATATTGAACTTTTGTTATCGGTAGATACGGATTGTGTTGGGGAAAGAAAAATAATAAAATAATGTTATATACTTCAGAATTTAATAATCATACCATGTACTAATCTCGATTAACAGTGGGTTACAAATTTGTATTGTTTGTATGTGTGTTAGTGACTATGCATGCAATCTGTTATTGTGTTTTAACTAATGTGGGCTGTGGGAATTAGAAGCATAACCTTTAGTCACTGGGCTGCTGGAATTAGAAGGCCTGGACAGCCCAACCGGTCCACTTAACTGAACTTATGTCGTCCAGCCCAACACTCACAGGGCTGCGTATGACATGTCTTGGATGGACCTTGAATGTGTTGGGTTGGCTAGAAACTGTGACACATGCACGGATTATAATGGGGCCGTACACGTTTGATAACTGGGATCGAGGGGTGTGTTGATAAATGATGCGGCTGAGCATGTGAGTGGGCTGCTCGAATAAGGGGCCCTCGCACAAACCGAGCCCAGTTGACTGTTGTTTGTGTTCTCTTTCACGGGCTGGCATTCCTTGAGCCGTACCTGGTTAATAGTTGGACATGAAATGTTTGCAAATAAACTATGAATGTATGTATGAAGTGAGATTGAGCTGTTACATGTTATGCTATCATTCGAGGACAATAGGTGAATAGATTAACAGTCACGACATGAACTATATGTGTGCGCTACATGTGCGATGAGTATGCTTTATGTGAACACTGAATATGTGAATTAATTGTACGTGAAAGGTGTGGAACATGTGCGTGTAGAACTGACTGTTAACGGTAACCCTTTTAGGACGTGTTCGTTCAACTGAATAACAAGTAACAAATCATACCGAGCAATCCCAGGTGAGTTCATTGCATTTTCTCAAGCATGCGTCCCGGTGGTTTGGGACAACTGGTAAACATTTGGAAGGGAAAACATTGGGTAAATAACTTAATCGGTTTTGGTTATTGCCTGGAGGGCAATGGGGGTGATTAGTTGATAGCGCTATTAGGTACTAATTATCTGGGTTTCACTATGGTTGTTCAGAGGCACACTCCTCGGTTACGTAGGGGCGGTTCCCCTAGGGTAACTAACCGGACAACATAGTGGGTTGCTTAGAGGCACACTCCTCGGTTACGTAAGGGCGTAGTCCCTAGGGTAATCTAACTTGAGCAACATCGTAACATATCATTGAATCGTATTAACACATATCTGGTAACACCACGCGTAATAACACCTTGAACTCACCAGCGTAGTCTGACACACTTGTTTGCATGCTTGTAGGTTATTAACGTTTGGAACATGGACTTGCTATCTGGAAGTGCTGGAGTGGTCATGGATCGAGACCCTTGGATTCACTTATAAACAATACATTATTATTATGAAACGATTACATGCTTCCGCTACACAACTTTTGAGAATTGATATCATGTAGACATCTTGTTTGATAATTAACGTCATGGCTTATCTAAATATTTATCATTGGTTCAATGTGATTGGTGGCTCGAACTCTGATGCGTAACACGCCTCGCGGGGTTTCCGCAGGTGGAATTTCGGGGGTGTTACAGTTGGTATCAGAGCCACTGGTTATAGTGAACTAGGTTTTAAAACGTTTTGTAAAACCAGACTATAACCGAACAACTTCGAAAATCGATCATGACACTCAGCTCCAGATTGCAAGGTTCGTCACTCTCTCACTTTATGCATTACTTGCTTAGCAGTCACACACTCACAGCATACATGAACTGAAACGTTTAGCACCATAGTGACTTGATAGTGTGACACTACTCTTCGACTCATGTAAACCATAGAACTGTGATATCATCTGTTGTGTTGTTTGAACGGGGGAAACTTCGAGCGCAAGCTAAGAGGCACTGAGATAAGCATGCAAATTGCCTTATTATTATGGGTGCACACTTAATAATAACGCGGGGTGCATGCAAGTCCCAGTGAGGCTTATCGAGCGTGAGAAGGGTTCTGCCTTACTATGTGTGAACTTGGTAAGTACGTAAATATCAGTATGATACTTGACTCCTATCTCGTTTCGATTTCCTAAATCGGTTTATTCCCAACTATAGAAACATGAGTGGACGAGGACACGGACGTGGTAACATCACCATGACTCAGGCTGAGTTGACTGACCTAATCAATACTCGCGTGGCTGAGGCTTTAGCAGCCTATCAAGCTGGTATGGAATGTACCAAGTACTTTTTACTCTTATACCACGTACACGTCTTTTCACCCCTATAATGTGTTCCCTTCCGTCATCTAGGTCAACAAGCGCAACCTCAACCTAACCAGCCTGCGTGCACATTCAAAATGTTTATGGACTGTAAGCCACAGACCTTCACCGGGACTGAAGGGGCTGTGGGACTCCTAAGATGGTTCGAAAAAGCAGAGTCTGTGTTTGCTATCTGTAACTGTCCCGCTGGGGACAGGGTGAAATATGCTGCGGGTACCTTGGCGGATGGTGCCCTAACGTGGTGGAACGCCCAGGTACAGTTGTTGGGCATCGAGGCAGCGAATGCGACAACCTGGGAAGACTTTAAAGAACTGATCAGGGAAGAGTACTGTCCTCGGGACGAGGTCCAGAAGTTGGAAAACGAATACTACAACTTGAAGATGGTTGGATCTGAAGTCGAAGCGTATGTGAAGCGATCGTATGAACTGGCCGACATGTGCCCGAACTTGTCTCGGCCTATGTCCCGGAGGATTGAGTTATTTATCAAAGGGTTGCCTCCTCATGTGAAGAGCTTGGTCACTGCAGCCCATCTCAATGATTTGACACAGATCGTTCGTCTGACTCACAAGATTGTGGATCAAGAGGTGGAAAGCGAATCGTTACCTCCGCGTATTTCAGCCGCTACTGCTGCTACACCCACTGCCACTGCGTTCACTAATGATAACAAGCGAAAGTGGAGTGATCATGACAAAGCATCTAGTGCTGGCCAGACTCAGAAAAGGCCAGACAACAGCAGCCGCAACATCAGCCAGTCGTCTTCTGTCAATCCAGGCCAGGGAAGCGACCACAGCCAGGGTTCGTATGCAGGGAGGAAGCCACGATGCAACAGGTGTGGCTATCATCATTGGGGGCCGTGTGGTCGGACATGTAACAAATGTGGTAAGTCAGGCCATGAGGCCAGGGATTGTAGGGCCTCACAACCCAAACACCAGCAGCAACAGAACCAGCAAAACCAAGGACAACAGGGGCAACCACCCCAGCAGAACCAGGGCTTCAGGAAGGGGTGCTATCAGTGTGGTGATGAGGGTCACTTTAAACGGGATTGCCCTCAGTTAAACTAGAACGCCAACAACAACAACCGCCAGAATAACGACAATGCTGGAAACAACAGCAATGGCAACGGGGCAAGGGGTTGAGCTTTCGTGTTAGGACAAGGGAACGCGATGAACGATATTTGAACTTATAACTTATTTTGGGTTTTCATTTTTATGTTTTCGCTACTCAAACAAAGTTTGGTTTGAACATCAATCGTATTGGGTTTTATGAATTATTTTAACTACTATACTTTATGTTTGATGTGATGGATGGTTTGATATTATTGAACGCACCTGCTGTATCTATGAACCTTGTGAACAGGGTGTACAAACCCTAACTAGACAAGTTCTCCATTGTCTTCATCGACGACATTTCCAATCTACTCCAAGAGTCAGGAGGAACACGAGCAGCATCTACGCCTTATTTTGAAGCTTCTTCAGAAGGAACAGCTGTGCGCTAAGTTTTTGAAATGCAACTTCTGGCTTCATGAAGTCTACTTTCTAGGCCACGTAGTGAACAAGGATGGGATCCATGTCAATCCATCCAAGGGAGACTCGATCAGGAACTGGCCTGCACCACGTACGCCAATGGAGATACGCCAATTCTTGGGTTTGGCAGGTTACTACGGACGGTATACCAAGGATTTCCCGAAGATTGCGCAGCCACTTACACTACTGGCACAGAAGGGTGTCACCTATCGTTGGGGAGAGCACCAGGAGACTGCTTTTCAGCACCTGAAGGATAGGCTTTGCAGCGCACTTATTTTCTCTTTGCCAGAGGGCACAGACGATTTCATAGTATATTGTGACGCATCCATCCAAGGTCTCGGGTGTGTATTAATGCAGTGCGACAAGGTCATTGCTTACGCTCCGCGCCAACTTAAGAATCACGAACGGAATTACACGACACACGATTTAGAGCTGGGAGACGCAGTTTCCGCGCTTAGAATATGGCGACACTACCTGTACGGTACCCGGTGCACGAATACACCGATCACTTGAGTCTCGAGTATACTCTTAAGCAGAAGGATTCAAACATGCGTCAACGACGATGGGTTGAACTACTGAACGATTACGAAAGCGTTATCAAGTACCATCCAGGCAAGGCCAATGTTGTGGCTGACGCCCTCAGTCGGAAGGACACTTTACCTCGGCGCGTGCGAGTGCTACAGATACGAAATGCTCCGGTAAAAGCATTGAAACCCGAAAATGTCAAAGCCGAAGTCATACGTGGCTCACGACAGCGATTAGAACAGAAGGCAGACGGCGCTTACTACATAACTGGACGCATTTGGGTCCCATTCTTTGGCAAGCTTACTTTACGACGCGTGAGGCATTCGGAATATAGGAACAAACGATGATGCTCTTACCAGAATTGGAGGTCATCGGATCAGTTGGATATATCAGGGAATCTATCGAAAGCATGGGCTAAGAAGTCAAGGTTCGTTAGCAGGAGTCTTATGACAATCGTGAGGGCTTGTTAAACTCCAATACGTGGACAGAAGTTCACATAGGAACGGAAGGACATGTTTAAACTTCGATATTCTCAATTGTTCAAAGGATTGCACCAACTCTTGGTATCACTGGTGAATTTCGGGACGAAATTTTTTTCAAGTTGGGGAGGATGTGACACCTCAGGAAAACCAGCAAACGATATAACTTACCTAGCTTTGACTTATCTAGCTTTCTCAGTGAGTGCGTACCAAATTTCGGGACGAAATTTCTTTCAAGTTGGGGATGATGTGACAACCCGAATTTCCAAGGTTAGTTACGTTTTAATTTGTTATGATCTTAACTCCGTTAAAAATCTAGACGTTGTAATAACTCAGTTAAGTAGCACGTGCTGGGTCACGAGTGTAAACAGGAAAACCACAACACATATGATTGGGCCTAGAGCCCAACTCGGTCCTACAAATCCACCCAACTAAACCGAACCCACCTTCTTTTAATATTGAGCCCATCTCCTAATATCTTGCTGCGTAGAATTATATAAGTAAATTGAGATAATTGTAAACCCTAATCCCTTCACCTTTCCCAAAGCGCATCATCAGTGGACGAAGCCCCCTATCTCGAGACTCTATCTTGTTTAACCTGTGCTTCCGGTTAGTCCCTACACTTTAAGATTTCCTTGTGTTTATGAAATGTGTGTTAGTTAATAGTATCTTGCATGACTAATCGGTTAGACATGAAATTGAAGTTGCATGATTAGTGGCTAATATCGGTTTGTGTGTAAGTATATTCATGAATATTGATTACAATCGGTTGTGAGGGCCCATAGGGTGAAGTTACATGGCTGCATAAAATTTAAATAATCTGAATAGGAGCATAACGGCCATGTGCGATCAAGCAAGAACATGTGGACATTAAGTGAAGTTGTCAGTAAGATATTATATGCATGAGTAATGACTGCATGTTGGTATGAATGTCACATGATTAAAGCTGATCTATGCCACGTGATTACTAGTCTGTTGTGTGGAATTTATAAAAGTATACATGACAAGAATTAGTCTACGAACACCAGCTCACCCTATGAGGAATATATATTGAACTTTTGTTATCGGTAGATACGGATTGTGTTGGGGAAAGAAAAATAATAAAATAATGTTATATACTTCAGAATTTAATAATCATACCATGTACTAATCTCGATTAACAGTGGGTTACAAATTTGTATTGTTTGTATGTGTGTTAGTGACTATGCATGCAATCTGTTATTGTGTTTTAACTAATGTGGGCTGTGGGAATTAGAAGCATAACCTTTAGTCACTGGGCTGCTGGAATTAGAAGGCCTGGACAGCCCAACCGGTCCACTTAACTGAACTTATGTCGTCCAGCCCAACACTCACAGGGCTGCGTATGACATGTCTTGGATGGACCTTGAATGTGTTGGGTTGGCTAGAAACTGTGACACATGCACGGATTATAATGGGGCCGTACACGTTTGATAACTGGGATCGAGGGGTGTGTTGATAAATGATGCGGCTGAGCATGTGAGTGGGCTGCTCGAATAAGGGGCCCTCGCACAAACCGAGCCCAGTTGACTGTTCTTTGTGTTCTCTTTCACGGGATGGCATTCCTTGAGCCGTACCTGGTTAATAGTTGGACATGAAATGTTTGCAAATAAACTATGAATGTATGTATGAAGTGAGATTGAGCTGTTACATGTTATGCTATCATTCGAGGACAATAGGTGAATAGATTAACAGTCACGACATGAACTATATGTGTGCGCTACATGTGCGATGAGTATGCTTTATGTGAACACTGAATATGTGAATTAATTGTACGTGAAAGGTGTGGAACATGTGCGTGTAGAACTGATTGTTAACGGTAACCCTTTTAGGACGTGTTCGTTCAACTGAATAACAAGTAACAAATCATACCGAGCAATCCCAGGTGAGTTCATTGCATTTTCTCAAGCATGCATCCCGGTGGTTTGGGACAACTGGTAAACATTTGGAAGGGAAAACATTGGGTAAATAACTTAATCGGTTTTGGTTATTGCCTGGAGGGCAATGGGGGTGATTAGTTGATAGCGCTATTAGGTACTAATTATCTGGGTTTCACTATGGTTGTTCAGAGGCACACTCCTCGGTTACGTAAGGGCGGTTCCCCTAGGGTAACTAACCGGACAACATAGTGGGTTGCTTAGAGGCACACTCCTCGGTTACGTAAGGGCGTAGTCCCTAGGGTAATCTAACTTGAGCAACATCGTAACATATCATTGAATCGTATTAACACATATCTGGTAACACCACGCGTAATAACACCTTGAACTCACCAGCGTAGTCTGACACACTTGTTTGCATGCTTGTAGGTTATTAACGTTTGGAACATGGACTTGCTATCTGGAAGTGCTGGAGTGGTCATGGATCGAGACCCTTGGATTCACTTATAAACAATACATTATTATTATGAAACGATTACATGCTTCCGCTACACAACTTTTGAGAATTGATATCATGTAGACATCTTGTTTGATAATTAACGTCATGGCTTATCTAAATATTTATCATTGGTTCAATGTGATTGGTGGCTCGAACTCTGATGCGTAACACGCCTCGCGGGGTTTCCGCAGGTGGAATTTCGGGGGTGTTACAGTTTTCCTCTGTGTACGTGCCTGGTTATGCGTAAACTATTCGAATTCTATATGCTATTATCAAACTTGTGTACTCACCTTTACATTTTATGTATTGACTTTATTTTAACGTATGTGACAGGTGCTTAAGTTGCTAGGATGCTTAGGCGCATGGTGATGAAATCGAGGCTAGGGAGTCTAGAAATAATAAACATTTGTCTGTAATAATTGAATCTGAGTTGTCGGAACGGAATTATTTGCCTAGTTGCTTTCTATGATAACCTGATATTTATTTGGGACACGGTATGGGACGTGTCATGTAAACTGAATTTATATAATAGTTGCTGTGGAAACTTCTGGACAATCTGTTTCGCTCAGTGCCGCGCCCCGATGATTCCGCCATCGGTTGGGGTGTGACAGATTGGTATCAGAGCCATAACTATAGGGAATTAGGCAAACACGACCTAGTCCGGGTCGCTGTCTTAGAGACCTAGACTATAGTTAGGAACCATCGGACCAAGTTTATGTGCTTATTCCGCAATCTTTCACTATCACTACACTCGAATTTTCAATAAAGTCAGAAGATTTAGTTAGGAATTAGGTGTGAAAACCGCAAACTCCCGACTAAGATTCCTGACTTATGAGGATTTTACTCCTTCATTTCGACATTTTTGCCAATAAACGAGGAGAATTATACCAAAACAGGCGTGAAACCCCCATTTTGATGAAAATTCTTCTCGATTTTACTAAAAACAAGGAAGAAATTGCTAAAGCCAAGGGGTGAAACCCTAACCTTAGCAGCTTGTTCTGTATTTTATTCATCTCACCAAGGCCTCGATAGACTCCAACGACCTGAACTCACAAGTATGACCTAGGGAACGTGTGTGGAATGCCCGAGAATCGAGGCAGAAAACACGACCCCTAGAGTCGAAAGTGATGACAAGTCCACTGCGAATAGTCGAGTTGCCTTGGGTAGTCGACGTCTAGTAGCCGCAGACAATCTATCTGTCGATTTTATGTGCCTCAATTCTAAGGACCGCAACCGCGTACCCTGATGACTTGTTGATTTTATGTGTGCTTTCTCTGTTTTGTGTTTATATTTGCGTTCTCCGTTTTACTTCGGGATGATATTCGATTCTGCTATCATTTTAATCGACACACACGACTTGTACTGTTATTCTATCCCTAATCGATCGCCAGTTACTGCAATCTAGACTATATTACAGTATGATATGCTATACCACTAAGCTAGGATATACTATACTGTGCTACTCGATATGCCATACGCAATCGCTATACGAACGACACGCGAGCTTTGTAGGATAGGTTTCTATTTTCTGACTACCTCTGTGATTAAGTGATTACGTGCTTTTGTGTTCATGTGACTCTGTGCTTATGTGCTTCTGTGCTTACGTGTATCTGTGGTTTATGTGTTTATGTGATACGTGTTTCAACGTGATTCTAAGCTTTAGATAGTAGTAGACGTGTGAGGTGAGGTGAGATTCGATTTCGTTGTGTTGAGTCTCGTGACGATGTCTGTTGCAGACCATGTCGTCGTCTGGATCCCGACACCGAACCCCACTTACCCGCCAGGAAAAGAGGGACAGACGTCTCGCTGCTATCATCTCCAAAACTGTGGCGAAAACTGTGAGTGAGTGTATGAAAACGCTAGCAAGTCGTCAGAAGAATCCCGAGCTGAAATCCCTAAGGATTCAAGCAAGGCTGCTTTCAGCTTCAAGCAGTTCAAGGCATGCGGACCGAAAGAGTTCACTGGCGAAGATGGTCCAACAGCCATGTTTCCCTGCTTCGACTCGGTCGAAGTCACTCTGCGCCAGAGCGGATGTCCCAAGCATCTCCGCACTCTCAATGCTACAGGCGTCTTCCAGTCCCGTGCTCTAGACTGGTGGACGGCCGAACGAAACAAGCGCGGAAATGATGCAGCTTACGGGCTATCATGGAAGGAGTTGAAAGCGATTATGATCGAAGAATTCTACCCTCCTCATGAACGCCAAAAGCTGGAGGACGAGTTCTGGGGAATCAAGCAGAAGGATGGAGACAATGTTGCTTTCACTGTTCGCTTCAAGCAGCTTAGCATCATATGCCCTGATCAAGTCAAGACCTCAGATCAAGCCATCAAGAAGTATATCCGAGCCCTACCCGACTGTGTAGCCGACTTTGTTCACGCCGCCAAGCCAGCAACGATCGAAGAAACCTACCTGCTCGCCGCTGAGATCAATGATAAGCGAGTCAAGTCTGGTTTTTGGGATAAGCAAACCAAGTCTCTGCATCAAGCCACTGCAGCACCCACCGACTCATCTGCTCAATCCTCCAAGTCTTCAAGAAGAAGGAAGAAGAACAACAACAACAGCTCCAGCAACAAGAGCTGTGCTGCCGCAACAAATGCCACTCCTCTGCAAACTGTACCAGTTCAACAGCAGCAACACCAGCGCTCAGCTTCAGTGATCAATGCACCGCCAGCGAAGCGTGCATACACAGGCCCTCACCCACTCTGCCCGACATGTTCGTATCATCATCCAGTGGGTCTAGCTTGTCGTTTTTGCGCTCACTGCAATCTGTACGGTCATTTCACTGCAAACTGTCGCTATGGTCCTCGTCAAGCCCCAGTTCAAGCTACTGTCAACCAAGCTCTGCTCCCTGCTCCTCAAGGTCAACAAGCAGCTCAAGCACCAGCAGCTAATGCTCGAGTTTGCTTTGCATGTGGTGACCCTAACCACTTTGCCAACAGATGCCCGAACAGGGTGGTTAAGCAAGAGCCCCAGCAGCAACAACCGCAGGAGCAGCAACAGCAGCCTCAACAACGGCAGCAAGCAGCCCATGCCTGAACCTTCAACATCAATGCCCGCCAGGCTCAGGCAGATAACAATGCGGTTAATGGTACGTTCCTTGTGAATGGTATTTATGCATCATGTTTGTTTGATACTGGAGCCGATAACTGCTTTGTGTCGTTTGAATTCGAGAAGCTCCTTAGTCGTAAGCGCTCCTATCTATCCTCATCATTCGAAGTTGCTACAGGAAGAACTATTGCCGTTAATTCAGTACTCCGTGATTGTACTCTCGAACTCAACAATCACATCTTCCCAATCGACCTTATTCCGACGCAACTCGGAAGTTTTGACGTCATAATAGGCATGGACTTTCTTCGCGAGAACCATGCTGAAATCGTATGCTTCGAAAAGATGATTCGATTCTCGCTCGCAAATGGTGATCTTCTGTGTGTGTACGGTGAAACAACGTTGAAAGGTCTTAAGCTTATGTCTTGTATTCAAGCCAGTAAGTATCTCCGCAAGGAATACCGAGCCTTCTTGGCCAACATTGTAGTAGCGGAGAAGGGAACGAAAAAGAAAGTTGAAGTCAAAGATGTTCCAGTGGTTTGTGAATTTCCTCAGGTGTTCCCTGATGATCTTCCCGGACTACCACCAAGTCGTGATATCGACTTTCGTATCGACCTCATTCCTGGAGCTAACCTCGTTGCCAAAGCCCCTTATCGACTCGCTCCATCCGAAATGAGGGAACTCTCGAACCAACTCCAGGAATTACTCAAAAAAGGCTTTATTCGCCCAAGCACCTCTCCTTGGGGCGCGCCAGTCCTTTTTGTCAAAAAGAAGGATGGATCGTTCCGGATGTGCATCGACTATCGGGAGTTGAATAAGCTAACCATTAAGAACCGATACCCCTTACCCCGAATTGACGATTTGTTTGATCAGCTACAAGGTGCATCATGTTTCTCTAAGATCGACTTACGCTCAGGCTACCATCAATTGCGGATTCAAGAGGAAGACATTCCTAAAACCGCTTTTCGAACCCGTTATGGCCACTACGAATTTGTTGTCATGCCCTTTGGTCTAACCAACGCACCCGCGGTTTTTATGGACCTAATGAATCGCGTGTGTAAACCTTATCTTGACCGTTTCGTCATCGTGTTCATCGACGATGTCTTGATCTATTCCAAATCGAAAGCCGAACACGTGCAACATCTACGTTTGGTTCTCGAGTTACTTCAGGGGAACCAACTCTATGCCAAGTTCTCCAAGTGCGAATTCTGGTTGGAGGAGGTTCAATTTCTGGGTCACATAGTGAATAGTCGAGGTATCCATGTCGATCCTGCGAAGATTGAAGCTGTCAAAAGCTGGATTACGCCTAAGAACCCGTCAGAAGTTCGTTCTTTTCTCGGACTAGCAGGCTATTATCGACGATTCATTGAAGGATTCTCCAAGATCGCTGTGCCACTTACCGCTCTTACTCATAAGGAGAAGCCTTTTGTGTGGGGAAACGCACAAGAGACTGCCTTTCAAACCCTCAAGCATATGCTGTGCAACGCACCGATTCTTACGCTGCCCGACGGAGGCGACAACTTCATTGTCTACTGTGATGCTTCCAACCTTGGTCTCGGCTGTGTCCTCATGCAGCGAAACAAGGTTATAGCCTATGCGTCTCATCAGCTCAAGATCCACGAGAAGAACTATACAACCCATGACCTCGAGCTAGGCGCGGTTTTCTTTGCATTGAAGATTTGGCGACACTACCTGTATGGCACTAAGTGTACGATCTACACTGATCACAGGAGTTTACAACACATCTTTAATCAGAAAGAGCTTAATATGCGTCAACGCCGATGGGTAGAACTTCTCAATGATTACGACTGTGAGATTCGTTATCACCCATGCAAGGCGAATGTGGTTGCTGACGCGCTCAGCAGGAAGAGTTACGTGCTCAGTACTCGAAACATCCAAGCCCAGCACAATCTCGAAACCCTTATTCGCGAAGCTCAACATGCTTGCTTTAACGAGCGTACATTGAAGAGAGAGAGAATCTATCACGATGGAGCTCAGTTAGTAAGCAAACCAGATGGGATATTCTATTATCTGGACCGAATTTGGATCCCTAAGCGGACTGATTTGCGAAAGATTATCATGAACGAAGCCCACAAGTCCTGGTATTCTATTCATCCCGGTGCTGACAAGATGTAACAGGACCTGCGTTATAAGTACTGGTGGCCGGGTATGAAACGGGATATCGCTCTATACGTTGGAAGCTGTTTAACTTGTGCAAGAGTCAAGGCTGAACATCAAAGACCTTCTGGCTTACTCGAACAACCGCCGATACCTATATGGAAGTGGGAGAGTATAGCTATGGATTTCATAACGAAACTCCCGCCCACGCCATCAGGTCACGACAGTATTTGGGTCATAGTTGATCGTCTAACGAAATCAGCTCACTTTTTACCGATACGAGAAGACTACAAGGTGGAACGACTAGCCCAAATCTACACCGACGAGATCATTCGTAATCATGGTACGCCTCGTGACATCATTTCTGACCGTGATGCTCGGTTCGCTTCGCGATTGTGGGAAACGTTTCAAGCGGCCCTTGGTACGTCGCTTAATCTAAGTACTGCATTCCATCCTCAAACCGACGGACAGACTGAAAGAACGATCCGTACACTTGAAGACATGCTCCGAGCGTGTGTTATAGATTTTGGTGGTAGTTGGAACAAACACCTGCCATTGGTGGAGTTTTCGTACAATAATAGCTATCATGCCAGCATTCAAATGGCACCTTTCGAGGCTTTGTATGGTAGAAGATGTCGATCGCCTATTGTGTGGCACGAGATCGGTCACTCGCAACTAACCGGTCCTGAGATTCTACAAGAAACGACTGACAAAATCCACCAGATTCGAGACAACTTGGTAAAAGCTCGGAACAGACAGAAAAGTTACGCCGATAAAAGACGCAAGCCCCTTGAATTTGAAGTTGGTGACTACGTAATCCTAAAGGTATCACCTTGGAAAAGTGTAGTCCGATTCGGCAAGAAAGGGAAACTAGCGCCTCGATATGTTGGACCTTTTAGGATTCTGGAAAGAATCGGAAAAGTCGCCTACAGACTCGAACTACCGGAGGAACTCAGTAACGTCCACCCGACTTTCCACGTCTCTAACCTCCGAAAATGCCTTGCTGATCATGATCTAATCGTACCGCTCGACGATCTTCAGGTCAACGAAACGCTGCACTTCGTGGAAAAGCCTGTCGAAATCATGGATCGCCAAACCAAGCAACTCAGGCGCTCTTGCATCCCGATCGTGAAGGTCCGATGGGAAGGCAAACGAGGCGCGGAGTTTACTTGGGAACTCGAAAGCGACATGAAGGCCAAGTACCCGCAGTTGTTTAAATAAATAGATCTGAAGCATCAAATTGGTAAATCACGGCGTTGTGTAGCCTTCGAGCCTAATTTCGGGACGAAATTCCCTAAACAAGGGGAGGCTGTAACACCCCGTGTTTTCGAATGTCAAAGTCAAAGTCAAAGTCCAAGTCAACTTTTACTTTCTTTGATTATAGATAGTCGATTTTATGTTTTAGTTGTATTATGTGGAGTAAGTGTTGTAATCAGCAAGAATCGAAGTAATCGAATGTGTTTAAAAGCGAACCGATCTACGACTGTGAATAATAGGAAGTAACAATGCGATAAAGTTAACTAATCAGTAATCAAACCGATCTAACAATCACCGAACTCGAGACTCGAATCATGCGAATTGTGGTACTGTTATACGTGTGTGTGTGCCTTACGTGTTACTTGTGCATGTTTACTTTATGTTTGGTGTGGTATTCAAGCAAAGCAATCGAAAATCGAATCGAAACTCGAAAAGCAATCAAACTCAATCGAAACCGACATCGAAACGTGATTTATAGAAGATTGTATGTTAGATATAGTGATTGGGACTGAAAGTAATTTGACTAGGAACCCTATCATATTCGTATCATCGTCCATCGAAATCGAAACGTTGAAAATCATCGCAAAATACCCAAAGTGTGTCGCGGATCGAACAGGAAGGCAACCTGATCGAACAGGCCAGCCGATCGGCTAGCATCTTGCCAGCCGATCGAGCAGCCCACTCGATCGGAGCTCCTGGCCGATCGGCTTCCACTTTCCTCTTTTGGAGCCTATAATAGGGCTGTCGTTGTCATACTTTCCATTTTTGGAAAGCTCTGACCGAACCAGCCATCTTCTTCACCTTTTCTCAGATTTCTCTCAATCCCGGTAAGTTTTCACTCTAATTCTTGTACGATCTTGATCATTACTTGATTCTACACCTTTCTATCTTTCAAAACTTGGATTTTAACCGTGAAATCACCAAGATCTAAGTGTTCTTGGGTGATGTCATCATGGTATTCTTGAGGAACATCATGTTTTGGCCTCATTCCACTATGATTAGCTTAGATCTAACTGATTTCCACATAAACAAGCTAAGATCTATCAAAGATCTAAACATCCACAAGTTGTGAAGGAGTGAAAGAAGGAATTCCAACTTTCTTTCAACTCTTTTACACTCAATGCCTTCAAACCGATAGAAACGGAGCTTGAACCGGCTAACTAATCATTCAAACAGTTAAAGGGTTCAAGATTCAGATTCTGTGAACAAGGTTCACCGATTTCGGGTTAAACTCTAAACCGACATTCCGAACCGTTCACCGGCCGGACTTGGGTGATTCCTGTC
This sequence comes from Helianthus annuus, assembly GCF_002127325.2. Classification (NCBI taxonomy): domain Eukaryota; kingdom Viridiplantae; phylum Streptophyta; class Magnoliopsida; order Asterales; family Asteraceae; genus Helianthus; species Helianthus annuus. The sequence continues at coordinate 100,259,447 of NC_035443.2, forward strand.
CGAGCCAAAGAAACAAGTAGGAACAGAGGTTATCATAGTTCAACACGTTGTCAAGATACCTTGAAAGAATAACAAATAAACAAACAGCCAAGTGTTAGACGAAAGGCCGACCAGGTCAGAAATGCTGGCCGAATGGCTAGGCTGTTCGAACAGCCCAGCCGATCGGACATGCCAGCCGATCGACCGGGCCAGCCGATCGGCTAGCACATGGTCCCACATTTTTGAAGTATTGTATTGACGAAGTGATGTTCGATCAAATAGGTCACTCGATTGGTAAACATTACTGTTCGAATCATGAGATACTCTGCTTCAACACTTAATCGTTTTTCACAACTCGTTCCTGGTAGGGAATGCCAGCCGATCGAACAGCCTGTTCGATCGAGTGACATTCAGTTGAGGACAAATTCTGAAGATCCTAGCCGATCGAGTGAGCTAGCCGATCAAACGAACCGATCGATCGATCAACTTGAAAGGTAGGAACACTTCAGTGTTCTCAAATGCTGCAACGAAAACTTCAAAAGTTCAAATCCTCAAACACAAACACACCAGAGGAAGAAACAATCCACTCGAATGGTCCAACCGATCGAGCCTACCGGCCGATCGAACAGGACTGTTCGATCGGGTATACCAGCCAATCGAACAGCCCGTTCGATCGAACCTGCCATTCGATCGACCAGCCCATTCTATCCACTCATTCGTTTACTTTTCTGCGTTACTTATCGTTATGCTATCGAACTATTCAGGCTAGTCTTACTCTCAGCGCTCCCTTCAATCCACAATCAATCACTGTGAGTATACTCGAACCCTTTTTGCTTTTAAGCACTTTTGGGTGTTACATACGTTACCTATCAAATCACAATCAAACACAAACTATTTGAATGCTAACCAAATTGCATGTGCTACTTGACTAAATGAATGCTGTTTATTATGTTTACACGTGGAGTGCTATCTACCTGCCTTAGCAACGTAGTACTATAGTTTGGACTCAGCACCCGTTCACATGGGGTTGTTAAGGACAATTACTTGCATGGATTACAGTGGTAATCATGTATTGCGAACCGTCTCGGACGGTCAACCCGCAGTCGTTGGTATCGATGGTCCCATGTCGATAATTAACATGCATCGTTTTCCTCTGTGTACGTGCCTGGTTATGCGTAAACTATTCGAACTCTATATGCTATTGTCAAACTTGTGTACTCACCTTTACATTTTATGTATTGACTTTATTTTAACATATGTGACAGGTGCTTAAGTTGCTAGGATGCTTAGGCGCATGGTGATGAAATCGAGGCTAGGGAGTCTAGAAATAATAAACATTTGTCTGTAATAATTGAATCTGAGTTGTCGGAACGGAATTATTTGCCTAGTTGCTTTCTATGATAACCTGATATTTATTTGGGACACGGTATGGGACGTGTCATGTAAACTGAATTTATATAATAGTTGTTTTGGAAACTTCTGGACAATCTGTTTCGCTCAGTGCCACGCCCCGATGATTCCGCCATCGGTTGGGGTGTGACACTTACCAAACTGTTCCCTTAACCCCCGACCAGGTAGCCAACATATCTCCATATAGACCGTGGAGATATGAATGGTGAAAATCTTTTATTTTATATAGACAGTAAAATAATGCCAAGACACCACGGACAAACGATAAGGAAGAATCACCTTCAACATAATAAACTAGTTATTAAAGTCATTAATACATAACCAAATAAAAAGTGCGAAAAGATTAAAAATAAAAAGTATTACACTAAACACTTGTCTTCACCAAGTGATGTAAGAGACTTAGGCAAACATGGCCTTTGATTGTCAAGAACTCTTACAATTAATCTTGGATCCTGAGACGACTCACACACTCTATGATGGACAATGGATGATGGTGGTGGATGATGGTGTTGTGATGGTGGTGGGTGGTGGGTGAAGTGTGAGAGAGGTGGTGTGCCAAGGGATGAGTTGCAAGAGATCCAAGCACTCCTATTTATAGGCTGAACAGAAGCTCGGGCACGGTCCCGTGTCCATCCTCCTTCTCTTTCTTCATTAATTGCAGTTTGTCTGCATTAGTTGACCATGCCCCTGTGTCCGCTGGGCACGACCCCGTGTGCAGAAGCGTATCTGTACTATCAAAATTTCCTCAGATTCTGCGAATCTTACAATTAACCACGGCCCCGTGTCCAGTGGGCACGCCCCCGTGGTGGGTGATAGAAGCTTCTATAGCTTTGTCTTTTCTGCTGACACTTTGGCACGCCCCCTTGCTCACAGAGCACGGGACGTATTCAGTCTTCTGTTTTCTTGTTTTGCTTGGGAAGATGCTGTCGGGTGGCCGGGCATGCCACGTTTGTTCCTTTTCTTGTATTTATGTTAGATTTAGCTGCCTTTTTGCTTCTTTTGTTCATTTGAGCTCATTTAATCCTGAAAATACAAAAGGAAGACAAAACACACTTTTTCCAACATTAGTACTAAAAAATGGTTAGTTTTATGCCACAATTGATGTAATTTATATGTTGCATTTTGTGCACATCAAATACCCCCACACTTAAATCTTTGCTTGTCCTCAAGCAAAACTCTTTATAATGTGGCTTTTTTTTCACTCCCAAACGGAATGGGTAGAAGAGAAGGTTTTTGGGCTTGTCATAGAGTGTCGGGATTTCCAAGATTCTTTATTAAGTTTTATTTTTATTTATTTACAATCCTATTCGTCATGATTTATTAAAAACATTACATAAGATAAATTACTTATAAGGGCATAACATGCCTTTTTTAAAATTACATTTATATACAAGTTCACATACCTCAAGAGGGAATCACTCAACACTCGGCCGAAGATGTATTTTTAGTGAATCACTCGAGAGCGGCATGGAACTTACTCCTACCATAAGCTTGCCAAGCAATCAATCCTCCTCCTTTTTAACTATATACCTTTGTAAATATTAAGAGGACTTTTTTGGGGGGTGAAGGGTTAGGCTTGGGCTAAACGTGGGTGGTTGGGTTAGTGGTTAGTAAAAGGGCGAAAGGCGTAAAAAGCATCGGTTTTTGGAAGACTTTTTATTTTTCATAACTTATTTTATTTTGATGAACCATTTCTTTCAAAGAAAGTTATTTTTGATAAACTTGTTTGTTTATTCCTTTTGGTTTCATCATCAAATTTTTTTTTCATAACATAAGTCATAAGAAAAACCGAGCTTTGTTACTAAAATAAGGGGTTTAAAATGAAAAAGGATTTAGGTGCATAAAAGGGGGTGTTTGTTTTGGGTTAAGAAATGAAAGGGTTTAGGCTCAAAGGGGTTAACTAGGGGATTTTTGGGTAGGTGGTAAAAAAAAACAATGGTGTAGAAATAAAAAGGGTTAGTCCTAATGCCTCCATCATTTACTTACTTGGGTTTAAGTTGGTAAGGACCGGGAATGTATCGTCGTGGCAAGTTCTAGAGTCGTAAGAACCAAGCGGCTATTCACACAAGAAACGAAAAATGAGCATTAGTTTAAAGATATGTATTTGTATGCTCAATAAAGGCTCAAAACTCACTTTTGTGGGAATTGGTTTTTTATGTGATCAAGTATATATAATCAAATTTTAATTAAACTTATCATGCCGTTTCATAATTTTCTTATGTTGGTTCTTTTTATCACGACGCTATCGGTTGTAAATTTGTAAAAATATAGCATTTTTAGAATTTAAAATTCCCAAATTAAACCTAGACAAGTAAAAAAAATGAAAATTTTTGAAAAAACTTGGGGTGATTAGCGGTTCCAATAGAGTTTTGTGTAAGGCTTGTTAATTAGGACTTGCAAGATTCAAAGTTTTAGCATCCCCCCCCCACACTTAAATTACACATTGTCCTCAATGTGTCCCAAAAATAAGTTTTTCAGTTAGTTGATTGAATGTGTAAAAAGGTGTGAAAAACAAAATTGTATGTTACTGGGCGTCTGGACACGGCCCCGTGTTGTCCGGGCACGGCCCCGTGTTCAGATCGCCAGTAACAAAAGTTTTTAAAGAGAAACAGAAGTCTGGACACGGGGGCGTGTTCAGTGAGCACGCCCCATGTCCAGTTACCTGAACTGGGCATTTTCTGCAGACTGTGCAGCACGGGGCCGTGTTGGGCAGACACGTCCCGTGCCGAACTTGCTGTAATGAAGAAATTTTGTCGGGAAGCTCTGTTTTCGTGCATGGGGTGCAGGTTCAAGTTTCCCTTGTTATCCTTCACCATCCCGAGTGTGTTTTATCCATTACAACATCATCCAAACACCAAATTAACTAAAACTGTGTGACACCCCTCACCAAATCAGGTATCCGTACGAATTAATTACTATTTAATTACTGCTTAATTATTGTGCTTGTTTGAAATTGTGGATAAACTGCTACTTGAATACTGATACATACACATACTTGCATCATACTTTCTCAACTGTCACTCTATTATTTACAAACAGAACTTTAGTGACAAACTTGATGCACAAAAGCACAGTAGCACAATAAATGGATAACCCAGTAAACGTGCTGACATAGCCAGCACCAGGCAGACACTGCCTCTAAGGCCTGTATGAGCCAGGAATAGTTTACTACACTAGTAGAGAATGTAGGGAAATGAGGGTTGTAGAACTGTGTCACTAGGTGATAGTTATAGTGACCGGATGTGCCAAAAATATGATTTAAACACAAATTCTGCACTTTAATATAAAAATTCAGCATTTTAGCTAACTAGTAAAGTGCAAAAAACGCGGAAAAATAATACTAGACACTTTCCAAAGTGTCAGGAATTCTTTGTGTCACTAAAAATAATAATAACGACACTTTAAAGCTTTGTTAAGCACATTAACGGATCAGTATCCAACCGAACAACTGGACTCTCCCGGAACACAAAAATATTGTCATTGACATTGTTTTTCTTTTTCTGAGCCAGTTAGGGTCCCCGAATACCCTAACACCCGCCACAAGGCACTACACTCTAGTAACTAACTTAAGGGTCCTACTTAAAAAACTAATACTTAACTACTTAGTTAAAATTCAACCAAATGCCCCCCCCCCCCCCGAACCAAAATTGTCCCATGTGGGACACACTCACACCAATTTAATTATTATAATCTTGTTGGTCTCATATCTTGAAGGCATTTGATCCAACGGTTAAAGACATTAGAAAAGTCTATAAGTAAACATGGTGGTTAGGAGTCCCATACATACTAAACAATTCACAACAAAAAAAAAAAAAAATCTCTTCTTTTCCCCTTGACTCACGGCCGAGAGCTTTCATAACCATCCATCCACTTTCAAAATTAATCTAGCAATTCCAAGCATATACAAGTGTGAAGGATCACGCATAAGGAAGCTCGATGCACTCGGATTGCCAAGGACCTCTCTACGACGCTTTTAACCACCCGTTTTTCGACTAGTTTCTTCCCTAGCCTTGAGCTAGTAGTAATTGGTTCTAATCACCTTCTTGATCTATTCTAAAGTGGTTAATAAGAATTTTGTCGGTTGAAATCCATGAACATACAAGATCAAAATTAAAAGTCTACTAAAGGTGATAAACTTGGTGGTTAATAAGTAAATAATAGCGTAAAACTTATAAAACTAGTTTTATTATGATTATTTAGTGTTGTTCTATGCTAGTAATAGTTCGGATCGTCGTCTAACCCGGCTAAGTCATGTTCATGGAACATGACCTAGTGTATGTTTAAGTGTGAAAGTGGTTAGATGAAGAACACTACTACTATTAAACATGAACTTGTGTAAAAACAATTTTTCTTATGAAATGGAGTTCTAAACTAGTAGATCTAAAGATCTACGAGTGGTATTTTCGAAGAACCAAGTGTAAGGTGAAATCATATTTTTAAAGCCGGATCTTTCCTAAACAAAGGTGATTTTTGTGAACACACAAGTGTGTAGACACTTGTGTAATAAAAAGTTTTAACCAAGAATTATTTTTGTAATTTTGACAAGAAGTTGTAAAAATATATCTTCTTTAAAAACAAGATTCTCAAGGAACCGAGTTCATTTATAGAAAGATCTACTAAAAATATGGGGAAAGTTACTACATATTTTACACAAATCACAAGTTCATGTGTTTTGCGACTTATGTCCATTTTCACTAGTTTGATGGTTTGAATATTGTTTGTTGTTGATTGAGAAAATTGTTGACTTGAATTTATGAAAGAAAATGATACGCTTGAGAGCGTGGCCACCTCCAGTTATAGGGGAAACTCTAGCGAAATTTTTCCGAAAATCTAACACTTGGAATTATTTTTATTACAAGTGTTATGAATATAATTTTCAACTTATTTTTCCCAAATAAATTTCGCCATAATTTTATTACAAGATCTCTAAGTGTCGGAGGTGGGATTTTCACAAATAAGACTTGCTAAAGTATATATTTAGTATATATTTTTTTTTTCATAACAACACTTGTGAGAATTTCTATGATTATTTTGTGAACTACGTAAATATTATTTTTAGGGTAAAAAAATAATATTACTGAATATTAACGGCTCCAAAATAATACGAACGCCTTCAATAAATATTTAAGTTACAACGGTATTGTTAATACCACCCGAACCTTACAACGTAACTTACGCATTTCTAGAAAATACTCATAAGTGTGTATTTTGACAAGTGTTATTTTGGGTAAAATTATATGGAATAAAATATAATATTTTTGGGAAAAATATTTATATTTTGGAGACAGAATTAAAATATATGTTAAGTGAGACTTAATAATATATTTCGAAATTTTACGAACGCACATGTATTAAAACCCCCATTCTTGGGAAAGAATGTATTTACCAAATAACTACGAAGTGTAAACACGAAATAGTTGCCTAACTATTTCCCGAAGACATTAAAACATAAACTAAGGCACGGCCGTCCGTCTAATAGAAGTTAGTATGTGTAGGTCGTTGCACAGCAGATCGTCTGGGAGATACTTTTTAGAGACACACTTCGGTGAGTTCATGTCCCCCTTTTCTCTTAACTGTTTTCAGTTTTCTAAACTGCGGGGGTGAAATACATGTTACTATGATTACGAGTACTTTTACACATGGTATGATTAGCATAAGGAGGGTTACTACTTAGATCATGTGAGTGGGTAGGCGGGAACTGAAGGCCATTAGTCCTCATTGTAGGACCGAGGGACAGTAGCGGTAGATCTATCTGGGTGTAGCGAGCCCAGCCCCAGGCCCAATAGTACGGACCTCGGGGTGACTTTGTACCCGACGTAAAAATCTGCTAGGTTTGAGTCTTCCTACTGCACTTCACACATATCAATGGCCTTGCAAACCATTGGTGATCTCTTTATTTCCTTATTTGCTACATACCAGGGTTTTTATACATACAAAGGTTTTACTTACTCACTACACATGAACTCGCTCAACATTTTTGTTGATATTTCCAACTTACATGTATTTCAGGGAACTAAGGATTCTGGCACGGTATGCTACGCTGCGTTAGAGTATGGGATCATCCACGTTTAGGGATTTCGACTTTTACCTGGACGAGTCGCACGTCTTAAATGGCGTTTATTTTAAGTTTGTGGTTGTGTCTTTCAAACAATGTTTTATGTTGTTAGGTTGTAATTTCCGTTGTATGTGTCAACGCCTTAAGACAATGTTATGTTACTTTTGTTTTAAAACTTAAATCAATGGATGATCTGCATGGTTTTACATTCATATAGCTTGGTTATGATTAAGCTATGGTATTAAGAAGTCACACAAAATTAACCCACGCTTCCGCAAAGCCAGGGTGTGACAGCTTGGTATCAGAGCTCTGATCATAGCGAACTAGGATTACTTCTCAAGTCTAGACTATGATCACTAGGGCTCTCACGAAAACATTTTTACAATGCATACCACCTAAGTCCAGATCCAAAACGTTTTTACAAACAAAAGTTGAGCACATTTTATTTATTAGTTATGGCTCAGTCTGGGAGGCTGAGGCTCGGTCTGGGAGGCTGAGGCTCGGTCTGGGAGGCTGAGGTAGTTGTCTAGTGGGACTAGGGAGTCAGTCTGGGAGGCTGGGAGGCTAGTGGGACTAGGGAGTCAGTCTGGGAGGCTAGTGGGACTAGGAAGAGCAGTCTGGGAGGCTAGTGGGACTAGGAAGAGCAGTCTGGGAGGCTGGGAGGCTAGTGGGACTAGGAAGATCAGTCTGGGAGGCTGGGAGGCTAGTGGGACTAGGAGAACTATTTGATTGCTTATTGATGGCTAATGTGTTTATCTGACTATATGATTGATTATTTGTGCATATTTGTGTTTGTGTTACAGACACTATGGATTCATCTGGCACAGGAGGGTCGGACACCACTGACCCTATACACATTGTATCAGACGACCGGGAGTCATCAGAGCGAGAGGTGTACACTTCGGACACCACCAGTACAGACGACGATGATTTCTAGCCGTTTGCACTACCCGATGTCGTGATTGAGCCCGCTGATGGCCCCATCGCTGGGGATTTGCCGCTTGTGGTGATCCCTGCTCCCATACCCCTTGCCATGTACCCTGTTATTGATATGCCTCTAGACGTAGTCGTTGACGACGACTTCGATTTGTTTGACGAGGAGCCACTGGAGGATGACGTTGAGGGCGAGGCCCTTATAGCTGCCGATGATCTCTTATTTCTCGCAGATGCTCCTGCTGAGGAGTCACCTGCCCACTCACCTGTCCCAGACTCTTTCGAGTCTGTGGCATCGGCACCATCACACGCGCAGGGCGCACAGCACTACTCACATGATTCAGACCCCGATAGGGCGTCATCTGCTGCACCTGCCCCTGCCCCGAGTTTTGCCATTGATCATGACATTGATGAGGATTCCGACCCCGTCTTCCCACCTGGGTTCGATCCAGACCAGGACATTGAGTTTATACACCTAGATCAGCCCATGGAGGACCCAGTTGATCCTGTTGACCCTGCGTTTGCTGACCCCGCAGATTTCGAGATGGAGTTTCACGACCCGGAGCCTGCTGTGGCCCCCGAGCCAATAGTTGCTTCAGACCCCGTATTTGAGCATGACCCTGTTCATACTGATGTACCCATTGTTGATCCTTTGATCACGGATGTACCTGTCGATGATCATCCGATTGTTGCTCCACTGTTGGAAGATGATCATGTAGTTGCTGATGCTCATATTATGCCCCTCACATTGCTGATATACCCGCTGAGCCTGTTGTTGTTGCTCCTTTTCCTGACCCAGTGCCTCTAGAGCCCGACCATGCACTCTTTGCGACTCATGTCGACCCTCAGTATGCGCACACCCGGAATGGGTGGATAGAGGACGATGATGATTTTCCACCTTTTGTGGTACCAGTTACACCTATTTCAGCACCAGCTTCAGCTCCTTTTGATGCACCCCTGTTTCCCACACACACTGCTGATGCGCATCGCGCAGACTTGCCTATTACATTTCTCCAGGAGATCCCTCCGCCGCGTCCTGGAGAGGGCTCTTCTCGTCAGCCTTTCGGCCATGCACCTTTTCTGACTGGAGGAGATCAGTTCGTACCACAGATCCCTCATCATACTGCTGTTCCCCCTGTTTCACCATTTACTGTGTCACCTTTTACTCCAGCTAGTGAGCCTTTTCTTTGGACATCACCACCCATCATGCCACCATCGGATCCTTATCATCCTTTTCACATGGGTTATTCTATAGAGGACATTCTCAGGTCATTTATGATCCAGCAGGAGGCACTTACGCATCACGTACAGGAGCTCGAGAGAGCACAGCGACCCCCATGCCAGTGCCCTCCTCACCCTGCGATATCGCATCCCCCTCGACCGTTATCTCCAGACTCTGCTGCACGTTTTTGGACTCAGGAGCAGCAGATAGCTTTCTTGTTGCGCTCTCACCGAGCCATGGAGGAGGATTGGCTTCACATGCGCCGTTTTTTCTATTCTCATTTCCCCCCTCCTCCACCGCCATCAGCGTAGGGCTATTTTGTACAGCACGGGTGGACTTTTGTTGAGAAGACGGCGATTGCACAGACTGCACAGTTTTTGGAGACTGCATATTGATCATGACTTTTGTTGTTATGTATATGGGATATTGTTGACATTGATTTGATATTTTGGACTGGGGTGATGTAGACCTCAGTCGTTGATGTTGTATGTTACAGTTATGTACTTGTAAACTTTACTTTGTGATCTCGATTTATGGTAATGCAATCGCAGTATTCTCATCATATGTGATGCTTGATTGATTATTTATGTTCTATAACATGGGATGTTGTGTGATTGATTTATTTATAACATGGGATGTTATGTGATTGGTTTGTTTTAACATGAGATGTTATGTATTACTACTATGGTTATATACGTACACTTTACTATGACCTGACCAACGTGAACCATCTTTTAGAAGATGCCACCGAGACGCCAAGCACGCATGCCTACCAACGAGGCAGAACTTCAGCAGGTCATCGCTGCCGCCATTGCGCAATACGCAGCCTCTCAAGGAGGAACTAGCGGGAGTAATTCTAACAACAATGGCAACAACAATCCGCCTCATGGTAATATTAAGTTATTAAGGCATACCATGATACATTGGATATCTCTAGCAAGTTTGCTAATGCCATTCATATATTGTAACGTATGTGCAGGGTGCGCCTACAAGCAGTTCCTAGACTGCAAGCCTATCAACTTTGATGGCACTGGAGGTGCTGTTGCTTTTGTTCGATGGGCCGAGAAGACAGAGTCAGTTCTCCGCATGAGCAAATGCGCTCCAGACCAGCAAGTTACTTACATTTCGGGGCTATTCTTGGACGGAGCCCTGTCATGGTGGAATTTACAAGTCCAAACCCTTGGTGAAGCCGCTGCCTACGCAATGACATGGACTGAGCTGAAAGAGCTCATGCGTAGAAAGTATTGCTCTCGCGCCGAAATTCAAAGGTTGGAAACTGAGTTTTGGCATTTGAAGTTGGAAGGTCCGAAAATCACAGAGTATGTTCAAAGGTTTCACGATCTGTCACATGTGGTACCTTATATGGTCACACCAGAATTCAAGCGGATTGAGCGCTTCATTTGGGGTTTAGCTCCTCAAATCATAAGTATGGTGACTTCTTAAAAGCCGGCAACAATCACTGAGGCGATCAATCTGAGCGTAACTCTCACGGAGGAGGCTATCCGCCTAAACAAGTTTTCTGATGGTGAGCCAAAGAAGAAGGAGACTCACGTCGAGTCATCCGGGGGTAACAAACGAAAGTTCTCGTACTTCAAACAAGGCACAAGCAGTGATGGTAGGAAAGGAGAACCAAGCGTACCAGTCCAAGCTACAACTGGTACTGGGAAGAAAGGAAAGGGATATATGGGTACCCATCCCAAGTGCAACACCTGCCAGCGTCACTATTCTGGCCGGTGTGGGTCAAAAGTATGTGAAGCCTGTGGAAAGACTGGCCACTCAAAAGACACTTGCTAGGCCACTGTTGGCCGGGGAGGCCAAGGAGGATTTGGGAATAGAAACAATAATCATGTTGGTATTGGGAATCGCCCACAGGGGAACAATGGAGGAAATGGGAATCGAGGCAACAATGTGAATCAAGCTAGTAATGTGATTCGAAATCAGATGAACAATCAAGCTGGGAATGGAGGTGGAAACGGGCAAAGACCAGGTTGTTTTAACTGTGGTGACATTGGGCACTATAAGAGGAACTGCCCAGAATTGAACCAAGCCCGGGGAAGAGTTTTCAATATCGAAGAGAGAGAAGCGCGCCAGGATCCCAATGTTGTTACTGGTACGTTCCCTGTAAACCAACGCTTTGCATCCGTTTTATTTGATACTGGTGCCGATTATAGCTTCGTGTCGTTAGAGTTTAAGAATATGCTTGGGTTAGCCGCTAGTAAATTAGATATTCCCTACTCAATTGAATTGGCTAATGGAAAGTTAGTAGAAGCTAATGAAGTGGTCAGAGGTTGTGTAATCGAATTGGAAGAGCGTGAGTTTGCTTTAGATCTACTACCAGTCCAGCTGGGAGCTTCGACGTGGTAGTAGGAATGGATTGGTTATCGAGTAACAAGGCAGAAATTGTTTGTCACGAAAAGGTCGTTCGTATCCCAACCGAAGATGGAGAAACAATCGTGGTTCATGGGGAGAAGCGGGATACGCCTTTAAGAATTATCAGCTGCCTGAAAGCGCGAAAGTGTTTACAAAAGGGATGTGCTGCCTTCCTGGCACACATTGTGGATAAGAAAGCTACAGAGCCGAAGATCGAAGACATTCCTATCGTAAGGGAATATCCGGAAGTCTTCCCAGAGGACTTGCCAGGATTGCCACCCCAGAGGCAAGTGGAGTTCCATATTGACTTACTTCCAGGCGCCGCGCTTGTGGCTAAGGCACCTTATAGACTTGCACCATCAGAAATGCAGGAATTGTCGACACAACTTCAAGAGTTGCTAGACAAAGGATTCATCAGACCAAGCTTCTCACCTTGGGGAGCTCCAGTCCTGTTTGTCAAAAAGAAGGACGATAGTTTTCGTATGTGCATTGACTACCGGGAGTTGAATAAGCTAACGATCAAGAATAGATACCCTCTGCCAAGAATCGATGATTTATTCGATTAGCTCCAAGGTTCAAGCTTTTACTCGAAGATCGATTTGCGATCAGGCTACCATCAGTTAAGGATACAAGAGGAAAGTATCCCGAAGACAGCCTTCAGAACTCGTTATGGACACTACGAGTTCCTAGTTATGCTGTTTGGGTTGACAAACGCACGTGCAGTCTTTACGGATTTGATGAATAGATTTGCAAGCCGTATCTAGATAAGTTCGTGATTGTGTTTATCGACGACATTTTGATTTATTCAAAGACGAAGGCTAAACACGAACAGCACTTAAGAGCTATTCTGGAGTTGCTGAAGAAGGAACAGTTGTACGCCAAATTCTCTAAGTGCGAGTTTTGGCTACGCGAAGTCCAATTCCTTGGACACATGGTGAATGGAGATGGGATTCATGTGGACCCCACCAAGATCGAAGCGATCAAGAATTGGGAAACCCCAAAGACGCCAACCGAGATTCGACAATTCTTGGGTTTGGTTGGCTACTATCGAAGATTCATTGAGGATTTTTCGAAAATCGCTCAACCGCTAACGCTCCTCACGCAAAAATATAAGAAGTTTGATTGGGGAATCAAACAGGAAGAAGCGTTCCAGCTATTGAAAGATAAGCTTTGTAATGCGCCAATTTTAGCACTACCGGAAGGTACAGACGATTTTGTGGTATATTGCGACGCTTCGCGCCAAGGATTGGGTTGCGTGTTGATGCAACGCCAGAAAGTTATAGCTTACGCATCACACCAATTAAAGGTACATGAAAAGAATTATACCACACATGATTTGGAACTCGGCGTAGTGGTATTTGCTTTAAAGATCTGGAGACACTACCTATATGGTACGAAATGTACAGTTTTTACAGATCATAAGAGCCTACAACACATATTCGACCAGAAGGAGTTGAATATGAGATAGAGGCGATGGGTTGAGTTGTTGAACGACTACGACTGTGAGATAAAGTACCATCCAGGGAAGGCGAATGTGGTCGCCGATGCCCTAAGTCGAAAAGAAAGGATCAAGCCCATAAGGGTTAGGGCTTTAGAGATGATTATCCAAACAGATCTTTCCTTACGCATTCGTGCCGCGCAGAAAGAAGCACTTAAGGAAAGAAACCTTGAAGAAGAATATCTCCATGGGATGGAGAAGCAATTAGTGCCAAACGAGGAAGGAACGTTATGTTTTATGAAAAGGATTTGGGTTCCTCTGTTTGGTGGTTTGAGGAAAGTTATTTTCGATGAGGCACACAAATCACGGTACCCTATCCATCCAGGAGTGGATAAGATGTACCAGGATCTTAAAGATTACTATTGTTGGCCTAGGATGAAAGGCGACGTTGCTGTTTATGTGAGCAAGTGTTAAACATGTGCCAAGGTTAAAGCTGAATACCAGAAGCCTTCAGGACTTCTGCAACAACCCGAGATTCCCAAATGGAAATGGGAACAAATTTCCATGGATTTTATAACAAAGTTGCCAAAAACGCCAAGAGGTCATGACGCTATTTGGGTAATAGTGGACCGATTAACAAAGTCTGCACACTTCTTACCTATCAGAGAGAAAGACAACACGAGCAAATTGGCCGAAATTTACATGAGAGAAATCGTTACACGCCATGGAGTGCCTCTCTCGATCATCTCTGATAGAGACGGAAGGTTCGTATCAAGGATTTGGCAATCCTTCCAAGAAGCTTTTGGCTCACAATTGAATCTGAGCACTGCATTTCACCCACAGACCGACGGACAAAGCGAGCGAACCATACAGACGTTGGAAGATATGCTGAGAGCATGTGTTATGGATTTGGGCGGTAGCTGGGATAAACATTTACCATTGGTCGAATTTTCATATAACAACAGCTACCACACCAGTATTGGTGCCGCGCCATTTGAAGCTCTATATGGCCGCAAGTGCAGATCACCGCTTTGTTGGTCTGATGTCGGTGACAGACAATTGGTTGGTCCTGATGTGGTCCAGGAAACCACAGATAAGATTGCACAAATCCGAGATCGCATCAAGGCGGCTCGCGATCGTCAAAAATGTTATGCCGGCCGAAGAAGGAAACCTCTGGAGTTTGAGGTAGGCGATATGGTATTGTTGAAAGTATCACCCTGTAAGGGTATGGCACGCTTCAGGAAGCGTGGAAAGTTGAATCCGCGGTATATTGGTCCATTCAAGATTCTAAAAAGAATTGGGTTAGTAGCGTACAAGCTGGACTTACCTGCCGAACTGAATGGCGTTCTCGATACATTTCATGTATCAAATCTGAAGAAAAGTCCAACGCAAGATACTATTGTTATTCCCGCAGACGAGATCCATATTGACGACACGCTCCATTTTGTCGAAGAACCGGTTGAGGTTACAGATTGGAAGATCAACAAAACCCGTCGGAGCAGTGTCAAGCTCGTCAAAGTTCGTTGGAACGCAAGACATGGTCCTGAATACACCTGGGAGCGTGAGGACCGAATGAAAGAAAAGTACCCCCACTTATTTCCCAAGAACCCTACAACTAGAAGCAGAACTTAAAATTTCGGGACGAAATTTTTCTAACGGGGGGAGAATGTGACAACCCTCACCAAATCAGGTATCCGTACGAATTAATTACTATTTAATTACTGCTTAATTACTGTGCTTGTTTGAAATTGTGGATAAACTGCTACTTGAATACTGATACATACACATACTTGCATCATACTTTCTCAACTGTCACTTTATTATTTACATATAGAACTTTAGTGACAAACTTGATGCACAAAAGCACAGCAGCACAATAAAGGATAACCCAGTAAACGTGCTGACATAGCCAGCACCAGGCAGACACTGCCTCTAAGGCCTGTATGAGCCAGGAAAAGTTTACTACACTAGTAGAGAATGTAGGGAAATGAGGGTTGTAGAACTGTGTCACTAGGTGATAGTTATAGTGACCGGATGTGCCAAAAATATGATTGAAACACAAATTCTGCACTTTAATATAAAAATTCAGCATTTTAGCTAACTAGTAAAGTGCAAAAAACGCGGAAAATAATACTAGACACTTTCCAAAGTGTCGGGAATTCTTTGTGTCCCTAAAAATAATAATAACGACACTTTAAAGCTTTGTTAAGCACATTAACGGATCAGTATCCAACCGAACAACCGGACTTTACCCGGAACACAAAAATATTGTCATTGACATTGTTTTTCTTTTTCTGAGCCAGTTAGGGTCCCCGAATACCCTAACACCCGCCACAAGGCACTACACTCTAGTAACTAACTTAAGGGTCCTACTTAACAAACTAATACTTAACTACTTAGTTAAAATTCAACCAAATGCCCTCCCCGCCCCCCTGAACCGAAATTGTCCCATGTGGGACACACTCACACCAAGTTAATTATTATAATCTTGTTGGTCTCATATCTTGAAGGCATTTGATCCAACGGTTAAAGACATTAGAAAAGTCTATAAGTAAACATGGTGGTTAGGAGTCCCATACATACTAAACAATTCACAACAAAAAAAAAATTCTCTTCTTTTCCCCTTGACTCACGGCCGAGAGCTTTCACAACCATCCATCCACTTTCAAAATTAATCTAGCAATTCCAAGCATATACAAGTGTGAAGGATCACGCATAAGGAAGCTCGGTGCACTCGGATTGCCAAGGACCTCTCTACGACGCTTTTAACCACCCGTTTTTCGACTAGTTTCTTCCCTAGCCTTGAGCTAGTAGTAAGTGGTTCTAATCACCTTCTTGATCTATTCTAATGTGTTTAATAAGAATTTTGTCGGTTGAAATCCATGAACATACAAGATCAAAATTAAAAGTCTACTAAAGGTGATAAACTTGGTGGTTAATAAGTAAATAATAGTGTAAAAGTTATAAAACTAGTTTTATTGTGATTATTTAGTGTTGTTCTATGCTAGTAATAGTTCGGATCGTCGTCTAACCCGGCTAAGTCTTGTTCATGGAACATGACCTAGTGTATGTTTAAGTGTGAAAGTGGTTAGATGAAGAACACTACTACTATTAAACATGAACTTGTGTAAAAACAATTTTTCTTATGAAATGGAGTTCTAAACTAGTAGATCTAAAGATCTACGAGTGGTATTTTCGAAGAACCAAGTGTAAGGTGAAATCATATTTTTAAAGCCAGATCTTTCCTAAACAAAGGTGATTTTTGTGAACACACAAGTGTGTAGACACTTGTGTAACAAAAAGTTTTAACCAAGAATTATTTTTGTAATTTTGACAAGAAGTTGTAAAAATATATCTTCTTTAAAAACAAGATTCTCAAGGAACCGAGTTCATTTATAGAAAGATCTACTAAAAATATGGGGAAAGTTACTACATATTTTACACAAATCACAAGTTCATGTGTTTTGCGACTTATGTCCATTTTGACTAGTTTGATGGTTTGAATATTGTTTGTTGTTGATTGAGAAAATTGTTGATTTGAATTTTATGAAAGAAAATGATACGCTTGAGAGCGTGGTCACCTCCAGTTACAGGGGAAACTCTGGCGAAATTTTTCCGAAAATCTAACACTTGGAATTATTTTTATCACAAGTGTTATGAATATAATTTTCAACTTATTTTTCCCAAATAAATTTCGCCATAATTTTATTACAAGATCTCTAAGTGTCGGAGGTGGGATTTTCACAAATAAGACTTGCTAAAGTATATATTTAGTATATATTTTTTTTCATAACAACACTTGTGAGATTTCTATGATTCTTTTGTGAACTACGTAAATATTATTTTTAGGGTAAAAAAATAATATTACTGAATATTAACGGCTCCAAAATAATACGAACGCCTTCAATAAATATTTAAGTTACAGCCGTATTGTTAATACCACCCGAACCTTACAACGTAACTTACGCATTTCTAGAAAATACTCATAAGTGTGTATTTTGACAAGTGTTATTTTGGGTAAAATTATATGGAATAAAATATAATATTTTTGGGAAAAATATTTATATTTTGGAGATAGAATTAAAATATATTTTTAGTGAGACTTAATAATATATTTCGAAATTTTACGAACGCACATGTATTAAAACCCCCATCCTTGGGAAGGAATGTATTTACCAAATAACTACAATTGTAAACACGAAATAGTTGCCTAACTATTTCCCAAAGACATTAAACCTTAAACTATGGCACGGTCGTCCGTCTAATAGAAGTTAGTACGTGTAGGTCGTTGCACAGCAGATCGTCTGGGAGATACTTTTTAGAGACGCACTTCAGTGAGTTCATGTCCCCCTTTTCTCTTAACTGTTTTCAGTTTTCAAAACTGCGGGGGTGAAATACATGTTACTATGATTACGAGTACTTTTACACATGGTATGATTAGCATTTGGAGGGTTACTACTTAGATCATGTGAGTGGGTAGGCGGGAACTGAAGGCCATTAGTCCTCATTGTAGGACCGAGGGACAGTAGCGGTAGATCTATATGGGTGTAGCGAGCCCAGCCCCAGGCCCAACAGTACGGACCTCGGGGTGACTTTGTACCCGACGCAATAATCTGCTAGGTTTGAGTCTTCCTACTGCACTTCACACATATCAATGGCCTTGCAAACCATTGGTGATCTCTTTATTTCCTTATTTGCTACATACCAGGGTTTTTATACATACAAAGGTTTTACTTACTCACTACACATGAACTCGCTCAACATTTTTGTTGATTTTTCCAACTTACATGTATTTCAGGGAACTAAGGATTCTGGCACGGTATGCTACGCTGCGTTAGAGTATGGGATCATCCAAGTTTAGGGATTGCGACTTTTACCTGGACGAGTCGCAAGTCCTAAACGGCATTTATTTTA
Source organism: Helianthus annuus (assembly GCF_002127325.2). Taxonomy (NCBI): domain Eukaryota; kingdom Viridiplantae; phylum Streptophyta; class Magnoliopsida; order Asterales; family Asteraceae; genus Helianthus; species Helianthus annuus. Next base: position 100,277,768 of record NC_035443.2, read on the forward strand.
AGTTTCTGGTTGTGTCTTTCAAACAATGTTTTATGTTGTTAGGTTGTAATTTCCGTTGCATGTGTCAACGCGTTAAGACAATGTTATTTTACTTTTGTTTTAAAACTTAAATCAATGGATGATCTGCATGGTTTTACATTCATATAGCTTGGTTATGATTAAGCTATGGTATTAAGAAGTCACACCAAATTAACCCACGCTTCCGCAAAGCCAGGGTGTGACAAACTGTCATTCATTAATACCATAGAGAGAGTTACATGATATTCCTAATAATTTGAAATTCTAGATAGTTAGGTCAACGAAAGCATAAGAAGTCTAAACCAAGAAGTTCAAGCCTAAAACTTATTCTATTAGCAAAATTTCCGAAAAGATAGTTCTCTCGGTTGGAAGCGGCTTGAAGAACTTCCTCATCCAGATCTTGGGCACCTCAAACGTCGGCGAGCCATTCTTCTATCTTCCTTGGGAGAAGGAAGGCGGGCTCGTTGGCATCGGTTTGAGGGGGTGTAACTTCCACCGGGACTTCTTGCAAGTTCTCAAAAGAAGGCTCCGCGGGAATGTCATCCCATCCGATGGGGTTGTTGACTCCTATGCTAGGTTCCAATCCTCTTGAGGGAGAATGGGTTCCATAGGATGTGTCACAAGGATGTTTAACCTCTGGTGCAAGAGGTTAATCTCTTGAAAACTGTTTTCCAGCCCCACCGTAAGATAGTTTATACGGTCTATAAGGACCTCCTCCACCGAAGTCATCTCGTCAAGAGCTTCACGTAATGCCATTACGTAGCGTACGAGAGTTGCTTCAATTGAAGACCTTCTTTCCCTTCGACTGTTTCGGGAATGTGCAGAAGAAGTTCCACTGTTTTGACTTGACATTCTACGAAAACAAACCAAAGAGATAGTTCATTTTGATGAAACAGTACATTGGACACGGCCCCGTGCTCAATGAGCACGGCCCCGTGTTCACCTTTCTGCAGATTTTGAAACAAGGAATCTCGGAGTTTTAAATTATTTTTCCAAGTTTTGTAGCATTTTGAGCAGAAATACCTTAAAACAATGTTATACAACTTATTTTTAACGAGATTCTTTAACAAAAATCCAACAATCATCACAATAAAGCTTGGAATCATTGTGATGTTCAAGCTTTAATGGAGGTGTTGAAGCAAGAGAGATGAAGAAAAAGGTAATGGATAAAAGAGGAAAGGACAAGATGGTTGTTAAAACCTTCTTTTAGAAAATACCTAGGATGGTATGTGAGAAGATCCTCTCAAATCTCTGTCCCTGGATGGTCCAAATGAGCAGAATTCTTGGCTGCATTTACAGAAAACGACAGCACGCTGGACACGGCCCCGTGTGCAGGCAAGATCCTGACACATTTTGTCCGTATTCTAACAAAAAGTCAGAAAGGAATCTTTTGGTGGACACGGGGGCGTGTTGACCTGGACACGGCCCCGTGTCGAGAGGCTGTTTTATGAAGTTTGTCTATTTCTAAGGAACTTATCCGTATCGGGTGGTTCCTTACTTGATGGAACAACCCCAAAGTGCCTAAGATACCTTAGTTGCTCTAGATTAAGACGAGAACGCAAGAGGTTTTCGGTGAGGGTGATTCCTATGCTAAATGTAGGTGGACAAGTCCAACCCTTTCCCGGGCTCTCGTTAAAGAAGATGTATGCCGAATCGCTCAGGTCTATGTATGCACCGAACCAAGTCGATGGAGAGTCCTTCACGGCACAATCGGCACATGGACGACTATCGCCCAAGTCTTTTCTAGAGTTGAAGGTAATATCGGGAACAACGAAGTTGTTTTTAATTGAATGCGATCCCAACAATTTTTCTTGGTTATCGCCTTGGGATAAATTATTGAAATCCATCCTAAGTTCTTTTAACCAATTAAGAATTAGATCTTCTAATTGAAATAGTTCATCAAGAAGCATTTCGCCTAGAAGATCCGGTTGAGCGCATTCGGGGGAGAGATAGGGATTATTTTTACTTTCGCCCCTCTTAAGACTACAGGCAAATCGTGGGTCTATATAATGGGGCTTATAATTTAGAAAGTAACATTCTAATTCTTTATGGAAACCACCACATATTTGACACCATGTACCATAAGAGTGCCGAAAGTAAAAAGTATCAGTATCACTCATGTTTGTGTCAGAAATTACCAACCGTCGGGATCTTACGCTTCTGTTTTCAGTAACTGAATCTTGGGCACGGGGCGTGTTGAGTGGGCACGGCCCCGTGTTCAGCTTACTGTCTGACGTAAAACAGGATTGCCAGTTCCAAAGATTGGGCGCGGGGGGCGTGTTTAGCGGGCACGGCCCGTGCTGAGTTCTGCAGAAGCTAAAAAATTAAGAAAACCCTAAAAAATAGAAAAATTTAGAAAAAATGATTAGGCCATTGATTCCTAACTTTCTTAAAATCCTTGTGTCCCCGGCAACGGCGCCAAAAACTTGATGCGTGCTAAGTGCGATATATTTTAGGTGTATATTTTAAGCCCTTTTTACACTTTTTAGTCAAGTTTTAAATTTATAAAACACGATATTTACTAACACTAAACACACATATGGGCAAGTGCACCCATCGTGGACGTAGTATAGTGTTGGTAAGATACCGAGGTCGTCCAAGGACACAAGAGCTTTTAGTACCAGTTTATCCTCAACGTCTAATCAAATCAAAAGTTAGAAAAGGTTTTTAAACTAGAAAAATAAAACTAACTAAAATGCTGAAAATAAAAATAAAAGTAATAACAGATAGACAAGATGAATCACTTGGATCCGACTCGTGTGTAGTGTAACCAGTGATTATTTCCGCACTTTTGCACTTATTTAAGAGATTATCTTAGTTATTGTAGTAGGCCCCTCTTTTGAAGATGACGTTACCCTCAACCCAGTAGTTTGAGTCAGCAAGGATACAATCCTAAAGGGTCGGATTATTGAACGATAATTAATTAAGTTATTAATGCATAATGAGGTAGGCCCCTCTTTTGAAGGTGACGTTACCCTCGGCTAAGTAGTCTGAGTCAGCAGGGATACAGTCCTAAGTAGCCGGGTTAAAGTTTTAATAGTAGTTTAACCTATGAGGGGATCAAAGAGTTTGGACCCCCGCCATCCAATACCGGTGGGTATTGAAGGAGGTCCTACTAAATTTAATCCAGGTCCTTTGCAGGATCTATACACTGAAAAATGGCAAGACTCTTACCAAACCGTTCCCTTAACCCCCGACCAAGTAGCCAACATATCTCCATATAGACCGTGGAGATATGAATGGTGAAAATCTTTTATTTTATATAGACAGTAAAATAATGCCAAGACACCACGGACAAACGATAAGGAAGAATCACCTTCAACATAAGAAACTAGTTATTAAAGTCATTAATACATAACCAAATAAAAAGTGCGAAAAGATTAAAAATAAAAAATATTACACTAAACACCTGTCTTCACCAAGTCAAGAACTCTTACGATCAATCTTGGATCCCGAGACGACTCACACACTCTATGATGGACAATGGATGATGGAGGTGGATGATGGTGTTGTGATGGTGGTGGGTGGTGGGTGGTGGGTGAAGTGTGAGAGAGGTAGTGTGCCAAGGGATGAGTTGCAAGAGATCCAAGCACTCCTAGTTATAGGCTGAATAGAAGCTTGGGCACGGCCCCGTGTCCATTGGGCACGGCTCCGTGTCCATTGGGCACGGCCCCGTGTCCATCCTCCTTCTCTTTCTTCATTAATTGTAGTTTCTCTGCATTAGTTGACCACGCCACCGTGTCCGCTGGGCACGACCCCGTGTGCAGAAGCGTATCTGTACTATCAAGATTTCCTCAGATTCTGCGAATCTTGTAGGTCCCCCGGAGGTTGAGGTTAAACCTTATCCTTGTTATGTTTAACACACTAGCAAGTGCGGAATCCAAGCTAGAATGCAAACCGGTAGTTTATATGAGAACACAAGCTACAAAGAGAAAGGTAGACACACGAGATATCAAAGTTTTCTCTTGTATTTCAGTGGACACGGTTACAGCCCTTGACTAAACTGAAAATACGCTCTCTACAAGACTAAGTTCACTCACACTATCTCTCACCTTATGAAGTGAACACATTACATGAGTATATATACCCATCACAGCTCGTCTGGTCGAAGGATCAGATAGACTGATCGAAGGATCATCTATCGATCTGAAACCTATCGAAGGATCCACATATACCTCGAAGGATGATATCCTTCGAGGTCCATCAACATCCATCGAAGGTTTATCTTTCGAGCTCATCGAAGGATCTAAACAATCCTTCGATGACTCATCCTTCGACACAAACATGTTACAACCATGTTCTAACTGTTTGGCCAAGTCAAACCAGGAGGATGGTTGACTTGGTCAAACTTACACCAAACACACATATTAACAAACCTAAGACGTAACCCAGACTAACAAAAGACATCGTTTTGTATCATGACAAAATACAGACAAAGTACAGACACAAGTGCACCAACAAACTCCCCCTTGGCTGTAGCTTTGTCTCGATCTTCGTGTCTTCAAGTCTCTGACGTCCTTTCAAGTCTTCAATGTCGGAGGATCTTCAAAGTCTTCACGTCTTGAAAGCAGAAAGTGTATCAACAAACTCCCCGTTTCATGTAGGAAGTGTGTTGACAAACTCCCCCTTAACATAAGCTCCCCCTTGAGTTATGCTCGTGAAAGACTTGATCTTTATAGCTTGAGATCCTTGTGGTGTTGATGATGGTCAGCGGCAACTCGATCATTTTCATCTTTTGAGGGCCTTCACGTCGTGTCTTCATTCCGAAGCTTGTCATCGACCATGTTCTCCTTGCCTTTAGAATCTGCACATGCAAGAAATCTAAACGCGTAATGAGAACAACTGCTTGGAATATAGTTTATTTAAACAAATGACACACGAATGACCATGTCACAATCAAACACCGTCCGACAGTTTGAAAGTTTAGTAAATTTGTCAGTTTTAATTTCTAACTTTCAAAACTTGCAAATTTCGACCGTTTATGAAGATTTAGTCAATTCAGTTTTCGTTCAGGTTTCAGGCAACGAAGACTCGAGTTCCAACATCGTACGATCGAAAATAAAATAGAAATAAAATCTTTTTGGCTTTTATAAAGTTTATATTAAAACACACCTAAAATCTTTTTGGTATTTTTGAATTTTTCAAATGTAAAGACTGAAAGAGGATCATATCAGTGCACGGTCAAGCCAAAACACTCTCTTTGTTCAGTTAGTTAACATTAAGATAAGCATCCTATAACAATTATCGGTATTGTTGTCCACATAAGCTCAACTTATCAGATGTAATCATGGCGAGGGGATACGTTGAGGTATGATTTATACTTACCGACCGGTGTTCATCCATATCACGACACATTCCCGTATCAAGGTATGCACAAGGATTCATCTTACCGGTGAGTATACCGATTATCATCTGTTTGACCGTATATGATGTGAGATTCTCACTTATTTTGATTTGAAAACAAGCCCTATGTGATAGAATCACTTATTGATGAGGAGCTTGATTTTCATATGCATGAGGGCACAGGAGCAAGTCCGTGAACAGGTCAGTACTTCCGTACAGCAGAGAGACGAACTTGACTCCCGGATAAATGTGATATTTTATCACTTATTTGTTTGGACATGTGATTGTTTATCACTTATTGAGGTCGAATGCAGTATGTACACGTATGTATAGTATCATGGAAGATCTAGACTTGCGTCCCCGTTATTTTTCGGTAAAAGATACAACCATGATACCCAGATGATAAGCAGCATAAAGACCGAATATCTCAGAACCTCGGCAATCTCTCAAACGAAATTTCGGTACTAAGACCATATGCCAATGAATGGTTCCCACCTGGTCTTCAGTCGATTTAAGATTTATATCACCCTGCACACTTTAAAATGATTGTGAGCCTACCGATACATCTTATATAGAGCTGCTTATCGTTTTTCATTTAAGGTTTAAAGAGGTTTGGATAGACCACTGATGTACTATCATTTTCTCTTTTGCTCGCCAGGAAACTCATTTTTGTTTTTCTATTGTTTTTGTGTTTTTGAAATTTTTCGATGTTTTTGGATTTTCAGATTTTTGGATTTACTCCCCCTAAAATCAATAAACTAAGACAAATTTAAAACACAAAGGTATTTACAAAAATGATTTTCCGATGTTGGTTTACTCTTGCTTGACCTTAATGCCGTTTATCAATAATAAAAAGTCAAATCTTGATTTGTCAAACGCTTTGGTAAATAGGTCGGCACATTGGTCATCGGTGTGAACCTTAACAACATCGATTAGCCTTTTATCAAAGCAATCACGTATGAAGTGATATTTGATATCGATGTGTTTGGTCTTTGAGTGCTGCACAGGATTTCTAGTGATCTGTAATGCAGCAGAGTTATCAACGTAAATAGGAGTAGTTAGGAATTCAAAACCGTAGTCTCGCATCTGTTGTTGGATCCATAGAACCTGGGAGCAGCAACTAGACGCAGCAATGTATTCCGCTTCACATGTAGACGTAGCCACACATGTCTGCTTCTTGCACTACCAAGTGACTAGGCGATTGCCTAAGAACTAACATCCTGCTGTAGTTGATTTGCCATCTTTCTTGCAGCCGCCGAAATCAGAATCACTGTAAGCTTTGAGATCGAAGTTATCATCCTTAGGGTACCATAACCAGGTGTCAGGGCAACCCTTCAGATAACGAAAAATCCTTTTGACAGCAGCATAGTGAGAGACCTTCGGATTCGCTTGGTATCTGGCGAGAAGGCACGTTGGATACATAATGTCGGGTCTTGATGCGGTGAGATACATTAAAGATCCAATCATAGCACGATAAAGTGAAGAGTCCACAGCTTCCCCTTTTTCATCCGGAGTAATCCCGTGATTCTGCGGAAGAGGAGTAGAAATTGGCTTCGAATCAGACATCTGGAACCGGCTCAAGATGTCTCCGACGTACTTGGTTTGATGGATAAAAATTCTAGATTCGGACTGATTAACTTGCAAACCCAAGAAGAACGTCATTTCACCCATCGCACTCATCTCGAATCGATCTTGCATCACCTTCTCAAATTCCTTGCATAGCTTATCATGGGTAGAACCAAAGATAATGTCATCGACGTATACCTGTACCAACAGAAGATCTTCACCTTTTTCCTTGATGAAGAGGGTACAATCGATTAAACCCCGTCTAAACCCGTTGTTCAGCAGGTAGGTAGACAGTGTCTCATACCAGGCTCGGGGTGCTTGATGAAGACCATATAGCGCCTTGTTAAGTAGTAAAACTCTGTCAGGATGTAATGGATCTTCAAACCCCGGTGGTTGCTCGACATATACTTCCTCTTCGACTACTCCGTGAAGAAATGCACTTTTAACATCCATCTGGTACACCTTGAATTTCTTGAAGGATGCGTAGGCTAGAAAGATTCTAATAGCCTCCAGACGTGCAACAGGTGCATACACTTCATTGTAGTCAATACCTTCTATCTGACTGAAGCCTTGAACAACTAACCTTGCTTTGTTTCGGACAACAATCCCACGGTCGTCCTTCTTGCACTTAAACACCCAACGAGTTCCGATCTTCTTGTAGTGGTCGGGCCTATCAACCAATTTCCATACGCCCAACTTCTCGAACTGCTGAAGTTCTTCTTGCATGGCTTCCACCCAGGAATCATCTTTCAATGCCTCCTTCCAAGATCTAGGCTCTTCTTGGCTAACATAGCAGGCGAAAGACCAATCATTTTGTTGTCCCGATTCTCGTATCTCAGCATACAAGCCAGCATTTTCGTTATTTCTGATTTGATTCCTTGTCCTTACACCACTGAGAACATCACCTATAATATTCTGCTGAGGATGAATGTTATGAATTCGGGTTTCAGGAACTGGAGGAATTTCAACATTGGTCCTCAAGTTATTGATATTTAAATTCCCGATATCATTCTGAAGCTGTTGAGTTGTAGAAGATGATGCATTTTCTTCTTGGACAATTGGCGCAGACACTGGATCCGTTGCTTCTGAAGTACCTTGAACCGGACGCGGTGCTTCACCATCATTTGCATCAACATACTCCTCATCTTCCGATGACAAATTGTAGTCGACAGCATCATTAAACACCTCATTTGAAACGAGATTGTTGACAGAAGAAGATGCTTGTGAGTCAACAATGATTGGGCGAACTAACTGAGAGCCAGTCGCATTCTCGCTTTCAGACAACATTTGAGCAATTGCATTGTCATCATCAAATGTCGGCAGATTGAATGAGTCGAAAAGACCATCATAATCGAACATCCATGGATCTCCAGAAGGCTTCGGTGGATTAGAATATCTTTGAACTTTTACTTCACCCCACTCTTCAATCTTCTTGGTAGTCAGGTTCCATACTCGCAGATTAGGAGTAGCATACCCAAGAAAGTCACCTTCGATAGCTTTGGCACCAAACTTCCCGTCAGGCTCAATCATGGTACATGGTGCACCAAAAGGTTCTAGATATTCCAAGTCAGGAGTCTTCTTGTGTAGGAGTTCGAAGCACGTTTTGCCATGTCTTTTCACTGTGAGAACCCTGTTTAACGTGTAGCAAGCCGAGGCAACAGCTTCAGTCCAGAATCGAACTGGAAGCTGAGACTCAACCAACATGGTTCTTGCAGTCTCAGTTAAGGTTCTGTTCTTTCTTTCAACGACTCCGTTTTGTTGTGGCGTGTACCGAGTGCTGTATTCATGAAGGATTCCTTTTGCAGTGCAAAATTCATCCATAACCCTGTTTTTGAACTCGGTTCCGTTGTCGCTTCGAATTCGCCTTACCTTTAGATTATAAAGATTTTCCAACAAGGTGATCAAATTCTTTAGAATTTCTGGAGTCTCGCGCTTGTGGACCATGAAAGCAACCCATGAAAATCTTGAATAGTCATCAGTGACTACCAAGCAGAAAACCTCCCCGTGCACACTCTTGTGTTTGATTGGGCCGAAAAGGTCCATATGCAGACGTTCGAGTGGCATGTTTACAGTGTTAACCTTCTTCAATGGATGTGATTTCTTGATCTGCTTCCCTTTCTGACACGGCACACAGACATCTTGAAGTTGAAAATTCTTCACATTGACACCTCTCACCAGATTGTTTTTGACAAGGTGATTCGTTTTTCTGAGGTGAATATGACCCATCCGTCTGTGCCAAGAGATCGTCTCCTTTTCAGTGGCTTTTGAAATAAAGCAAGTAACTTGTTTGGACTTAGTTATAGCTTGGCTCATATCGAGGACATACAAATCATTAACTCTTGGTGCTGATAAGAGAATCCATTCTTCGGGAATCTTGAATCCTGGCTTCAGCACATAACAACCGGCATCATCAAAATGAACGGTGAACTTCTTGTCGCAGATCTGAGAAACACTCAGGAGATTGTGATCCAACTGTTGCACATAATTGATTTTGTCGAAACTCACAACTCCATTTGAGATCATTCCCTCGCCGGTCATATACCCTCCTTTGTCTCCAGCAAATGCAACATATCCTCCTCTTATACTTCGCACATCGAAAAGAAGACGATAGTCGCCCGTCATGTGCCTGGAAGCCCCACTATCAACAATCCAATGACTATTAATAGTTCCTCCTAGAGCCGCCTGCACATGCAACTAACTTATCAGTTTGAGAGGGGGACCCAAGCCTTTGTGGACTTGGGTCGTCCTTGATCATCAAGGAAAGTGATTTCAATCACTTGATGATTAGGAAAAAGAACCTGTGGTGCTCCCCCTGATTGAATTACCTGCTTTTGCTTCCAAGCTGTTTGTCTTTTACCAGTATTTGAATTTATTGTTTTAGCATTTACTGGTTTTACAGTTTCAGGTTTTGCTTGTACAGGTTTTTCTTCTTTGACCTCTGATTTTAAGGCCTTTTCAATTACCTTTTGATTCTTTTGCTTTAACTTCTTTTCCCTTTCTTTCAAGACACGTGGGTCTTGTTTCGGGGAAACTGATCGTTTTTGGTAATCGATTTCTTGGGGAGCACTCGTTTTTGACTTCAGCTTTTGCATGTGTGGACAATATCTTACAATATGCCCAACTGTGCCACATTCAAAACATGTTCTCCGCTCTACAAACTTCGGAGAAACATGTTGATGACCAGACGGAGAAGCAGACAATGAACTTTGTGATCTAGACGTGCTTGGACCTAAATCACATCTGTTGGTGTGTTGGGTGTAATTATTCTGATCATTTCGTTTTAAAATTCTAACTTGTTTTACAAAATCAACGTTAGATTTATCCTGAAATGTTTCAAGTTTGTCTGAACCCGTGGACCCAACAAAGTTCATTTTCGGTTCTCGTTTCTTAACAGGAGCTCTTTTGTTTTGCACCTTTTGTTGTTGAACCTTAGGTTGCTCAACCTTTGATTGTTGAACTTTAGGTTGTGCAGCCTTAGGTTGAGTAGCCTTACACTGTTCAACTTTAGGTTGTTGAACCTTTGCTTGTTCAGTCTTAGGCTGCTGAACTTTAGGTGCTTGAACATTCTTGTTCTGAGCCTTCTTTCCCTGTACCTTACCCTTTCCGGAGTTGACTTGTTGTTTTCGCTCAATTGGTAGTTTTTGGTTTCCGTATTGTTTTCTAATTTGTTTACACGGAATTGGATCACATTGAGTGACGGTAACTTTGCCACTTTTGTTCCCCAAAAACTTATCAGTGCATCCTTCAAAAATTTGCTCAATTAAATCTTGATTTACATTTTTAATTGGAAAATCTTTGTTAGAGTAGATTTTGCTATCTCCTTTGAGCGTGTACAACAAATTATTCCCTTCAAGGCTAGATACAAGGGACTCCATTGCTTTTGACATTTCAGTCTTACTCGGTTTCACTGGTGGATCACACAGGATGTGATTCTCGATTGGAATATCTGTTGTAACCGAGTTAGACTGTTGTTTCACAATTTCTTCAGATTCATCGTCCGAAGAATCAGCATCCTCAACAATGGGAGGACTCTGTTCCTTAACACACGATGAATCTGTCACATTCTCAGATTCTGATTGACTCGAGGATGATGTACCAGTTGTGAATCCGAGGCCTGCTGCAAAGTCATCTAGACCGAGTGGCACTGTAGGTTCAAAACGGGGCATATCCTCGTCATCAGGCAATTTGGAGTAATTGTGATTCATTGGGGGAGGACATGATTTGAATCCAATACATTTTGCATCCCCCTTTTTCTTTTGAACATCAATGATGTGATCCAATACATAGCGGGAATTGGAATAGCTTTCCAGTTTCTGCTTAATTGTCTCACATTCACATCGAGCTGTTGCTAACTCTACCATTTGCTTTTCAATTGTGTCAATAAGATTATTGTTAGCATGTTGTTTTCGCAAAACAGCCTTTTGTAATTCTGAAACATCATGTCTTAATAACGCAATTATTGCTTTGAATTCCTTTTCATTTCTGGTTAAAAACAAGTTAGCTTCGGTTGCCTTAGAAAGATCTACAATCAATTCTTGATTGTGTTTGTGTGTGATTTCAAACTGACTTTCCTTTTCAGCATATTTTAAACACTTTGCACATTCAATAGGAACAAAAATAGAGTCAGAATTAATATCACATACCTGAGAAGTCTGACCTTCTACGTGAGCCATAAAGGCTGTATGAAAAGAAAAAGATCCATCTTCAGAGAAGAACTGAGCAAGCTTCTCGGAAGTTCCAGCAGATTTCTGGCAGAGAATAGATCTCCTCTTGCATAATGCTTCAGCTTCAGCCAAAAGCTCATCAACTTCCAAATCTAAAGCATCACTTGATAAATCACCAGCATCAAGTGATTCCCCATCCATGCTCCCACTATAACCCGAACTATCTTCATCTTCTGAAGATTCACCAGCAGACACGGGTTCTACTACCTTCTCAATCACTTTAGCATAACATGTTGTTCCACCATTTCCTCCTTCTCCAAGCTGAAGGTTCCAGTTGCAGATTTCATCAGCTTGAACAACCAATCCTCTGTGGGGATTAGTGTTTGTGGATCCAGATGCATTTCCTCCAACAGGAACTATTGATCTGACAGAATTGTTGTTCAGTTGTTGTTGTGGCTGTCCTTGATTCCTGAAGGGATTCTGATTTCCTTTCTTAGGTGGCTTCTGACACTCCCGCTTGAAGTGACCCTTTTCACCACAATTGAAGCAAGTGACAGCATTCTTATCAAAACCATACTTGGTGTTGTTGTTGCTATCCAAGTTGGTTCTCCCCGTCCTTTCCATAAACTCCTTTGCTCTTCGAATTGCACTAGCAAGAGCCCATTTGATATCCATCATTTCAAACTCTTCTCTATCCACTTGCTGATAATATTCATTGGTTAGATTGATATTCCCAATCTGACCTGCGATCAATCCACAATAAGCACTAACCAAGGTGTTCAACATCTCCATATGCTCCTTGGCTATTTCGACACTGACTTTGGAAAAGTTGGAAGTGTCTAATCTGACTGTGTTCGGATTAGAAGTGGCTTGAAAGTTTGAAGAGCTTCCATAAAACCCTTGCTGTTGTGGTTGTTGCTGCTGAGCTCTGCTTGGGTCTAAGAAAGGCGGTGGTGTGAATTGTTGAGTTGTCGGTTGCACATACTGTTGTTGAGAAGAAGAATCTGGTCTTGAATACATCATCGTGTATGCTGAAGGATCAAACTGATTTGTTGTGGAAAGTCCGGTGTTTGAGATGAAAGCTGTTTGAAGCTTCGCGTGTTGAGAGGCTGGTTTTTCTCCACTGATACCTCCTGCAATCCCATAGTACATCTTTGGATTTTGAGGAGTTAGTGTTCTTTTTGCCTTAAGCTTTTCTTCTACATCCTTGTTCTCCAATTTTTGAATTAACTCATAGACGGTGATTGTGTCTAGAACACCATTTTGTTTGAGAATTTCAAGAAAACTGCTCCACTTTGCTGGTAAGCTATCAGCGAATCTCTGCACCATTTCTTGTGGAGTGGCAGTGACTCTAAAAGCAAACATCTCGCTCAACAAGTGATGGAACCTTGTAGATAACTCTGCCAAAGTCTCATTCTCCATACACGTGAATCCTTCAAACTCTTTCTTCAGTAATTCTTGCTTGATCTTTCTAGATTGAGCATTTCCTTCACATCGTAACGTGAGCATATCTCACAAGCTTTTAGTAGTCGTGCAGTAAACAAACTGGTGGTAAATGTCTCTGTGAAGAGCTTGTGTGAGAATCATGAATGCTCTCTTTTCTAACTCAAATTTCTTCTTATCATCATCAGACATAGTGCTGTAAGTTGTTGGATTAGATCCTGCAACTTCCAAATCATTGTCAAATGCGGTGAAGAAACACATCCATAGATCTTGACCTTGCCCCTGAACATAAGTTCTCAGCCTTTCTTTCCACCATCCCCAATCATTGATGTGATTTAGCTTTGGCGGTTTTGTGCTTGTACCAGTTTCACTGTCGTTCTGCATCATTGCTTGAATGCTGCTGCTTTGATTTGTGACCAATGCCCATTGATTTGCAGTTATCATTGCAGTTTGAGGTGGAGCAATAGCCCGCATCCATGCAGTTTTGTCGAAATCTGACGCAGATTGCGTAGCTGATGATTGTGGAGTCAAAGTTGTTTGAGTCCACGCGGTTGGATCCCACTGACCATTTGTTCCCATTTTATAAAAATTAATATATTAAGTGAAAATTGATTTAAAAAATTGAAAAACAAGTTTTCCCTTATTAAAAATTTAATTTTCACAAACTATGTTAATATCTCGAATGAAAACAACCAGCCGAAGGATCCCTGATCGAAAGACCTGAAAAACACAAACTTGTTAAACTTAATCAGACTAGGATCGAAGGATCAATACTTGTTCGAAGGATCAACAGTGTTCGAAAGATCACTGTTGAATTTCAAACAATGATTTCGAAAGATTCTCCAATCGAAAGATCCTTATCTTTCGAATAAGAACTGTAGATCGAAAGATATATCCTTCGAAAAGATTCCTTGGATCGAAGGATAAGTCACAGACTTCGAAGAATGTTCGAAGGATGATTATCTATCGAACTTCCTTTGATCGAAAGATGATCTTTCGACTTCGAAGGATATCCTTCGATCTGTACTGACACAGTTGACAAAAAAGTGACAGGTTGGTGAAAAGGTGATGGGTTGGTAGAAAGCTTTCGGCAGAAGGTATGTTCAGACCATACCTTTTACCAAACCAGATTTGACCCAATAAAATATTACTTAAAAAGGAAGGTTCTTATCCAGAAAACCGGTCACCGGAGTAAGCCGGAATTTGGCCGGAAATTACCAAACTTCTTAAAAACAAGTTTTTAAGTTACCCAACCCGTCCTTTAACACACCCGGTTAGTTTAGAACACGTTTTTACGTCTAGAAATGCGAGAAAAACACTAAAAACGGGTGCTAAACCATGTGAGTTTTTGTTCAAACACTCCAAAGTCTTGTATAAACTCGGTTTTTAACAAGGAAAAGAGCCACGGCTCTGATACCACTTGTAGGTCCCCCGGAGGTTGAGGTTAAACCTTATCCTTGTTATGTTTAACACACTAGCAAGTGCGGAATCCAAGCTAGAATGCAAACCGGTAGTTTATATGAGAACACAAGCTACAAAGAGAAAGGTAGACACACGAGATATCAAAGTTTTCTCTTGTATTTCAGTGGACACGGTTACAGCCCTTGACCAAACTGAAAATACGCTCTCTACAAGACTAAGTTCACTCACACTATCTCTCACCTTATGAAGTGAACACATTACATGAGTATATATACCCATCACAGCTCGTCTGGTCGAAGGATCAGATAGACTGATCGAAGGATCATCTATCGATCTGAAACCTATCGAAGGATCCACATATACCTCGAAGGATGATATCCTTCGAGGTCCATCAACATCCATCGAAGGTTTATCTTTCGAGCTCATCGAAGGATCTAAACAATCCTTCGATGACTCATCCTTCGACACAAACATGTTACAACCATGTTCTAACTGTTTGGCCAAGTCAAACCAGGAGGATGGTTGACTTGGTCAAACTTACACCAAACACACATATTAACAAACCTAAGACGTAACCCAGACTAACAAAAGACATCGTTTTGTATCATGACAAAATACAGACAAAGTACAGACACAAGTGCACCAACAAATCTTAGAGTTGACAACGGCCCCGTGTCTAGTGGGCACGCCCCCGTGGTGGGTGATAGAAGCTTCTATAGCTTTGTCTTTTCTGCTGACACTTGGGCACGCCCCCGTGCACACTGAGCACGGGGCGTGTTCAGTCTTATGTTTTCTTGTTTTGCTTGGGAAGATGTTGTCGGGAGGCCGGGCATGCCACGTTTGTTCCTTTTCTTGTATTTATGTTAGATTTAGCTGCCTTTTTTATTCTTTTGTTCATTTGAGCTCATTTAATCCTGAAAATACAAAAGGAAGACAAAAACGCGCTTTTTCCAACATTAGTACTAAAAAGGGTTAGTTTTGTGCCACAATTGATGTAATTTATATGTTGCATTTTGTGCACATCAAGGACTGAGTGGAAAATAGTATGCTAAGGAATGGTTATGTATCGACCTATTATGAATGAGAAGAATAAGGGGAAATTAATATGTTAAAGAATGGTCATGTACTGACCCGCTATGATTAAGTCAAACGAACTACTGTTTTAAAAAGAATTTGGAAATGGCTAGTATGCAGAAAAGGTGATTTAATTAATGTCACACCCCGACCGCGTAAAACAACAAATCGCGGCGGAATCGTCGAGGAGTGTTGTAACAGAATTATTGTTTCATAACACATGGAAATTGAAGTTTTGTTTTATTGAACTAAAAGAGGTTACAATGTCTTAAAAACAAAGAGACATAACATAATTAACTAGTCTTGCATCTTTTATTGTCACTAAGGCCAAAGTCCGCCTAAGTGTATCTTGAATAATCCTATGCATCAGCTCCTGAAAACACATGTGAAAATAGGTACGTCAGCATAAAAATGCTTGTGAGATACATAGGTTTTATTAAAATAGGATTCATGACTTGTAAGTTTAAAGAAAATGGTTAACAAAAGTTAGTCATGAACCTTTTAAAATGTTTTCTTTTATAAATCATACAAAAAGTGATAAGAAATCAGATGATATAAAAGAAACATGCATAGATAAATAAATAACCAAGTAAAAATGAGTTTGTATAAAATATGTTGTTTGTAAAACAATGTTTATGTGAAAATAATGTTATCTGTGTAAAATGTAATATGTCTAAGTTGAAATTGTTTAAATAATGCTACGATATATAATATCATAAAAGCACTTCTATATAGGAAGTACCAGCGGCGTATCCACCATGCTTTTATCACATTACGCACGCCTCGTTATTTAAATCATTTACCAAACAACCCACCAAAATGTATTGTTTAAACCAATGTCAATATGTTTATGTGTAACCAATGTCAATTGTCAAATGTAAATTGTGTAATGTGTAATCAAATGTTATGTATGGTAAAATAAATAAAAATATATATTCTAACCATATGCACAAAATAATGTATTTGAATAAATCAAAAGTTATGTTTTGTAAAATCCATGCATGCTTTACTAACACAAACATCTATGCGGTATTGTTTTAACGGCTGCATTCAAGCCTTGCGACTGTGGCGACAAACCCCTAACAAGTTAAAGGTTCATCTAAATTCTGAATATCGAATTCGGTCATTCCTTCCACCCAAGAGTAGTTTGTTTCTTAGAATGAAACGAGTACTTAGAAATTTTTCGAGGAAATCATGAGCGATCACATGAATGGGAGGATTACAAGAGTAGTTTGTTTAAAGAACATAGTTCTTTGGTGTAGGATCAAAAGGGTATGCCATACACACATGTAACTACATTTGTACATCAGAATTGTGAACAACAATTTATTTATAAACAAAACAGATTGTTTCACAGTTCAAGAAAAACAAAGGAAACAAAAGCATAAGATTCAAATTATTCAAAACAACAACATCTTCTAATCAGCCAACTGCTCATCCGTGGGTCAGACTTGCATTGACAACCTTTGGTCATTTATTCCTGAAATAACCCGTCTCGCCGTAGTTGTACCAAGTACCATACGGATAACGAGCTTGAGCAGGGTTGACTTGGGGTTGGTTTGGACCACCTTGGATTGGGTTGAATTGAAAGCATTTGCCAGGTGACCGAGTCGTCCACATGATGCACACAGACGACACTGCATGTAAGCTCAGTGAGGTGCATTACACTTGTTGCACATCGGTGCAGTACCGACATAAGGTTTCCTGGCAGGAGGTTGAGCAGCAGCAAAGTTTGCAACAGCTTTGTTTTGGGTAACAAAGCGGCACACGTCAACCAAATGCCCTGATCGTCCACAGTGGGTACATTTGAAACAAGGTATTTGATCCGGATGAGGACGGTTGCATCGATTACACCATGGAGCAGTTCCCTTTTACGGCTTCTTGGCTGGCGGTGCTGCCATTTGGCTAGGTCCTGCCTGTTTTGGTGTAACCGCTGGAGGATTCTTTGAAGCTTTACGCTTCTTCGATTTTTGTGGAGGCTTGGCTTTTGTTTCCTTTGGTGTTTCTTGGGCGGCTTCATCCTTGAGATGAGACATATCAACAGCTAATTCAGCAGTCTTCAGGATTACTTCGCCTATTCGTTGGGCAAATTTGGTAGTCTGCTCGGACATCTGAGTGTCGCTGCGATGAAGAGACATTCTAGAGGAAATGGGAGACATGGGAGGAAACAAATGAGATATTATCGGATAATCAAAACAGAATGATAACGCATAAAAATTACGATCATTTGTTTGTTACCTAAGGCAAACAAATGAGATGATGACAAACCAAAGTAAGCAGGTCATATTAATGTATCGCGAAGATATGCTTTAGCCTATAAGTGGACACTCACCCCAAGAGTTCCCAGGTAAGAGTGACTGGTCCGATTATGTGGATTTGTATGAACACTCTAGCCTTAGACAAAAAACTCAGAGTACAGGCATCCACCCTTCCATATTGCACGTGTTCACATTATAAGACCCAAACTTTGACGAGATTTTGAAAACTTTGAAGGTTCAAAACCTTATAATAAATCATCCTAGAACAGATGATTGGTTTTCAAGGCAGATTTGAAATTTGTGTTCTTGTTGTGGTTGTTGCCTAAAGATAGGTGACGGTATTGTTTTAGAACCTAAATGCAAGTAAACTGTGTTAGGGTCCTAGGAAGGTTGTAGACTAGGTCAAAGCATTACTAATAACCTAATTCCCTATAACCATTGTGACATCTGTGCTTATGATATCATTGTACAAACTCTGAACAATACAATATTAATAAAACAATGTGTTTTGATCCCAATGTTTGTCATTTATGTTTGATTTTATGCACATGTTGATTTTTGATCGATTTTGAGCTCTATATCGCTTTCTAGAGAGTTATATGCAAACTGATGCGTAAACGCGATCAGTTTAACGTGACAAACACTCTGGAACAGCAACATAAACTTAACATACCTTAAATAACCTTTACATAACTTAGAAATAAGTTTTGAAGGCTTTGGTATGGCAAAAACAAGTTTATTCGCTCTCAGGGACTATTTGCGTCAATTTGCAAAAGTCTTCCTTTTCGTAAGGCAACGTACAGTCCGGAACTTGATCATAAGTTAAACATACCATAAATAACCTAAACATAGCTTAGAAATAAGCTTTGATAGGTTCGGTGTGCGAAAACATGCTTATATGATCTTACAGGGACTAAAAGTGTCAAAAACGGCGTAAGTTTGCATTTTCGCGCATATCTTACGTTCTGGCCACATCTGGACATCCAAAATTTTTGCACACACTAAAATATTTTTATTTTAGTGATCGGCATGCAAAAACTTCATTCGTTTCGCAATTTGGATCGTTTTCGCGTCCGTTAAGATTTCCGTCGTAATTAGCCGAACAACACAACCGTACGGCCAAACGAACCAACATCCGGCATATTTTTGAGCATGTTTCATGTTCCCTATACATTAACTTCATTATGAAGCTTAAAAATGGGCTTGACGGGTGTTAGAAGTGCCAATACGCGACGAAACAAGCTCAGGGGCCAAATCTGCCATTTTGTGAAACTTGCTGATCTGCAGCAAGGTCCTTACAGACCGTAAGGGTCCCCTTGCGGACCGTAAAGCATGCCCAGCGACCAGAAACATGAAATCAGCTGCTGTTTTGTAAAATCAGGCCCTTGTATGCAATTTCCATGTTTTGGGGAACAAGTTAACACCTCTCCAAGGCTTCTCTTCTGCTTGTAACAATTGTATGGCTAGGATTTCTTGCTTCTTGGCCACACAAACACTTGTGATGATCTTGTTCATCTTCCACAACTATAAATAGCCCAACATTTTCACTCATTTCCTTGCTCATTTCCTTCTCTTCTCCTCACTAATCTGATTGGGAGCATTCTCAAGTGGGTTGGAAGCTTGTTTTCTTTGTAGAAAAGATAGCAAGGACTTTAGTGAGCATTCTTTCATTCTTTTTATTGCTTACTAGTTTAAAAATTCAAACAGTGTTTGACTTTCAGTTTGACCAGTCAATGGTCAACGCAAAGTTCGGTTGAACTTTGCAACGTGATTGTAATCACGTTGGTTATAATCCTTAGTGATTATACCCGCTGATTACCACGTTAACTAGGTGTAGTGACGAGTCTGTCACACCCCCAAAATCCACCTGCGGAGTATCACCGCTTGGGAGCGTGACTGACCAGGATCAAGCCACCAATCATATTGAACATGCATTTAATATTAAGTAAAATAACTGAAAACCATCCATTCAATACAAAAGGTGATCAAACAAATCATCGTTTCAAAATGTAGCGGAAGCATAGTAAATAAACCAGTAGTAGTTGACAGTTTTAAGTATCATAATAGTTCAAGAGAAAAGCCACGATCCTTGTCCACAACGACCCGCTTCTCCAGTGCAAGCTCCAAGTACCTAACGATCTGCAAGGCATGTAACAGAATGATCAACAAACTAGTTGAGCGAGTTCACAGTTAATAGTTTAGTTTGGGTAATAATGCGTTCGTTCAGTTAAGTCTCATATTGTATCAGTTCCATCGCGGCCTCCCAGGCATGTGTGCGAAGATTAGGTTCATTAGTTCGCGACCGTAGTCTTTACCGACCAGGGTGTGTGCGAAGGCAATTTATCAGTTCGTTCGCGACCATAGTCTTTACCGACCAGGGTGTGTGCGAAGGCAGTTGAGTAGTTCGTTCGCGACCATAGTCTTTACCAACCAGGGTGTGTGCGAAGGCAGTTCGACAAGTATCATTTAAGTATGCACAAATAATCATCCAACCCATTCCCACCCTGGGAACCCATGCCTTGGCTGTGTGAACTCACCTTGGTTTGCTCGGTATGCTAGGTTATGCACTCACAAGTAATTAATCAAGTCCGGATTAGGGGATTGAAACTAGTGGGGTTTCGGGTGCACAAGAACTTTCAGCCGACTACAAGACTTCGAGAGAGAGAGAGAAGGGTATTAGGGTTTGTGAAACTAACTGCCGGTTACATGCATCACGTATTTAAACGTATCACATAAATGGGCCAAGCCCATTAGAAAGGCTGGGCCGAAAGATGTCGAAGGATGGAGTCTTTGGTCGAAGGATATGTTTCGAGATCCTTCGAACCGGAAGCTGATCCTTCGAGTCGAAGGATATGTTTCGAGATCCTTCGAACTGTGTGCCATGCTTCGTGATCTAGACTAAGTGTTTTTAGACCAAGTGTTTTTAATAATAATTCTAATATTATATTCTACCACAGCAAGTAATCACATATGGCAAAATGACAATACGTTTCATTAAAATACATCGCGTACAATTTCAAGTCCACAATCCAAACAACTAAACAGTCAAAGTCAACGCGCATTTAATGCGAAAGTGAAAGTCAGAAACTCGAGTTGTCACATTATCCCCAACTTAAAAGAAATTTCGTCCCGAAATTTGGTACGCACTCACTGAGGAAGCTAGGTAAGTTACATCGTTCACTGGTTTTCCTGGGGTGTCACATCATCCCCCCGTTGATTTGGAATTTCGTCCCGAAATTCAGTAGTAGTAGCTTCAGCCTCAGAAGTGGATGCATTGGTTTCGAATAACTGGGGATACTTTTCTTTCATCTGGTCTTCGCGTTCCCAGGTATACTCTGGGCCACGCTGGGAGTTCCAACGAACTCGAACAAGAGGGATTCTCTTGTGTTTGAGGACCTTAACATCCCGGTCCGTGATTTCAACTGGTTCCTCGACGAACTGCAACCGCTCGTCGATAGTGAGTTCCTTAAAAGGAACTATAAGGGTCTCATCTGACAGGCACTTCTTCAGATTTGACACGTGAAATACATTGTGAACTGCACCGAGTTCAGCTGGTAGGTTTAATCTGTAGGCTACTTTGCCAATCTTTTCTAAGATTTCGAATGGTCCGACGTACCGCGGATTCAGTTTGCCTCGTTTACCAAATCGAACCACACCCTTCCAGGGTGAAACTTTCAATAAAACCCGGTCCCCGACCTCAAATTCCAATGGCTTTCTACGCTTGTCCGCGTAGGCTTTCTGACGGTCGCGTGCTGCCGCCATGCGTTGTCGTATCTGTGCTATCTTTTCTGTGGCGTCCACAACAATATCTGGACCCGTAATCTGACTATCCCCCACCTCTGCCCAACAGAGAGGTGACCGGCATTTACGTCCGTACAATGCCTCGAATGGAGCGGCTTGAATGCTGGTATGGTAACTGTTATTGTATGAAAACTCCACTAAAGGGAGGTGTTTTTCCCAGCCGTTGCCGAAATCGATAACACACGCTCGAAGCATGTCTTCTAGAGTTTGAATCGTGCGCTCAGACTGCCCATCCGTCTGAGGGTGATATGCTGTGCTCATGTCTAATCGTGAGCCGAAGGATTTGTGCATCGCTTGCCAAAGCTCTGACGTGAATCGTGCATCGCGATCCGAAATAATGGAAGTGGGCACTCCGTGCCTCGAAACAACTTCTTTCAAGTAGATGTCTGCTAGGGTAGAAAACTTATCCGTTTCTTTGATAGCCAAGAAGTGAGCAGACTTTGTGAGTCGATCAACGATTACCCAAATAGTGTCATTCCCACGCTGGGATCTTGGTAAGCCCGTAACGAAATCCATGGAAATTTCTTCCCATTTCCACTGCGGTATCTTGGGCTGCTGAAGTAGACCAGCTGGTTTCTGATATTCAACCTTGACTCTCGCACAGGTTAAGCATTTGCCAACATAGGTGGCGATGTGGGCCTTCATACTAGGCCACCAATAAGTAGTACTGATGTCGTGGTACATTTTATCCGACCCTGGATGTACCGAATAGCGAGACTTGTGAGCTTCATCCATTACAAGTTCGCGTAAACCGCCATAAAGTGGGACCCAAATACGCCCCGTTACGTAGTAGGCGCCGTCTTCCTTTTGTTCCATGCGTTGCCTTGAGCCGCGTAAGGCTTCAGCTTTGACGTTTTCGGGTTTCAGTGCTTCTAACTGAGCAGCTCGTATCTGTGCAGGAAGACTGGACTGAATAGTAAGCTGTAGCGCTCGCACGCGCTTAGGTAGAGTGTCTTTCCGACTGAGGGCATCAGCCACAACATTGGCCTTGCCTGGATGATACTTGATGGCGCATTCGTAGTCGTTCAGAAGTTCAACCCATCTCCGTTGACGCATATTCAAATCCTTTTGCTTAAGAATATGCTCGAGACTCCTGTGATCGGTGTAAATCGTGCACCTGGTACCGTACAGGTAGTGTCGCCATATCTTAAGCGCGAAAACAACAGCTCCCAGCTCTAGATCGTGCGTCGTGTAGTTCCGTTCATGAACTTTGAGTTGCCGAGAAGCGTAGGCTATCACTTTATCACGTTGCATCAATACACAACCCAGACCCTGTATAGATGCGTCACAGTATACCACGAAGTCATCTGTGCCCTCTGGCAATGAGAGAATAGGTGCGCTGCAAAGCCTATCCTTTAAGTACTGAAAAGCGGTCTCCTGCGTATTACCCCATCTGTAAACGACACCTTTCTGTGTTAACATAGTAAGTGGTTGCGCGATCTTTGAGAAGTCTTTAATAAATCGCCTGTAGTAACCCGCCAAACCCAAGAATTGGCGTATTTCAGTCGGTGTACGCGGTGCTGGCCAGTTTCTGATCGAATCAACCTTGGATGGATCGACATGAATCCCATCCTTGTTCACCACATGGCCTAAGAAGTGGACTTCACGAAGCCAGAAGTCGCATTTTGAAAACTTTGCGTACAGTTGCTCCTTTCGAAGAAGTTCCAAGATAAGACGTAAGTGCTGCTCGTGTTCCTCCTGACTCTTGGAGTAAATCAGGATGTCGTCGATGAAAACAATGACGAACTTGTCGAGATAGGGTTTGCACACCCTGTTCATAAGATCCATGAAGACTGCTGGCGCGTTCGTAAGCCCGAATGGCATGACAAGAAACTCGTAATGACCGTAGCGAGTTCTGAAAGCGGTTTTGGAGACGTCCTCATCCCGGACTCTCAGCTGATGATACCCTGACCTTAAATCAATCTTGGAATAGTAACACGACCCTTGCAACTGGTCGAATAGGTCATCTATGCGCGGAAGAGGATAACGGTTCTTCACCGTCACCTTATTGAGTTCGCGGTAGTCGATGCACATCCTGAACGTACCGTCTTTCTTCTTCACAAATAACACTGGAGCTCCCCAAGGCGAAGAGCTTGGACGAATAAAGCCCTTTTCCAAGAGCTCTTGTAACTGCTTCGACAGTTCTTCCAGTTCGGTTGGAGCTAAACGATACGGTGCGCGGGCTATTGGTGCTGCTCCAGGAGCTAACTCAATCTGAAATTCGACTTGGCGATGAGGAGGTAAACCAGGTAAATCTTCAGGAAACACTTGAGGAAAATCACGCACAACTGGTATATCCTCCAGCTTCTTTTCCTTTGCTGATGCGTCAGTGACAAGTGCCAGAATGGCAGTATGTCCCTTTCGTAAACATTTCTGCGCCTTTAAGTAAGAGATGATGCCAACCACAGCACCACTCTTGTCACCTTGTACTTCGAGAGGTTCCTGACTGGAGCGAGGAATACGAATAACTTTTTCTTTGCATAAGATCTCCGCATGATGTTGGGATAACCAATCCATACCGATGACGACGTCGAAACTACCCAAAACTATGGGTATGAGATTAATCGAGAAAGTCTGACCCGCTAGAACAATACTACAACCCTTGACTACCTGAGCGGCTTCTACACTTTTACCATTGGCTAGTTCTACGACGTGTTTGGTGTCTAGGGGTGTTGGTGTACGTTTTAATAATTTACTCATTTTCAATGACATATAACTTGTATCAGCACCCGAATCAAATAAGACAGTAACATAAATATCGTCGAGAAGAAACTTACCCATAACCACATTGGGATCATTCACTGCATCTCCTCGACCCAACACAAATGCACGACCACGAGCTTCATTGCCGTTGTTGTTGTTGTTTCCCCCGTTGTTGTTGTTACCATTACCCTGATTGTTGTTATTTCCGTTGCCCTGGTTGTTGTTGTTGTTGCGATTCTGGTTCAACTGAGGGCAATCGCGTTTGTAATGACCTTCAGCCCCACACTGGAAACATCCCCGATTTCCACGCTGTGGCTGCTGCTGCTGATTCTGTGGAGCTGGCGGTGGGAGTTGCTGGTTCTGGTTTACTGGTCGCGCGCTTCTACAATCTTTGGCCTCATGGCCCATCTTGTGGCATCTTTGACAGCGATCTTTCCGACACCTTCCACTGTGGTGTTTGTTGCACCTGTTGCACCACGGATGATTTCCCTGATAACCACGTTGTCCCTGACTTCCCGATGATTGCTGACTCGGACTCTGGTGATCGTTGGTGCGACGTTGCTGAGTTTGGGACTGAACAGACACCGATCCCCTGCTGGAATCCCCATCCCATTTTCTCTTGTTGTCGCTGGGTGTAGCAGAAGTAGCAGCTGTAGTGGCAGCAGTAGCACTGATACGCTTCGGCAGTTTGTTCTGATCCACTGCCTGATCGGTGATGCGATGAGCGAGACGCTGTATTTCCTGGATGTTGTTGAGATTAGCCGAGGTAACGTGGCTCTGTATTTCTGGTGCCAAACCTTTGAGGTACAACTCAATACGCTTGTATGGAGGGTCAACCATAGTTGGACATAACACAGCCAACTCATTCGATCTCTTGGTGTAAGCTTCGATTTCCGAACCAACCATTTTCAAGTTATACAACTCGTCCTCCAACTTGTGAATGTCTTCTCTAGTGCAGTATTCCCTCTTGATCAGTTCTTTGAATTCATTCCAGGGTGTGGCGTTAGCAGCTGCCAACCCTAAGATCTGCACTTGTGCGTTCCACCAAGTGAGCGCAATCCCTTCAAGTGTGCCAGTGGCGAACTTCACCCTGCGAGCCTCAGGGCATTCACACATTTCGAAAACCGACTCGAGCTTTTCAAACCAGTGGAGGAGTCCAACTGCTCCCTCCGTGCCACTGAACGAGCTAGGACGACATTCCATGAAATTCTTGAAGGTGCACCCAGGCTGTTGCTGAGCGGGTTGACCTATTGTGTACGAATAGGGCAAAGTTAAGTACGAGAATTAATGTAGGATCTAAAGATCCTAGTGTCTATACTGCAGGGTATACTACCTGCTTGGGCGGCTGCAACTGCCGCAGCAACGAGAGCCTCTAGCTGGGCTTGAGTCATGGTGATTCGTGTGGCCATTGATCTTCACATCAAAGGCAACATAAGTGAGAAAGGTTCGCGAATAGTGCGATGACAGAAGAGTGTAAGCACATAAGTATTCTCATGCAATGTCAAGTTGTGAGCAAGGTAATGTAAGCATACTACGAGCAAAATTCTATGCAAATTCTAGCATGTAGGCAATAAACATAAACCTTATTACCTAGGAAGTTGAGTCTTGCACGTGGAGCGAAGCGTCGTTGTGGATCGTTGAGAGCACTGTTCTGGTTATAGTCTGGTTTTAATAAAAACGTTTTTCCATATTAAAACCAAGTTCTCTATAACCAATGGCTCTGATACCAATCTGTCACACCCCCAAAATCCACCTGCGGAGTATCACCGCTTGGGAGCGTGACTGACCAGGATCAAGCCACCAATCATATTGAACATGCATTTAATATTAAGTAAAATAACTGAAAACCATCCATTCAATACAAAAGGTGATCAAACAAATCATCGTTTCAAAATGTAGCGGAAGCATAGTAAATAAACCAGTAGTAGTTGACAGTTTTAAGTATCATAATAGTTCAAGAGAAAAGCCACGATCCTTGTCCACAACGACCCGCTTCTCCAGTGCAAGCTCCAAGTACCTAACGATCTGCAAGGCATGTAACAGAATGATCAACAAACTAGTTGAGCGAGTTCACAGTTAATAGTTTAGTTTGGGTAATAATGCGTTCGTTCAGTTAAGTCTCATATTGTATCAGTTCCATCGCGGCCTCCCAGGCATGTGTGCGAAGATTAGGTTCATTAGTTCGCGACCGTAGTCTTTACCGACCAGGGTGTGTGCGAAGGCAATTTATCAGTTCGTTCGCGACCATAGTCTTTACCGACCAGGGTGTGTGCGAAGGCAGTTGAGTAGTTCGTTCGCGACCATAGTCTTTACCAACCAGGGTGTGTGCGAAGGCAGTTCGACAAGTATCATTTAAGTATGCACAAATAATCATCCAACCCATTCCCACCCTGGGAACCCATGCCTTGGCTGTGTGAACTCACCTTGGTTTGCTCGGTATGCTAGGTTATGCACTCACAAGTAATTAATCAAGTCCGGATTAGGGGATTGAAACTAGTGGGGTTTCGGGTGCACAAGAACTTTCAGCCGACTACAAGACTTCGAGAGAGAGAGAGAAGGGTATTAGGGTTTGTGAAACTAACTGCCGGTTACATGCATCACGTATTTAAACGTATCACAGAAATGGGCCAAGCCCATTAGAAAGGCTGGGCCGAAAGATGTCGAAGGATGGAGTCTTTGGTCGAAGGATATGTTTCGAGATCCTTCGAACCGGAAGCTGATCCTTCGAGTCGAAGGATATGTTTCGAGATCCTTCGAACTGTGTGCCATGCTTCGTGATCTAGACTAAGTGTTTTTAGACCAAGTGTTTTTAATAATAATTCTAATATTATATTCTACCACAGCAAGTAATCACATATGGCAAAATGACAATACGTTTCATTAAAATACATCGCGTACAATTTCAAGTCCACAATCCAAACAACTAAACAGTCAAAGTCAACGCGCATTTAATGCGAAAGTGAAAGTCAGAAACTCGAGTTGTCACAGAGTCGAAGTTTGTTTTGATACCAAATCAGTAGGTTAAACATGTTTTGACATGTTTAACTCGTCACTATTAGTTTAGTGTTTGTTTAGGGTCGTGAGTTAAGCGGTCTAAACCACCGCTTAAGCTTTCGAACCCGACCCGTTTGGTCGATCTTTAGGATCCGACCAAGCTTAGTTAGTGATCATAGTTGCATAGGGAATAACCACTGAGGTTATACCTTATGATCACATAGGATTGGTTAGTCATTTGCTAGTTAGCTTGTATGCCCATAGGAAATGACCAAAATGCCCTTTTGAAGCTAAAATCCGTATTTGCCTATGTGAACATATTTTTTGCATGTAAACTAATTTAGTAACATGTTTAGGGATAATTGGGCATGTAAGACTTGGCATAGCACATAGTTAACCATCCGAACACAGTTTTACGCAAACGACACATTCTAGTAGCTTATGTTACCACAATGTGTCGAAACGGGTCAAAAGCACTTAGGTAGACTTCCAAATCAGAAAGTAGGGCCTATTAAATCATACCATATGAGTTCAAATACCCATTTGATTTATAGAACCTCATTCTATCCTATCTCCCGATTTAGGATCCGTTTATTAACATAGTTACCTATACTAGGTGCCGGTTGATTCTGTGATACTTGGAGCTTTAATTGGTCTTATTCTCAAGACTAATAAGCAATCCCAAGTGAGTACATAGTTCCCCTCTTTTACCGTTTTCAAATACTTTGGGGTGATACACATGTACATACGTGTTACTTTCATGCATTTCATGCTTTTATGACATAAACATGCTAGTTTCATCTAGTGCATATCTAGTACATGATTTCAATTATGTTTTGCTATGCATGTTAAGCATGCTAGCACATTGATTTATTACACATTTGCTGCATATGTTTACTTAGCATATGTACACATTGTTTTACATGACATTTCTGCTATGTATGTTTACTGAGCATGCTAGCACGTTGTTTTACATGAACATTTCTACTAGGCATGTTTACTTAGCATTCCTAATACATGGTTTTCACATGCTACATTGGTTATGACATTTGGTGTGTCTAATCGGGACAATAATACATTCATTAACATTGATCACGCCGCTCGGTAGTATGTAATGGTACCATAGGAATTGACAACTCCCGTTTCCGACTTCCTAGGTTTGTTTGGAAGTTGGGAATGACAGAATCTGACTACATAACTTAGATAAACCTTTAATTTGTTTAAAGGTTTGTCGCCACAGTTGCAAGGCTTGAATGTATGTGATTAACATTACTACATAAATGTTTGTAATCATAAAGCATTGTTTTCTGCAAAACATAACAATTGATTTAAACTTAGGTTTATTCAAAAACCTTGTTTTGTACATTTTCATATGGTTGAGTAATTACTTGTTATTCACCATACATGACATTTGTTTCACATTGACATCATCACATAGTTTAAGTAGATGATTTCCTACTTGCTATGCATTTCATTGGTTATACATGATACATGTTACACATAACATTAGACATGGTTTATACATGAACATTTTGACATTTAACATGATATTTTGGTTGGTTATTGATAAGTGACTTATGTAACGGGGCTATGTGTTATATGATAAAAGCATGGTGGATACGCCGCTGGTACTTCCTATATATAAGTGATTTTATTTTATTATACATTGTTGCGTTATCTAAATCACTTGGACAAGACATGAAACATTTTTACAAGGACATGACATTGTTTTACAAAATACATTTTATACAAAACACTTTTACTTGGTTATTCATTTAACCATGCATTGTTCTTTCATCATCATTGATTTTCATATCGATTTTCATATAATTTCATAAAACATTTTACAAGGTTCATGACTACATTTTGTCAAACACTTTTTAAACTACAAGTCATGAATCCTGCATAAACAAAACCTATGTATCTCACAGGCATTTTATGCTGACGTACCTATTTTTACATGTGTTTTCAGGTGCTAATGCATGATGTTGATAATGCTTCACTTAGGCGGATTTGGGCCTTAGTGACTTAAAAGACAGTTATTATGTTATTTTAGTTTGAACTCAAAGACAATGTAACTTTAATCTTAATAATACATAACTTTAATTACCATGGTTGTTGAAACAATAATTTTGTCGTAATCACTCCCCGGCCTTTCCGCCGTGGTTTTGTTGTTTTAACGCGGCCGGGATGTGACAACCATGAGCTCTAATACCAACTCTTCTATCACAGCCCGACCGCGTAAAACAACAAATCGCGGCGGAATCGTCGGGGAGTGTTGTAACAGAATCATGGTTTCATAACACATGGAAATTGAAGTTTTGTTTTATTGAATTAAAAGAGGTTACAATGTCTTAAAAACAAAGAGACATAACATAATTAACTAGTCTTGCATCTTTTATTGTCACTAAGGCCCAAGTCCACCTAAGTATATCTTGATTAATCCTATGCATCAGCTCCTGAAAACACATGTGAAAATAGGTACGTCAGCATAAAAATGCCTGTGAGATACATAGGTTTTATTAAGATAGGATTCATGACTTGTAAGTTTAAAGAAAATGTTTAACAAAAGTTAGTCATGAACCTTGTAAAATGTTTTCTTTTATAAATCATACAAAAAGTGATAAGAAATCAGATGATATAAAAGAAAGATGCATAGATAAATAAATAACCAAGTAAAAATGAGTTTGTATAAAATATGTTGTTTGTAAAACAATGTTTATGTGAAAATAATGTTATCTATGTAAAATGTAATATGTCTAAATTGAAATGGTTTAAATAACGCTACGATATGTAATATCATAAAAGCACTTATATATAGGAAGTACCAGTGGCGTATCCACCATACTTTTATCATATTACACACGCCTCGTTATTTAAATCATTTACCAAACAAACCACCAAAATGTATTGTTTAAACCAATGTCAAAATGTTTATGTCTAACCAATGTCTATTGTCAAATGTAAATCATGTAATGTGTAATCAAATGTTATGTATGGTAAAATAAATAAAATCTCTATTCTAAGCATATGCACAAAACAATGTATTTGAATAAATCAAAAGTTATGTTTTGTAAAATCCATGCATGCTTTACTGATATAAACATCTATGCGGTATTGTTCTAACGCCTACATTCAAGCCTTGCGACTGTGGCGACAAACCCCTAACAAGTTAAAGGTTCATCTAAATTCTGAATATCGAATTCGGTCATTCCTTCCACCCAAACAAACCTAGAATTTCAGAAATGGGAGTTGTCAATTCCTGTGGTACCACTACCTACTAACGAACGGCATGATCGGTATTAATGAATGTATTTATGACCCGTTAAACAAACCAAATGTCATACCAAATGTAAGCATGTTTTATGAAAATAATGTACTTAAATATGCTAAATGAACATACAAAGTAGAAATGTAAATCAAGGTGTCCATATGCTGAGTGAACATATGTAACTAATATATGAAATCAATGTGCTAGCATGTTAATAAAATATACATAGCAAAAACATGGAAGAAATCATGTACTATATGTGTACTAATGAACATAGCAAGTATATGATATAAAAGTATGAAAAGCACGAAAGTAACAAGTAGGCACATGTGTATCACCCCAAAATGTTTGAAAAACAGTAAAAGAGGGGTCTATGTACTCACCTGAGAATGCTTAGAAGTCTTGAATAACAACCAAGCAAAGCTAGAGGGATCACAGAATCAAACGACACCTAGTATAGGTAACTATGTTAATAAACCGGACCTAAATCGGAAGATCGGATAGAATGAGGTTTCGTAAACTAAATGAGTATAGGAACTCATGTAATATGGTTTAACAAAGCCTACATTCTAAAACGAAACCTATCCTAAGTGCTTACAACCCATTACGGCCCGTTTAGGTAGCTTACGCTACTTTAACGCGTCGTTCACGTAAAACGCGTTCAGACCGCCTAATTAGTCCTATGACAAGTATTACATGCCTTAAAATGTCTAATAATGTTACCTAATCAGTTTAGATGTAAAAATTTAGGTTACATATGCTTAAAATGAATTTATGCGTAAAAAGGGCATTTTGGTCATTTACCTAAGGCATGTAAATTACCTATCATACAACTAACTAAACGAAGTGACCATAAGGTATAACCTCGGAAGGTTATTCCCTATACAACTATAGTCACAAAATATGTTTGGTCGGATCCTAAAGATCGACCAATCGGGTCGGGTTTGAAAGTCTAAGCGGTTGTTTAGACCGCTTATCTTACGACCCTATATAAGCACTAAACCTAAAGTGACGAGTTAAACATGTTAAAATATGTTTAACGAAGTTAGAAAACAAGTTTGAATTCAAAACAAAGAGTTTTGATACCCAAGAATAGTTTGGTTGCAAAATACACATAAACACGTATTTTGACCGAAACTATGACTCGTCACTACACCTAATCAATGTGGTAATCAGTAGGTATAACAAGGGATTATGACCATCGTGATTACGCTCACGTTGCGAAGTTCAAACGAACTTCGTGTTGACCGTTGACCGGTCAAAGCAGAAAGTCAAACACTTTTTGACTTTTACGCTTAAAAATGCATAAAAGCATGAAAGAAACTTACAAAAGGTCCAAGCAATGGAGATTTGATTCAAGTTGCTCAGGTATGAGGTGTGGAAACCCCAACTTAGAGCAGAAATGAATCAAGGTGTGAGGTTGCAAATGAAACATGATGGGTATTTATAGATTTCGGGCCACCGTTAGGATCGTTCCTCGATTTACGAGCTTCAATCTTGGCCCTCCATATGTGCCCATTGTTTTACAAACCTATGGGTGCCCTAAAACAAGCTCATGGTATTGAAAACCAAGAACCAAAGCCAGAAACCAGCTGCTGATTGCAGAAACTGGTTTTTGCAGATCTAGGCAGCTCTCGCACCTCGTGTAAGAGTCAAGGAGGTCATACGCGCCCCGTGTAAGCCATCTTTGGCAGAAAGTCAGAAATGGCCCCTGAATGTGTAAAACTTGCTTTTCGATGCATTTTTGACACGTTTAAGCCCCGTTAACCTCATTTCAAGGCTCTATAATGAAGTTAAAGTATAGGGAACTTAAAATATGCTCAAAAATATCTCGGATGTCGGTTTGTTTGGTCGTACGGTTGCGTTGTTCACTTGATTACGACGAAACACGAACGGACGCGAAAAACGACCCAAATTACGCGACGAATGGAATTTTATCATGCCAATCACTAAAATTAAATATTTTAATAATTACATAAATTTTTGGATGTTCGTATATATTCAGAACGTAAGATATGCGCGAAAATGCAAACTTGTGCACTTTTTGACGCTTTTAGTCCCTGTTGATCAAATAAGTTTATTTTTGCGCACCAAACACCTCAAAGACTATTTCTAAGCTATTTAAAGGATATTTAGGGCATTTTTAACTTATGATCATGTTCTGGAATGTTCGTTACAGTACGAATCGGCATACTTTTGCAGTTTGTCGAAATTAGTCCCTGTAAGCAAATAAACTTGATTTCGACACACCAAACCTTCCAAAACTTATTTCTAAGTTATGTAAAGGTTATTTAAGGTATGTTAAGCCCATGTCACTATTCCGGAGTGTTTTTCGCGTTAAACTGATTATGTTTACGCATCAGTTTGCTTATAACTTTCTAGAAAGCGATTCAGAGCTCGAAATCGAACAAGAATTGATATGTGCAAATGATACACATATTTATACAATCCCAAGTATGAAACACAATAGTTAATTGATTTGGTATTTGTTTGATGGCCTTGGAGGCACAGATGTCACAGTCTCCCCTACTTCAGGAAATTTCGTCCCGAAATTTATTTAGAGGAAACTTGTGAGAGCTTGAAACATGAAGTTGAAAAGATAAAACAACACTGGTTAGGGTTTCTGAACTTCTAGTAACTTAAATAACATCGTGCTTGTAATTTAATAGGGACACTTATATACAAGTATACGAAGCGCCATTGGTGCGTCCACCGTACCTCCATTACATTGTTCACGTTTCGTTATTTTTGCCACTATAGGTTCTTACACATGAATAATCTTACTGAGGTTTCTGTGCACTGAATTTCATAATTATGTATGCATCCATAATTACATAATTACGTAATTCCTAGACCACCATAGGATCCTTTTAATTAAATCAATAAATGATCTATTTAAATAGACCACCAAGGAGTCTTTTCAGCTATATCATCACATGTTATTCCTAACCAGATTTTTGAATCAATCTTTTTAACTAGACCACTCAAAGGGTCTCTTTTGAATTATGGAATGGTACTAAATAATCCAAGGGTCTTAACTATTACGTAGAAACCCATTAAGGATTTAAGGTAGTACCTTTGGATATCCTATTACGAATCCCTCATATGAAGATTCTACAAGGATTTGGATAATGAAAATTCAGCTTACACAAAAACACAAAAGAAAACACATAACACATAATCACATAACCACAAAATTGTTTAACTTGATCTTTAATTTGTTATCATTTTGTTAATTTGTTTGTTAATTATGCACATATATTTAAAGCACACCAGGAACCCAATCCGTGGATTTCATTTGGCACTTTAAACATTTACAAGAATCTAACTATGAAGATAGGAAGATCTTAATATAAATTCGGCTTTGACCTTATTGAATGGTAATGTACGTATTAAGGCATACAACGAATTCAATTAAGGACTCCGATTTGAGCGATAACCATCCACAAGGATCTAATCGTGAAGAAAAGAAGATCCCATATGGATTTTTGGAATTTGAAAAGCGGGAGACGTTTTGAAACCTTGCACTAGACGTGCTTAAGTCAAAACATGAGGTAAAATGCTCATAAAGTTGAGGCGCTAGATATGCCAAGGCGACATATGAAGCAGAATTTGAAGGTTAAGTCAATGTATGAGCAAAATGTTTTTGGAAACTGTGCATGGGGTTCTTTTTAGAAATGTGTTTAATGTTTTTAAAACCTTATGTAATACTTTTGAAATCATGTGGTAGGTATATTAGGTAAGTATATTTATAAAATGTTTTAAAATCATGCGAGATGAATTTTGAAATTATGTATAAGGTTTTTGAAAACATGGATGATGCTTTTGAAATCATGCATTTGATATATTAAGTAAATATACTATGTTAAAAATGTTTTCAACTATATAAAATGTTCTTGAAATCATGAAGGTTGTTTTTGAAAAGCATATATTATGTATGTTGTTATGAAAACTAGAATGTAATGATATGGGTATGAGATCGAAAAATATCCTTAGTTATTTAACCAAGGATTTAAAGTGACATTTTGAGTAACCGTCTAAAATTGTCACTTATATTCTGTACTTTGTTTCTTAGAATGAAACGAGTAATTAGAAATTTTTCGAGGAAATCATGAGCGATCACATCAATGGGAGGATTACAAGAGTAGTTTGTTTAAATAACATAGTTCTTTGGTGTAGGTATCATAAGGGTATGCCATACACACATGTAACTACATTTGTACATTAGAATTGTGAACAACAATTTATTTATAAACAAAACAGATTGTTTCACAGTTCAAGAAAAACAAAGGAAATAAAAGCATAAGATTCAAATTATTCAAAACAACAACATCTTCTAATCAGCCAACTGCTCATCCGTGGGTCAGACTTGCATTGACAACCTTTGGTCATTTGTTCCTGAAATATCCCGTCTCGCCGTAGTTATACCAAGTACCAGACGGATAACGAGCTTGAGCAGGGTTGACTTGGGGTTGGTTTGGACCACCTTGGATTGGGTTGAATTGACAAGCATTTCCAGGTGACGGATTCGTCCACATGATGCACACAGACGACACTGCAGGTAAGCTCGGTGAGGTGCATTACACTTGTTGCTCGTCGGTGCAGTACCGGCATAAGGTTTCCTGGCAGGAGGTTGAGCAGCAGCAAAGTTTGCAACAGCTTTGTTTTGGATAACAAAGCGGCACACGTCAACCAAATGTCCCCATCGTCCACAGTGGGTACATTTGAAGCAGGGTATTTGATCCAGATGATGACGGTTGTATCGATTACTGATGCGTGTGTGGTGTGATATATTTTTAAG
This sequence comes from Helianthus annuus, assembly GCF_002127325.2. Classification (NCBI taxonomy): domain Eukaryota; kingdom Viridiplantae; phylum Streptophyta; class Magnoliopsida; order Asterales; family Asteraceae; genus Helianthus; species Helianthus annuus. The sequence continues at coordinate 100,313,126 of NC_035443.2, forward strand.
TATATTTTTAGCCCTTTTTACACGTTAATCAAGTTTTAAATTTATAAAACACAATATTTTACTAACACCAAACACACATATGGGCAAGTGCACCCATCGTGAGCGTAGTCTAGTGTTGGCAAGATACCAAGGTCGTCGAAGGACACAAGAGCTTTTAATACTGGTTTATCCTCAACGTCTAATCAAATCAAAAGTTTAGAAAAATGTTTTAAACTAGAAAATAAAAACTAAAAATGCTAAAAATAAAAATAAAAATAAAAGTAAAAACAGATAGACAAGATGAATCACTTGGATCCGACTCGTGTTTAGTGTAACCTTTGATTATTTCCGCACTTTTGCACTTTTTAAGAGATTATCTTAGTTATTGTAGTAGGCCCCTCTTTTGAAGGTGACGTTACCCTCAACCCAGTAGTTTGAGTCAGCAAGGATACAGTCCTAAAGGGTTGGATTATTGAAAGATAATTAATTAAGTTATTAATGCGTAATGTGGTAGGCCCCTCTTTTGAAGGTGACGTTACCCTCGGCTAAGTAGTCTAAGTCAGCAGGGATACAGTCCTAAGTAGCCGGGTTAAAGTTTTAATAGTAGCTTACATATGAGGGGATCAAAGAGTTTGGACCCCCGCCATCCAATACCAGTGGGTATTGAAGGAGGTCGTACTAAATTTGACCCAGGTCCTTGCAGGATCTATACACTGAACAAGGTAAGACTCTTACCAAACCATTCCCTTAACCCCCGACCAGGTAGCCAACATATCTCCATATAGACCGTGGAGATATGAATGGTGAAAATCTTTTATTTTATATAGACAGTAAAATAATGCCAAGACACCACGGACAAATGATAAGGAAGATTCACCTTCAACATAAAAAACTAGTTATTAAAGTCATTAATACATAACCAAATAAAAAGTGCGAAAAGATTAAAAATAAAAAGTATTACACTAGATACTTGTCTTCACCAAGTGATGTAAGAGACTTAAGCAAACATGGCCTTTGATTGTCAAGAACTCTTACGATCAATCTTGGATCCCGAGACTACTCACACACTCTATGATGGATGATGGATGATGGTGGTGGATGTGGGTTGTGATGGTGGTGGTGGGTGGGTGAAGTATGAGAGAGGTGGTGTGCCAAGGAATGGTTTGCAAATGAGCCAAGCACCCTTATTTATAGCCTGCACAGAAGCCCGGACACGGCCCCGTGTCCATTGGGCACGGCCCCGTGTCCACCCATCTTCTCTTTCTTCATTAATTGTAGTTTGTCTGCATTAGTTGACCATGCCCCCATGTCCGCTGGGCACGACTCCGTGTGCAGAAGCGTATCTGTACTATCAAGATTTCCCTAGACTCTGCGAATCTTAGAGTTGACCACGGCCCCGTGTCCGCTGGACACGCCCCCGTGGTGGGCGATAGAAGTTTCTACAACTTTGTCTTTTCTGCAGACACTTGGGCACGCCCCCGTGCTCATTGAGCACGGGGCGTGTTCAGCCTTCTGTTCTCTTGTTTTTGCTTGGGAAGATGCTGTCGGGGGGTCGGGCATGCCACGTTTGTTCCTTTTCTTGTATTTATGTTAGATTTAGCTGCCTTTTTGCTTCTTTTGTTCATTTGAGCTCATTTAATCCTGAAAATACAAAAGGAAGACAAAAACACACTTTTTCCAACATTAGTACTAAAAAAAGGGTTAGTTTTATGCCTCAATTGATGTAATTTATATGTTGCATTTTGCGCACATCAAATACCCCCACACTTGAATCTTTGCTTGTCCTCAAGCAAAACTCTTTATAATGTGGCTTTACACTCCCAAATGGAATGGGTAGAAAAGAAGGTTTTGGGCATGTCATAGAGTGTCGGGATTTCCAAGATTCTTTATTAAGTTTTGTTTTTATTTATTTACAATCCTATTCGTCATGATTTATTTAAAACATTACATAAGATAAATTACTTATTAGGGCATAACATGCCTTTTTAACAATCCTATTTATATACAAGCTCACATACCTCACGGGGGATCACTCAACACTCGGCCGAAGATGGAACTTACTCCTACCATAAGCTTGCCAAGCAGTCAATCCTCCTCCTTTTTAACTATATACCTTTGTAAATATCAAGAGGACTTTTGGGTTGAAGGGTTAGGCTTGGGTTAAAGGTAGGTGGTTGGGTTAGTGGTTAGTAGAAAAGGGCGAAAGGCGTAAAAAGCATCGGTTTTTGTAAGACTTTTTATTTTTTGTAACTTTTTATTTTGATGAAGCAATTCTTCAAACAAAGTTCTTTTTGATAAACTTGTTTGTTTATTTCTTTTGGCTTCATCATCATCATTTTTTTAGTAAGGAAGTCAGAAGAAAAACTGAGCTTTGTTACTAAAATAAAGGGTTTAAAATGAAAAAAGGGTTTTGGTGGGTAAAAGGGTGTTTGTTTTGGGTTAAGAAATGAAAAGGTTTAGGCTCAAAGGGGTTAACTAGGGGGATTTTGGGTAGGTGGTAAAAAAACGAAAAGTAATGGTGTAGAAATAAAAAGGGTTAGTCCTAATGCCTCCATCATTTACTTACTCGGGTTTAAGTTGGTAAGGACCGGGAATGCATTGTTGTGGCAAGTTCTAGAGTCGTAAGAACCAAGCGGCTATTCACACAAGAAATGAAAAATGAGCATTTAGTTTAAAGATGTATATTTGTATGCTCAATAAAGGCTCAAAACTCACTTTTTGTGGGAACGGGTTTTTATGTGATCAAGTATATATAATCAAATTTTAACTAGATTTGTCATGCCGTTTCATAATTTTCTTATGTTGGTTCTTTTTATCACGACGCTATCGGTTGTAAATTTGTAAAAATATAACCATTTTTAGAACTTGAAATTCCTAAATTAAACCTGGACAAGTAAAAAAAATGAAAATTTTTTTGAAAAAATTTGGGGTGATTAGCGGTTCCAATAGAGTTTTGTGTAAGGCTTGTAATTAGGACTTGCAAGATTCAAGGTTTTAGCGTCCCCCCACACTTAAATTACACATTGTCCTCAATGTGTCCCAAAAATAAGCTTTTAGGTTGATTGAATGTGTAAAAATGTGTGAAAAAGCAAAAATTTATGTTACTGGGCGTCTGGACATGGCCCCGTGGTGTCCGGGCACGGCCCCGTGTTCAGATCGCCAGTAACAGAAACTAGTAAAAAGAAACAGAAGCCTGGGCACGGGGGCGTGTTCAGCGAGCACGCCCCGTATCCAATTACCTGAACTGGGCATTTTCTGCAGATGGTTGGGCACGGGGCGTGTTGGGCGAGCACGACCCCGTGCTGAACTTGCTGTGATGAAGAAAAATTGTCGGGTGGCCCTGTTTTTGTGCATGGGGTACTGGTTCAAGTTTCCCTTTGTGACAACCCTCACTAAACCAGGTATCCGTACAACTTAATTAACTATTAATTGTTGCCTAATTACTGTGCTTAACTGAGATTTCTGATAAACTGCTACTTGATTGTTGATACTTGTACATATCTGCATCATACTTTGATTTCTGTCACTACATTATTTACTTACTGAACTCTAGTGACAAACATGATGCACAAAAGCACAGTAGCATTTGGACGGATAACCTATTGAACATGCTGATATAGCCAGCATCAGGCAAACACTGCCTCTAAAGGCCTGAATGAGCCAGAAATATTTTACTACACCCATAGTGTGTGTAGGGATACAAGGGTTGTTAAACTGCGTCTTTAGGAATAAGATACAGAGATTGGAAGTGCCTAAAACGTACTCTGAGCACGAACCACAGCACTTTTAATCAACACACTAGCTTCTAGCTAACTAATAAAGTGCCAAAACATGAGGAAATATTCCTGACACTTTGCAGAATAAATTGTGTCGCTAAAAATATTACTTACGACGCTTAAAGGATTACTTAAGCACTTTAACGGATTACTATCCAACCGAACAACCGGACTATACCCGGAACATAAAAATATTGCCAAAAATATTATTAGTCTTTTTCTGAGCCAGTTAGGGTCCCTGATTACCCTAACACCCGCTTTATAACGCGTCACGCAACTAACGTGGTTAATCCCTAAAGATAACCAACTTAACGTAACTGAACACTAACTGAACATTTGAAAACGAACCGGATACCCTTTCCCCCTAATGGGATCGGCCAACAAGAGGTGACAAGGGAGTACGGCTTTTTGATTATTATATTACCTTTGCCTAATATCAAGGGGACATAAGAACCGATGGATGATAATCCTATGATTTGTCTATAAATAATTGAACTAAACACAAGGGATAACACACCATCACAAATCACCAACACTCAACTCTCTCTCCCCCTCTTGGTTCTCGGCCGAAGGCACACCACCACCATCCATCATTTTTGAGCTCTTGTTCATCCATTCCCACATCATACAAGGCTTACGGATCACGTATAAGGAAGCTTGAAGCAAGCGGGAGTTGAAGGACCTCGTTTCTTTGCTTTTATCCACGCCATTTTCGACTAGATTCTTCCCTAGCCCCGAGCTAGAGGTATAATGTTTAAAACTCACTCTCGATCGTATCTAAAGTGGTTAATATGATTTTTAACGGTTAAAAGTCGGAATCATGCGTTTTGAATCTATAAAGTCTACTAAAACTCGAATATTGTTGGTTAAAAGCTCATAACATGTGTAAATGTTGTAGTATTCGAATATATTGATTATTGAGGCCCGATCTACGATGTGGTGGCTCTTATCATCGTTTAACCCGACTTTGTTAAGATCACGAATCTTGACATACGCTTGTTTCTATCGGTACGAGGGTTAAAAGGTGAAACTCCACCACACGAGAAACATGAACTTGTGTAAAAGTATTTTGACTTGTAAAATAGTATTTAAAACGAGCCGATCTACGTATGTACAAGTGGTATATTCGTAGAACCAAGTGTCAAGAAAATCATGTTTTATAAAAGTTGGGTGACATGTTAACAAATATGATTTTTACAAACTATAAGTGTATAAACACTTGTGAAACGGAAGATCCGACAAAGTAACAATTTTTATAAAAGTTGTCGGGAAGTTGTAAAGGATGATTTGTTCTAAAAACGGGGTTTTTACAAGACTAAACTATTTTATACATAGATCCACTAAATATAAGGTGATCTACACTATGACTTTCGGAAAAACTACAAGTTCATGTAATAATGCGATTTTACATACTAGTCTACAAGTTTGATGTGTCGAAACTAGTTTGAAGTATCGGAAATTGATTGGTTGATTTAAAGAAGTGTTGGAATGATTTTGTAAAAGAAAATGATACGCTTGAAAGCGTGGCCACCTCCAGTTACAGGGGAAACTCTGGCGAAATTTTTCTAAAATCTAACACTTAGAATTATTTACAAGTGTTAAACTATTTTGAAATGTTTTCAAAATACATTTCGCCAAGACTTTATTTATTAAATAATCGGAGGTGGGATTTTCACAAAAACTAAACGTGATAAATATTTGTTCGATAAATATATTTTTCACCACACTGTTTATGATTATTTTGTGAAAATATATAAATATTATTTTTAGAGTAAAAATAATATTTACAAACTTTGACGAACCCAAAATAATACAAACGCTTACACGACAAACGTATAAGTCACAATGGTAATTACTATTACCACTAAATCGCCAACACGTAACTTACGCTTTATACGGAAATATTCATAAATGCGTATTTTGTCAACGTATTATTTTGGAAAGTATTATGCGAAGAGAAAATATATTATTTTTGAGAAAAATATTTATATTTTGGAATGAGAAGTAAAAATATATTAAGTGGGACTTAATGAGATGATACAAATACACATGTATTAAATCCCCCATCCTTGGGAAGGAAATTAATTACCAAGTATATACAAGGAACGGTTGTCTAACTGTTTCCCAAAACTTAAACTATAAAGCTAAGGCACGACCATCCGTCTAATAGAATTAGCACATGTAGGTCGTTGCACAGCTGCCTGACATTCGGAGTACTTGGTATAGCGACGCACTGACTGTGAGTTCATGTCCCCCTTTTCTCTTAACTGTTTTCAGTTTTCTAACTGCGGGGGTGAAATACATGTTACAATGATTATGATTACTTATTACATGGTATGGTTAGCGTAAGGAGGGTTACTTTTAGATCATGTGAATGGGTAGGCGGAAACTTGAGGTCATTAATCCTCAGGGTAGGACCGAGGGGCAGGAGCGGTAGATCTGTTTGGGTGTAGCGAGCCCAGTCCCAGGTCCAGCATTACGGACCTTGGGATGACTTTGTTCCCGACGCATAAATTTGCTAGGTTTGAGCCTTCCTACTTGCATTTCACACATATCAATGGCCTTGCAAACCATTGGTGATCTCTTTTTCCTTAATTGCTACATACCAGGTTTTTGATAAATACAAAGGTTTATTTACTCACTTTCGCATGAACTCGCTCAACATTATTGTTGATTTTTCAACTTACATGTATTTCAGGGAATTAAAGATCTGGCACGGTATGGCATGTTTTCCGCTGCATAAGTCACCAGGGTCATCCAGGGTTCAGGGAATGTGACTCTTTCCTGGACAAGTCACAGTCCTTGGATCATGTTTATGTTATGTTTGGGTTGTAATGTTTAGACAAGTTTATGGTTGTTGGGTGTTAACCCGTTAAGACAATGTTTCGATATTTTTATTTTAATGGATGATCTTGCATATTTTTAATTCATAAAGCTTTGTTATGATTAAGCTATGGTATTAAGAAGTCACACCAAATTAACCACGCTTCCGCAAAGCCAGGGTGTGACAGCTTGGTATCAGAGCTCTGATCATAGCGAACTAGGATTCCTTCTTGAGTCTAGACTATGATCACTAGGGCTCTCACGAAAACATTTTTACTGCATACCACTTAAGTCCAGATCCAAAACGTTTTTATAAACAAATGTTGAGCATATTTTATTTATTATTTTTAGGCTCAGTCTGGGAGGCTGAGGCTCGGTCTGGGAGACTGAGGCTCGGTCTGGGAGGCCGAGGCTCGATCTAATGGATCGAGGTAGTTGTCTAGTGGGACTAGGGAGTCAATCTGGGAGGCTGGGAGAATTTGCTAGTGGGACTAGGGAGTCAGTCTGGGAGGCTGGGAAAGTTGGCTAGTGGGACTAGGAAGGACAGTCTGGGAGGCTGAGAGGCTAGTGGGACTAGGAGGATTATGTGATTATTTCTTGGTAACTTGTGTGATTACCTGATTTACTGATTTTTGTGCATGTTTGTGTTTATGTTACAGACCCATGGACTCACCAGCCACGGGTGATTCAGATACCACCGGACCTTTACCCATAGTATCGGACGACATTGTGTCTTCAGAGCACGAGGTGCATACCTCCGACTTCACCAGCACCGATGATGATGACTCCATGCCCTTCGCTCTACCCGAGGGTGCTTATGAGCCTATTGATGGCGCTCCTGCTGAGTATCTTCCCCTGGTTGTGATTCCAGCTCCTATTCCTCTTGCTTCATATCCAGCATACGACTTGCTACCCGACGCCGAGGCTGACGGCGATGTTGATCTCTTTGAGGATGAGCCTTTCGAGGATGAGATTCCTGATGCAGACCCTTTTCCCGCTGGCGATCTTTTGATGATCGCTGGTGCTCTTGTTGAGGACTCGCCCGCCCATTCGCCCGTCCCAGACTCCTTTGAGTCTGTGGCATCTGCACCGTCTCACGAGGTGAGCACTCAGTATTTTGTACACGACTCGGACCCCGATCAGGCATCTTCTGCCGCACCCATTCCGAGCTTTGTGTTCGAGCACGACGACATTGAGGATTCTGATCCCGTTTTTCCTCCAGGATTTGATCCTGACCACGATATTGAGTATATTCCTATGGACCAGCATATGGAGGACCCTGTTGATCCCGTTGATCCTGTTGATCCCTTTGATCCAGAGTTTGATTTTGATATGGCTTTTGATGACCCAGAGCCTGCCTTGGCCCCAGAGCAGGCAGTTGCTCTAGATCCTGTGCATGAGCATGACCCGGTACATGCCGGCGTTCCTGATGAGCCCATATTAGCAGACCCACCTGTTGGTGACCATCTTGTGGACATTCCTTTGATTGTTGACGATCATGTTATAGTTGATGATCCTGTTGTTGATCCACCTTTTGTTGATCCCCCTTTGATTGCTGATATCCCTATTGACCACCCAGTCGAGCATGTTGCACCAGTTGACCCTGTCATTGCTCCATTTGATCCTGTTCCGCTCGAGCCTGAGCACGCTCTATTTGCTGACCACATGGATCCACCCGATGAGGACGCTCAGCACGGTTGGATACCTGCTGACGAGGATGTTCCACCATTTCCCCCACATCACACTGATGCACATCATGTTGATTTCTCATTTCAGATCCCTGTGACACGATCCGATGATTTCACCTTTCCGATCCCTCAGATTATACCTCCAGCGAGGCCTGGAGAGGGCTCTTCAGCCCACCCTTTTGGGCACATACCGATGCCTATTCCTTTCATGCCCCAGATGACATCTGTTCCACCTTCTATTTCACCTGTTCATGCAGCACCATTCGATCCCACCAGCACGCCACTACTTTGGTCATCTTCCTCTCCGATGCCACCCACTGATCCATATCATCCATTCCATATGGGGCACACCATAGAGGACGTCTTGATGTCCTTTGTCCATCAGCATGAGTCCCATACGCAGCGACTCCAGGAGCTCGAGAGAGCTCAGCTATCACTAGGTCCATGTCATGGTCAGACATCTTCACCTTTTCAGCCGTTTCGATCATTACCCCCGGACTTCGCTGCCCGACTTCTGACTTTGGTGCAGCAGATCGCTTCTGTTATTCACACTCAGCAGGCGATGGAGGAAGACTGGCTTCATCTACGCCGTTTACTCTACACTCATTTTCCCCCTCCTCCACCCCCATCCGCATAGAGCTCATCGGTGCTATAGAGGTAGACGTTGGTGAGACGACAACGATTGTGACTGCACAGCCTTTTGGAGACCACCTGATGTTACTGACTTTTGTTGATACTTATTTGATGTACCTGATGTATGTGATACTGATATGATATAGTTTTGTACGGGGGTGATGTAGCCCCTATTTGATTGATGGTTGTATGCCACACTTACTACATTATGGTCTCGATATATGTAGCAATCGCGGTATTCTCACCATATCTGATTCACTTGATTGCTTATTTAATACTTGTGACATGGGACGTTGGGACATGGGATGTTGTGTATATAATACTTGTGACATGGGATGTTGGGATATGGGATGTTGTGTATATAATACTTGTGACATGGGATGTTGGGACATGAGATGATATGTGCTATTACTATTACTATATTCGTATGTTTACTATGGCCTGACCAATGTACACATCTTTAGAAGATGGCGCCAAGACGACAACCTCAGCCAATGCCTACTACTCAGGACGAACTACAGCAAGTCATTGCTGCTGCTATTGCTCAATATGCTGCCTCTCAAGGAGGAATGAGTGGAAGCAACTCCGGCAACACGGGCAACAACAACAATCCACCGCATGGGTGTACTTACAAACAGTTCTTGGACTGCAAGCCCATAAACTTCGATGGCACAGGAGGTGCTGTTGCTTTCGTCCGCTGGGCTGAGAAAACCGAGTCCGTACTTCGCATGAGCAAATGCGCGCTGGATCAACAAGTCACTTACATCTCAGGGCTATTTGTGGATGGAGCCCTATCCTGGTGGAATCTACAGGTCCAGACCCTTGGCGAAGCTGCGGCTTACGCACTAACCTGGACTGAGTTGAAAGAACTCATGCGCAAAAAGTACTGTTCTCGCGCTGAAATTCAGAGATTGGAGACCGAGTTTTGGCATCTAAAAATGGAAGGTTCTAAGATAGCTGAGTATGTTCAGAGGTTCCACGACTTGTCGCATGTGGTACCATACATGGTTACGCCTGAGTTCAAGAGGATTGAACGCTTCATTTGGGGATTGGCTCCTCAAATAATCAGCATGGTGACTTCCTCCAAACCTGCAACTATCACAGAAGCCATTGATTTGAGTGTGGCTCTCACCGAAGAGGCAATTCGGTTGAACAAGTTTGATGAAGTCGAGCCAAAGAAGAAAGAGACTCATGTGGAGTCTTCAGGTCGTAACAAGCGAAAATTCTCGAATTTCAAGCAGGGCACCGGGATGGTGGTTAAGAAAGGGGAATCGAATGCGCCAGCTCAAAATTCAGCTGGTGGTAGAAGGAAAAGTAAGGGATATATGGGTGCACAGCCCAAGTGCAACTCATGCCAACGACATCACTCTGGTCGTTGTGGGATAAAAGTTTGTGAAGCATGTGGAAAGGCTGGCCACCTGAAGGAGACTTGTTGGGCCACTACTGGCCGGGGAGGCCAAGGAGGATATGGGAATAAGAACAATCGTGGCAATGGAAACCGCCCACAAGGAAACCAGGGAGGTGATGGAAACCGTGCCAATCATGCTAACCAAGCGGGCACCGTGAATCGAAATCAGGGAAACAATCAAGCTGGAAACAATGGTGGGAACGGGCAGAGGCCCGGATGTTTTAACTGCGGTGATGTTGGGCATTACAAGAGGAATTGCCCAGAATTAAACCTGGCACGCGGAAGAGTTTTTAACATAGAAGCAAGGGAAGCGCGCCAGGATCCCAATGTTGTCACTGGTACGTTCCCTGTAAACCAACGCTATGCATCCGTTTTGTTTGATACTGGTGCCGATTATAGCTTCGTGTCGTTAGAATTTAGAAACATGCTTGGTTTAGCTGCTAGTAAGTTAGATATTCCATACTCGATCGAATTAGCGAATGGGAAGTTAGTAGAAGCTAACGAGGTGATTCGAGGTTACGTAATCGAGCTGGGAGAGCGTGAGTTTGCTCTCGATCTACTACCGGTCCAGTTGGGAAGCTTCGACGTGGTAGTAGGGATGGATTGGTTATCGAGTAACAAAGCAGAGATAGTTTGTCACGAGAAGATAATTCGTATTCCGACCAATGATGGTGAGACCATTGTTGTTCATGGGGAGAAGCGTGAGACGCCGTTGAGGATGATTAGCTGCCTGAAAGCAAGGAAGTGTTTGCAGAAAGGATGTGTTGCCTTTCTGGCACACATTGTGGATAAAAAGGCTGTTGAGCCGAAGATCGAAGACATCCCTGTCGTGAGGGAATACCCAGAAGTCTTTCCAGAAGACTTGCCTGGCTTGCCGCCTCAGAGGCAAGTGGAGTTTCGCATCGACTTAGTTCCAGGCGCCGCGCCTGTGGCTAAGGCACCCTACAGACTTGCTCCGTCTGAGATGCAAGAACTGTCGACACAACTTCAAGAGTTGTTAGACAAGGGATTTATCCGACCGAGCTTCTCGCCTTGGGGAGCTCCATTTTTGTTTGTGAAGAAGAAGGACGGTAGTTTCCGTATGTGTATTGACTACAGAGAGTTTAACAAGCTGACGATCAAGAATAGGTATCCTTTGCCAAGGATTGATGATCTATTCGACCAACTTCGAGGTTCAAGTTTCTACTCAAAGATCGATCTTCGATCTGGATATCATCAACTACGGATACAAGAGGAGAGTATCCCAAAGACAGCCTTCAGAACTCGATATGGACACTACAAGTTTCTCGTTATGCCGTTTGGTCTGACAAACGCACCTGCTGTGTTCATGGATCTGATGAATCGAGTTTGTAAGCCGTACTTGGATAAGTTCGTGATCGTATTCATCGATGATATTTTGATTTATTCAAAAACGAAGGCTGAGCACGAGCAGCATCTTAGAGCCATTCTGGAGCTGCTGAAGAAAGAACAGTTGTACGCCAAGTTCTCTAAGTGCGAGTTTTGGCTAAGGGAAGTGCAATTCCTTGGGCACGTAATAAATAGAGATGGAATCCACGTGGATCCCACCAAGATCGAGGCGATCAAAGATTGGGAAACGCCAAAGACGCCAACCGAGATTCGGCAATTCTTAGGTTTGGCTGGCTATTATCGAAGGTTCATCGAGAACTTTTCAAAGATCGCTCAACCGTTGACACTCCTCATGCAGAAGGATAAGAAGTTTGATTGGGGAATCAAACAGGATGAAGCGTTTCAGATATTGAAAGATAAGCTTTGTAACGCGCCAATCTTAGCTCTACCAGAAGGTACAGATGATTTCGTGGTATACTGCGACGCTTCACGTCAAGGATTGGGTTGCGTATTGATGCAACGCCAGAAGGTTATTGCTTACGCGTCACGCCAACTGAAAGTGCACGAAAAGAACTATACCACGCACGATTTGGAGCTTGGCGCAGTGGTTTTTGCTTTAAAGATCTGGAGACACTACCTTTACGATTCAAAGTGTACGATCTTCACAGATCACAAGAGCCTCCAGCATATATTCAACCAGAAGGAGTTGAATATGAGGCAAAGGCGATGGGTCAAGTTGTTGAACGATTACGACTGCGAGATCAAGTATCATCCAGGGAAGGCGAATGTGGTCGCTGATGCCCTAAGTCGTAAAGAAAGAATCAAGCCCATAAGGGTTAGGGCTATGGAAATGATAATTTAAACCGACCTTTCCTCGCGCATTCGTGCAGCACAGAAAGAAGCTCTCAAGGAGGGAAACCTTGAGGAAGAATATCTCCGTGGGATGGAGAAGATATTGGTGCCAAACAGGGAAGGAACGTTGCGTTTTGAGAAAAGGATTTGGGTTCCTCTGTTTGGTGGTTTAAGAGAGGTTATCTTTGATGAAGCTCACAAGTCGCGGTACTCTATCCACCCTGGAGCGGATAAGATGTACCAGGATCTTAAGGATTATTACTGGTGGCCTAGGATGAAAGGCGATGTTGCTATTTACGTGAGCAAATGTTTAACTTGCGCCAAAGTTAAGGCGGAATACCAGAAGCCTTCGGGACTTCTGCAGCAACCAAAAATTCCCCAGTGGAAGTGGGAACAAATCTCCATGGATTTTATTACAAAGTTGCCAAGAACGCCAAGAGGCCATGACACTATCTGGGTGATAGTGGATCGCTTAACGAAGTCAGCACACTTCTTACCTATCCGTGAGAAGGATAATACGAGCAAGTTGGCTGAAATCTACATGAGAGAGATTGTTACACGCCATGGAGTACCTCTCTCGATTATCTCTGATAGAGACGGAAGGTTCGTGTCAAGGATATGGCAATCCTTCCAGGAAGCTTTTGGCTCAAAGCTGAATATGAGCACTGCGTTTCACCCGCAGACCGACGGACAAAGTGAGCGGACGATTCAGACGTTAGAAGACATGCTGAGAGCATGTGTGATGGATTTGGGCGGTAGCTGGGATAAGCATTTACCCCTGGTTGAGTTTTCATACAACAACAGCTACCACACCAGTATTGGTGCCGCGCCGTTTGAAGCTTTATATGGGCGCAAGTGCAGATCGCCGCTCTGTTGGTCTGACGCAGGTGATAGACAATTGGTTGGTCCTGAAATGGTACAGGAAACCACAGATAAGATCGCGCAAATCCGAGATCGCATTAATGCGGCTCGTGACCGTCAGAAGACCTACGCAGATCTGAAAAGGAAACCTCAGGAGTTTGAGGTTGGGGATATGGTTTTGTTGAAGGTTTCACCCCGGAAGGGTGTGGCACGCTTTGGGAAGCGTGGGAAGTTGAATCCACGCTACATTGGTCCTTTCAAGGTTTTGGAAAGAATTGGGACCGTAGCATACAAGTTGGATCTACCTGCCGAACTGAATAATGTTCATGATACATTTCATGTATCCAATCTGAAGAGAAGTCCAACTCAAGTTAACGTTGCCATTCCTACCGACGAAATTCATGTTGATGACACGCTCCACTTCGTTGAAGAACCTGTCGAGGTCACAGATTGGAAAGTGAACAAGACCCGCCGGAGCAGTGTCAAGCTCGTCAAAGTTCGTTGGAATGCTAGACATGGTCCTGAATTCACCTGGGAGCGTGAAGACCGAATGAAAGAGAAATACCCCCACTTATTTCCTGAGAACCCTGCTTCTACAAGCAGAATTTAAAATTTCGAGACGAAATTTTTCTAACGGGGGGAGAATGTGACAACCCTCACTAAACCAGGTATCTGTACGACTTAATTAACTATTAATTGTTGCCTAATTACTGTGCTTAACTGAGATTTCTGATAAACTGCTACTTGATTGTTGATACTTGTACATATCTGCATCATACTTTGATTTCTGTCACTACATTATTTACTTACTGAACTCTAGTGACAAACATGATGCACAAAAGCACAGTAGCATTTGGACGGATAACCTATTGAACATGCTGATATAGCCAGCATCAGGCAAACACTGCCTCTAAAGGCCTGAATGAGCCAGAAATATTTTACTACACCCATAGTGTGTGTAGGGATACAAGGGTTGTTAAACTGCGTCTTTAGGAATAAGATACAGAGATTGGATGTGCCTAAAACGTACTCTGAGCATGAACCACAGCACTTTTAATCAACACACTAGCTTCTAGCTAACTAATAAAGTGCCAAAACATGAGGAAATATTCCTGACACTTTGCAGAATAAATTGTGTCGCTAAAAATATTACTTACGACGCTTAAAGGATTACTTAAGCACTTTAACGGATTACTATCCAACCGAACAACCGGACTATACCCGGAACATAAAAATATTGCCAAAAATATTATTAGTCTTTTTCTGAGCCAGTTAGGGTCCCTGATTACCCTAACACCCGCTTTATAACGCGTCACGCAACTAACTGTTGGAATTTTCGTGTAACTTTTGGAAAATAATTTTAATCAATTTGTCAAACAAACTGAACGCAGCGGAAAACATGTACACGAGGTTCGGTTCTAAACCGATTCCACCAGTGATCTTCTTACAATCAAAATAGGTTATAATAAAATTAAAGAATCGTGACATCCAAGAAAGACACCTTGGTTCAACGAACGATCTCGCTAGATGATCGTTGACCACGAAATTTGATTTGTTCGTTTGAAACGATTTCAAACGAAACCTAAATCTAAAGAAAATAAAGTTCAAAACCTTACCTTATGCGTAATCAAAGAAACAAATGACTTGTTTGTAAATTGTTGCTTCTCCTTCTTTATGTTCTTTTGCGACAGCCGATCAAAAACAATATTAAAGTTCCACACAAAATCAATAAAGTCACGTATATTGTTTCTCCTTCTTTGTGTTCTGTTTCTTGAGGACCTTTTGAAAAACCTCCACCCACATTACTTATAAAAGTCAGGTGTATATATATTTGAGAGTTGTAGTTGGAGACTAATTAGTCATCCATATCAACTTCCGTATGTCCCTCTTTTTAATTAATATCTATCAGCTTTTGATAGATCATATAGAGATTTATATGGAAGTCTTTAAATTAAAGATATATAAGGATTAGGAATTGTAATCTAATCACAACTCCTTCATAATTATCTCATAATTAAAACCCTCCTTTTAATTATCTAGATAATTAACAATATATATACGATTTATTATAATTAACAAGTTAATTATAATATTAATCGGCTCTCCGTAATTATTCCAAATAATTACCCGTTTCTTTTATTACGCTTATTATTTCGTGATCCGGTGATTAACGATTAAAACACCGCAAAATGTTCGTTGCCCAAAGTGTAACTCTTTGGGTCGTACCTTGACGACAACGTTGAATCTTAATCGACAATTGAACATTATATCCAACAATCTCCCACTTGGTCGATTGGCCGATTAAGTTTCAATGTAGACAATAGTGGGTGCCTAGCTGCATCATATTGCCCCCGGCAAGGTATGGCATATTTATGTCAACTAATTCTTTGCACTAATCAAACCTTTGGTTATGCAAATACTATAGCCCTGGTTATCGACTCATTTATCCCTCTGTATTGAACACTTGTTGAACATGAGACATGGATCCAATTCATTCTCATATATCATTCAACCATTTCCAATTTCGTTCTTGATTTGAAGTGGTTTATCAAACTACTACTAGTTCGAGCGTGGCCACGCGTTAACACCAGTTCAAACCAACGAAAGGCGCCAGAGTGTTCTTCTCCTAAGTATAGAAGCACAGATCCCTTTGGCTACAAACAACTCCCACTAAACTTCAGATCATTCCCAAAACTATCCTTATTACTGCCAGTTACGTACAGCATTAGATAGAATCAAAGAGCAACCATTCATTTATGTTAGTTCTAGTATGTACCGCAGGTCTAAGGATACAATGATCGTACCTATTCAAAATGTCTTATGACTAAGATCCATGAAGATCATTTTGAAACGAGTTACGCCCAATATAATTCAACTAATCATATCAGTGAATATGGTTCTCAACACTTTGAGTATCCATTAAATGGATCAACCATCTAATTCACAATAGTCTTTTACCAGATTGGTTCTCACGAATCTGATAGACTACGGACATTTTAGAATACAATATTCATAGATACTTAACGTACTAATATTTGAACACAGATATAATAGTTTAAAAGACATTCAACCATTAAATTCAAATAAACATAAAATACTGTTTACAGTTCAAAATGCACCAAATTACTAAATAACAAAATCAGATCCACTGTCTAGCATATCTAAGACCTATACTATCTGCATGCTTCTCGTGTTTCACTTGAGGTATAGGCTTAGTAAACGGGTCTGCTAGATTCTGATCAGTATCAATTTTCTCTACTACAATGTCTCCTCTTTCCAAAACTTCCCGTATGTAGTGGAATTTTCTGAGAATATGCTTCGTGCTGTGATGCGACCTTGGTTCCTTTGCCTGAGCAATTGCACCTGTATTGTCGCAAAATATCTCGATAGGCTTCTGTATGCTTGGTATAACTTCGAGATCAGCAATGAACTTTTTCATCCAAACAACCTCCTTAGCAGCTTCTGAAGCCGCTATATATTCTGATTCAGTGGTCGACTGGGCCACCACGCTTTGCTTAGAACTCTTCCAAGTTATAGCACCACCATTTAAAGTAAAAACATAGCCTGTCTGAGATCGTGAATCGTCACGATCCGTTTGGAAGCTTGCGTCAGTGTAACATTTTACTTTCAGCTCTTCTTCCAAACCGCCAAATATCAGAAACATATCCTTAGTTCTTTTTAAGTACTTTAGGATATTTTTCACAGCAATCCAGTGACTTTTACCAGGATTCTGTTGATATCTGCTAGTCAAGCTCAGAGCAAACGATACGTCCGGTCTAGTACATAACATGGCATACATGATGGAACCGATAGCAAAGGCATATGGAACCTTTTTCATATCCTCTTTATCTTTGTCTAATTTGGGACACTGATGACTATTCAGTACGGTTCCACTTGCCATTGGCAAGAGACCCTTCTTGGAATCTTGCATCGAAAAGCGCCGAATGACCTTATCGATATACGTACTTTGACTAAGTCCAAGTAGCCGCTTAGATCTATCTCTATAAATCTTTATTCCTAGAATATAAGCAGCTTCTCCAAGATCCTTCATTGAGAAACATTTACCAAGCCAGGATTTAACATCCTGCAGCATTGGGATATCGTTTCCAATGAGAAGTATGTCATCTACATACAGGATCAGAAAGGTAATAGAACTCCCACTTGCCTTCTTGTAAACACATGGCTCATCTTCGTTTTTAATGAAACCAAACTGTTTGATTTTCTGATCAAAACAAAGATTCCAGCTTCGAGATGCTTGTTTCAATCCATAAATGGATTTATTCAATTTGCAAACTTTCTTTGGATTCTTAGGATCTACAAAACCTTCAGGCTGCTCCATATAGACATCTTCTGTAAGGTGTCCATTTAGGAACGCGGTTTTGACATCCATTTGCCATATCTCGTAGTCATAATACGGGGCTATGGCAAGTAGAATCATAATAGACTTAAGCATGGCTACTGGCGAGAAGGTTTCCTCATAATCAACTCCTTGAGTCTGAGTAAATCCTTTAGCAACCAACCGAGCCTTATAGGTTTGCACATTTCCATCCATGTCTGTTTTCAACTTGAAAACCCATTTACTTCCTACAGTCCGACATTCGGGAGGAAGTTCAACCAAATCCCAGACTTGGTTGTCATACATGGATTGCATCTCGACGCCCATGGCTTCGAGCCATTTTTCAGATTCGTTACCTGAAATCGCAGCTTTGTAGGTTGAGGGCTCTTCTTGATCTATTATCAAGACGTACCTATCAGGTGAATACCGATTAGGTTCATGACGATCCCTCGTACTTCTGCGGACGCCTAGTGTTACATCAGATTCCTGAATCCTCTCAGGTTCAGGTTCAACAATATTTTGTTGAGAGGCAGATTCGACTATTGGTTGATTAATTTGTGGTTCTCGAATTTCCTCAAGATCCACAAGATTATCTCCAATTCCTCGCGCCATAAGCTCATCCTCTAGGAATGTTCCTCGACGCTTAGTGAAAACTCTATTTTCAGCAGGATTATAGAAATAATAACCAACCGGATATGCATATCCAATGAAAACAACCTTTTCACCGCGAGGATCAAGTTTGTCCGAAGACTCACTGGTAACATAAGCGTTACATCCCCATATGCGAAGGTAAGAGACTTTAGGTGGTTTACCATGCCACATCTCATATGGTGTCTTTTCTACCTTTTTAGTAGGAGCAATATTCACAAGACGTGTAGCAGTTTCAAGAGCATAACTCCAAAAGGAGTGTGGTAAGTTTGTACGACACATCATTGATCGAACCATATCTAATAAGGTTCGATTTCTCCTCTCAGACACACCATTGAGTTGTGGTGTTCCGGGTGGAGTTAGTTGGGATATAATCCCACACTTCTTGAGATGTTCATCAAACTCTTGATTAATGTATTCACCACCTCGATCGGATCGAAGTGCCTTAATCGTTTTCCCTAGTTGATTCTGTACTTCATTTTGGAATTCTTTGAACTTTTCAAAGGTTTCATGTTTAAACTTCATAAGATAAACATATCCATATCTACTATAATCATCAGTAAATGTAACGAAGTATCTTTCCCCGTTCCTTGACATAGTCCTGAATGGACCACATACATCAGTATGTATGAGTCCTAACAGGTCTTTGGCCCTTTCACTAGTTCCGGTAAAAGGGGCCTTAGTCATCTTGCCACTTAGACAACATTCGCATAAATCATAAGTCTCCTGACCCGTGGATTCTAGAATCCCTGCGGTCTGGAGCTTCCTCATGCGATTGATGTTAATATGCCCAAGACGACAATGCCAACGATATGTTTGATTAAAGCTAGTTTTAACACGTTTAGAGGAAAGAGAGCATACTATATTATTTGATCTATTGTTAGAAGTATCTATTTCATAGACACCATTGTGAGGCTTAGCCTCAAAATAGAACACACCATTTAAAAATGCAGAAATGCTACCATTAACAATATCAAAAGCATAATTAAAACCTTGTTCTCTTAAAGCAGAAACAGAAATAATATTCTTAGTCAAACTAGGAACATAAAAAACATTGTCTAAAGTAATAAACAATCCAGAAGGTAATTCAAGAATAAATTCTCCAACTGCCTTCACAGCAACATTCTGCCCGTTCCCAACGTGCAGCTCTAAGTCACCCTGCTTCAGCTTCCTAATCCTTTTTAGTCCCTGCAAATCATTACAAATGTGAAAACCACATCCAGTGTCAAACACCCAAGATTTGCTCGAAAAGGAAAATAGATCAATAACATGTATACCTGAGGATTCTCCAATCTGCAGCTTCTTAAGCTTCAACTCAGCCAGGTACTTGGGACAATTCCTCTTCCAATGCCCGATCTCATCACAGTGAAAACACTTGGCATCTTTATGAGGCTTTGCCTTCAGAGTGGCAACCTTTTTGCCTTTGCCCTTGTCTTGCTTACTCGCCTTGCCTTTTCCCTTGGATTGCTTCTTCTTGGTAATTCTTCCTTCCCTGATCGCCAGCACTGGATTGCCCTTAGTTGGGATGTTTGTCTCAGCAGTTTTTAACATCTGATGCAACTCTGGGATCGTTCTTTCCCACCCATTCATGTTATAGTTCATTACGAACTGATGATATGAATTGGGTAGCGAGTTAAGGATCACATCCGTAGCTAACTCATTACTAAGGGGTGCGTTCAGACGCTCCAGTTGATCAACGAAAGACTTCATTTTCAGTACGTGAGCACTGACCGAAGTACCTTCCTGCATGCGACATGTAATGAGAGATCTCATCACCTCAAAACGCTCATGACGAGCTTGCTGCTGAAACATGTTTTTCAGCTGCTCACTCATCTCATATGCTCCCAAGTTTTCCAGATTCTTCTGAAGTTCTGGAATCATCATAGCAAGCATAAGACATGTCACATCTTGGGAATCATCAACATGTTTTTCCCATGTCCTACGGGCTGCACCCATATTAGCAGCAGGTGCTTCGGGAATTGGTCCTTCAAGGACATAAGCCTTTTTCTCCGCCCTGAGAACAATTTTCAGGTTGCGGTACCAATCCATGAAGTTAGAATTATCAAGTTTAGCATTTTCAAGGATGGACTTAAGCGAGAATTTGGTGTTATCAGAATTGTTTGTAGACATCTGTAGAATTTAGAAGAAAATTTTATTAGTAATTTTCATGCATTAACCTAATTCAATTTTGACCCAAGATATACAAAATTTTAGGAATTAGGATGAGATCCCATCTCCCCATAACTCAGTGAATGGACTTAGCACTCTTCACTGGCATAGATTGAAGGGTAGGTGACGATCACCAATTGTGTCAACTACACAATTCTCGGTTTGGGGTCGCATGACGAGTGTTGTCAAGCATTGGTACGTTAACCCCAACTACGCCCACTTTCACAACCGTAGAAGACGAATGCAGGGTAAACACTAACATTCGCTCTCGTGTCGCAAAAGTGATATTTGTCCTCAAATCAGAACTGTAGCCCGGCCCATGTAAGCATGGAAATCGCGGAACTACCCCTAACCAAAACCGTAGGCCTGGATGCAGGGTAAACACTAGCACCAGGGGTTCGGATAGATCAGTTCGGGTGTTCTTAATTTAGGGTGGCATAGAATATCAATTTTAATTTGGGTTATATTTTAAAATTACCAGTTCGGGTCGTTTTAAAATACTTGTACGGCCTATGGCATGAACATAGTCTATACAATTCCTTTGTAAAAGTCAATTTTACGTTTTAATTTGTGACGACTTGAAACACATTTCAATCACTCGACCGATTAATTTTAAATACCCTATTTAATCTAAGTTGGTCGTGTCGCAAATTTATTTTAATTAATAACTTTTATTAATTACGGTTTTCAAATTAACTTTTAATTTTTGAAAAACCAATTTTGATTTTTGTATTTTAAAATAAACTGTTTATTTTAATTACCTATCCAATACTTAATAAACCTTTTATTAAAATTGTCGTTTTAATGATCGTGTATTAATTATTAATTTTATGTACGTAACAAACATCTCATGGCAAAACGCATAATAAAATAAATAAATATGCAATTCCGGGTTAAGATTATATTCGGTTCCTTCGAGCCCAAGAATATGAACCGAGCCCATTAAGTGTAGCACAAACGCTGTTGTGATCCCACTTAATTTTAGATCCAATCCAAATAAAAAAACTTTAATATAAAGAAAACTTAAATTTCCTTTAGATATTGTAACGAAAAGACTTAACAAAATTTTAACTTTATTTTTAAAATAAAGTCTTTAGTTACGTTTTTTTTTTAATATTTTAGTTTGGTATATATTAAAAATAATTATTTTAATATATTCGTTTTTCTTTAAACTAATTTAACGCGTGTAGCTCCAAAAACTAATTTAGTACACGTGTTATGAAAAACGATTCTAGACCCGGATTTGCATACTACGATCATTAAGCTAAACGAAATAGGTTAAGGCCAAATATTTTGTCAAAGAGAACTTTGACAAGTGTTCATGTTTGGCCTTAATAAAACTTGCCTATAACTATTATACATGAAAGGATCCTATGCCAAATCTACTCGATTTTAAGCATGCAATCCTATAACTATTTTATAGATCTACAAACACATGTATAAAATAACCTAGTTTGATTTGTAAGGTGGCTCTGATACCACTGTTGGAATTTTCGTGTAACTTTTGGAAAATAATTTTAATCAATTTGTCAAACAAACTGAACGCAGCGGAAAACATGTACACGAGGTTCGGTTCTAAACCGATTCCACCAGTGATCTTCTTACAATCAAAATAGGTTATAATAAAATTAAAGAATCGTGACATCCAAGAAAGACACCTTGGTTCAACGAACGATCTCGCTAGATGATCGTTGACCACGAAATTTGATTTGTTCGTTTGAAACGATTTCAAACGAAACCTAAATCTAAAGAAAATAAAGTTCAAAACCTTACCTTATGCGTAATCAAAGAAACAAATGACTTGTTTGTAAATTGTTGCTTCTCCTTCTTTATGTTCTTTTGCGACAGCCGATCAAAAACAATATTAAAGTTCCACACAAAATCAATAAAGTCACGTATATTGTTTCTCCTTCTTTGTGTTCTGTTTCTTGAGGACCTTTTGAAAAACCTCCACCCACATTACTTATAAAAGTCAGGTGTATATATATTTGAGAGTTGTAGTTGGAGACTAATTAGTCATCCATATCAACTTCCGTATGTCCCTCTTTTTAATTAATATCTATCAGCTTTTGATAGATCATATAGAGATTTATATGGAAGTCTTTAAATTAAAGATATATAAGGATTAGGAATTGTAATCTAATCACAACTCCTTCATAATTATCTCATAATTAAAACCCTCCTTTTAATTATCTAGATAATTAACAATATATATACGATTTATAATAATTAACAAGTTAATTATAATATTAATCGGCTCTCCGTAATTATTCCAAATAATTACCCGTTTCTTTTATTACGCTTATTATTTCGTGATCCGGTGATTAACGATTAAAACACCGCAAAATGTTCGTTGCCCAAAGTGTAACTCTTTGGGTCGTACCTTGACGACAACGTTGAATCTTAATCGACAATTGAACATTATATCCAACACTAACGTGGTTAATCCCTAAAGATAACCAACTTAACGTAACTGAACACTAACTGAACATTTGAAAACGAACCGGATACCCTTTCCCCCTAATGGGATCGGCCAACAAGAGGTGACAAGGGAGTACGGCTTTTTGATTATTATATTACCTTTGCCTAATATCAAGGGGACATAAGAACCGATGGACGATAATCCTATGATTTGTCTATAAATACTTGAACTAAACACAAGGGATAACACACCATCACAAATCACCAACACTCAACTCTCTCTCCCCCTCTTGGTTCTCGGCCGAAGGCACACCACCACCATCCATCATTTTCGAGCTCTTGTTCATCCATTCCCACATCATACAAGGCTTACGGATCACGTATAAGGAAGCTTGAAGCAAGCGGGAGTTGAAGGACCTCGTTTCTTTGCTTTTATCCACGCCATTTTCGACTAGATTCTTCCCTAGCCCCGAGCTAGAGGTATAATGTTTAAAACTCACTCTCGATCGTATCTAAAGTGGTTAATATGATTTTTAACGGTTAAAAGTCGGAATCATGCGTTTTGAATCTATAAAGTCTACTAAAACTCGAATATTGTTGGTTAAAAGCTCATAACATGTGTAAATGTTGTAGTATTCGAATATGTTGATTATTGAGGCCCGATCTACGATGTGGTGGCTCTTATCATCGTTTAACCCGACTTTGTTAAGATCACGAATCTTGACATACGCTTGTTTCTATCGGTACGAGGGTTAAAAGGTGAAACTCCACCACACGAGAAACATGAACTTGTGTAAAAGTATTTTGACTTGTAAAATAGTATTTAAAACGAGCCGATCTACGTATGTACAAGTGGTATATTCGTAGAACCAAGTGTCAAGAAAATCATGTTTTATAAAAGTTGGGTGACATGTTAACAAATATGATTTTTACAAACTATAAGTGTATAAACACTTGTGAAACGGAAGATCCGACAAAGTAACAATTTTTATAAAAGTTGTCGGGAAGTTGTAAAGGATGATTTGTTCTAAAAACGGGGTTTTTACAAGACTAAACTATTTTATACATAGATCCACTAAATATAAGGTGATCTACACTATGACTTTCGGAAAAACTACAAGTTCATGTAATAATGCGATTTTACATACTAGTCTACAAGTTTGATGTGTCGAAACTAGTTTGAAGTATCGGAAATTGATTGGTTGATTTAAAGAAGTGTTGGAATGATTTTGTAAAAGAAAATGATACGCTTGAAAGCGTGGCCACCTCCAGTTACAGGGGAAACTCTGGCGAAATTTTTCTAAAATCTAACACTTAGAATTATTTACAAGTGTTAAACTATTTTGAAATGTTTTCAAAATACATTTCGCCAAGACTTTATTTATTAAATAATCGGAGGTGGGATTTTCACAAAAACTAAACGTGATAAATATTTGTTCGATAAATATATTTTTCACCACACTGTTTATGATTATTTTGTGAAAATATATAAATATTATTTTTAGAGTAAAAATAATATTTACAAACTTTGACGAACCCAAAATAATACAAACGCTTACACGACAAACGTATAAGTCACAACGGTAATTACTATTACCACTAAATCGCCAACACGTAACTTACGCTTTATACGGAAATATTCATAAATGCGTATTTTGTCAACGTATTATTTTGGAAAGTATTATGCGAAGAGAAAATATATTATTTTTGAGAAAAATATTTATATTTTGGAATGAGAAGTAAAAATATATTAAGTGGGACTTAATGAGATGATACAAATACACATGTATTAAATCCCCCATCCTTGGGAAGGAAATTAATTACCAAGTATATACAAGGAACGGTTGTCTAACTGTTTCCCAAAACTTAAACTATAAAGCTAAGGCACGGCCATCCGTCTAATAGAATTAGCACATGTAGGTCGTTGCACAGCTGCCTGACATTCGGAGTACTTGGTATAGCGACGCACTGACTGTGAGTTCATGTCCCCCTTTTCTCTTAACTGTTTTCAGTTTTCTAACTGCGGGGGTGAAATACATGTTACAATGATTATGATTACTTATTACATGGTATGGTTAGCGTAAGGAGGGTTACTTTTAGATCATGTGAATGGGTAGGCGGAAACTTGAGGTCATTAATCCTCAGGGTAGGACCGAGGGGCAGGAGCGGTAGATCTATTTGGGTGTAGCGAGCCCAGTCCCAGGTCCAGCATAACGGACCTTGGGATGACTTTGTTCCCGACGCATAAATTTGCTAGGTTTGAGCCTTCCTACTTGCATTTCACACATATCAATGGCCTTGCAAACCATTGGTGATCTCTTTTTCCTTAATTGCTACATACCAGGTTTTTGATAAATACAAAGGTTTATTTACTCACTTTCGCATGAACTCGCTCAACATTATTGTTGATTTTTCAACTTACATGTATTTCAGGGAATTAAAGATCTGGCACGGTATGGCATGTTTTCCGCTGCATAAGTCACCAGGGTCATCCAGGGTTCGGGGAATGTGACTCTTTCCTGGACAAGTCACAGTCCTTGGATCATGTTTATGTTATGTTTGGGTTGTAATGTTTAGACAAGTTTATGGTTGTTGGGTGTTAACCCGTTAAGACAATGTTTCGATATTTTTATTTTAATGGATGATCTTGCATATTTTTAATTCATATAGCTTTGTTATGATTAAGCTATGGTATTAAGAAGTCACACCAAATTAACCACGCTTCCGCAAAGCCAGGGTGTGACACCCTTTAGTATCCTTCACCATCCCAAGTGTGTTTTACTGTAATATATCCATTTTTTATCATATAAGAGGTATAAATTGTTTAAATTTATTAACCACTAGTAACTAGTTTTATTTTTAATATAATTATTCGACCCAAATAATTTTCAAAACTATTTTATATATATTTGGTAGGAATGTTATACTAATTAATTGGCTTATAAATGTGTGACACTTCTATTTTCTATATTAAAATAAAGTGTATAAAACTTATATTATTAAACGGGTAGACCACGGGTAAGTTTACTGTTAGAAATATGAAGTACCTAAACGGGCCTAGGAACAATTTAATAATTAAATTATAAAAATACATTGTATTTGAACCTACTCCGTTTTTAATGAAACTTGGTTTTTTAATGAAACTTGGTTCAAAATGTATATACAAATATTCTCATTCTAATGGCATATTCATTATTTTATAAAACGTCTTATTTTAGAAGTTATAAGCGCCAAATAAATAAAGCAGTTAAATTAATTATAATATATATATTAATAATAAAATAATTCCTATCTAAATTAACATATCAATTTTAGGATATGTATGTGTGTACGTGTAAAGATATGAGGGAATCTTTTTCCCTAGCAAGGCCGCCATTCAAATTCAATTTAAATTCAGTATAAATTGAAACCATTGTTGACAGTTCAAATTAGGAAGGGCAATGGGCCGGGCTTGGGCTGGGTATTTGTAATCCCAGGCCCGTACCCGGTTGTAATTCTTTGTCCCATACCCGGCCCGTTACCCGTTGGGTATTTTTGGGTAATTACCCGTCGGGTATCGGGCATACCCGCAGGTATCGGGTATACCCGTTAATTTTTTAAAAATATACGTTGGGACAAATGTGCAATTTTAACTTTAATGTTTATATAATTTACTATTTTAATGACTGTAACAAATGAAAAAATGATTAGTAACTTAAATATCAGATTCAGACCACATATACTAAACTAAATTAAAACGATTACTTAATTAAGTAATTGTATCAGGACCACCTAATTGCGTAAAACATCCACATAATAAAGGGTGACAGTTTTCATATCCAATATACATGCTCAAAAATAAGTTATATGTTCACTAAACACTTGTCAAATACATATCCACATATGACTATAGAGAAGGTAATAAGTACATGTACTAAGTTTATATATATGGAAATCTATAATATGATACTTTCGGGTATTATTCGGGTAAATGGGTCGGGTATCGGGCGGGTATCACTAAATCCCATACCCGTACCCATACCCGATTTTTTTCTATTTTTAAGCCCGTACCCGGCCCATATGTTTCGGGTTTCGGGTATACCCGTCGAGCTTGGGCTTTTTTGCCATCCCTAGTTCAAATGTCCAATTTCTTTTTCCTTTCTTGCGAGCCTGCTTCTATATACTTCCAATTCACCCCTAAATCCTACAAAGCCCTGCTCCATTTTAAGTGTTTTAACTCCTGATCACCGCTACCCTTTCCGATTGATCTAGAGCCCCATACTGCCCGACTAAGTTCGTTGGGGTTCGGTCTCGTGACATTGGGATAAGGTTGAATTAGGGGTACTATACTTACACGAGTGCATTATATATTTTTAAAATAGCTCAGAAGTTATACCCAAGATTCTACCAGGAGGCTTTCTAGTTGAACCTTAAAGTTACAAAGTGAGTCATTCTCCTTTTTATCACCTTTTTGAGATACAATTATATTTAAAAATGCTTTCCAAAATCCTAAATGTTTATCAGTTATACTTACAGTGATTAAGTTTTTGTATTATGCAAAAGTTGCCACTATGTGGGATTTTTATACATTACTTGACCCTCGTTACTATTGGCCAAAAAGTTAGCCAATAGTAGCATGACCACAGGCACGAGGGAATTATGCCCCAGTAGCCATAGCCTATAACTAATATTATTTTTACAGTACTATATTAAAATATTGAATATATCTTATAAACTTATATAAGAGATATGGAATGGGCAATGTTATGCGGTTGGTTTGGGACACCTAGCTAGGCCAAGTTTGCCAAAACAAATTGACATGATGAATAAACTTATATATAAATAATGAAAAAGAAAAAGACTTAACTATATTTTACTAGACTATTGAACATCATATATTTTCTACAAATATAATATAATGTGTAATATACTAAATTATTACATGTTATATTTGACATAGATATATATCATAATAAAATATGTCAAAAATAATATATTCTACTTTTAATATACTAAGATTTGTTATAAACCAGACATTTTAGGCTCAACCCAATACTTATGGGTTTTAGGGTTTACACTTGTGTTTACCTATATATTGTAATGTTGAATAGAAAAAATGTGAAGAATTCAGTTTATCTCTATTTCTCTTTGGTTTTTATCACGTTATCAGCACTTTGATTCTCCACTGAGATTTACTGGCCATCGGACACGTGACTCACCATTTTCAATTCCTCACATACTGCCCAACATTGGCCCATTGAATGAGGTGTACAAAACCACAAAATCGCCGTTGAGCCAGAGCTAGGGTTTCTACTTATAAGGTTAGCTTCTTCAGGCAAACATGGGGTACGTATATCTATCTTTTTCCCTACCTAGTGCTCACTCACTGCTAAATTATCTATTTTATGGTTTATGTCTGTGATTGGTTGGTTTGATGTTTTATGGAGTATTATATAAGACATGAATTATGTAATATAGAAAAAGAGCTTTAGATCCAAATAAAGAAACTTGCTCAACCTTTAGTTATTGGTGAGGGATGGCATTGTTTTTCTGCCATGATTGTTTACATGTCCGAATATATATATATACACACACCTACAATCAGGCGGTCACTGCCGCCACGAATATCATGAGGAAAAAAAACAAACAAAAGCTTCGATCCGTAACCAAAGTTCCAAACCGTAGTTTACGGTTGTACGGATTCAGCAATGAATTGTTATTCAAGGTTTTAAAAAAAAAACAAACAAACAAAAAAAACAAAACAAAAGAATCCCTAATAATCATCTACATCCTAAGCGGCGGCAGACAAGGAGGAAACAACAAAAGTCAACACATCATATTCTCCAGGATTAATTGTGAGGGACTTGGGAGAAAACAAAAGAGATCACGTGGAGTTCTTTGGGGGCGGCGGCTTGGTGGACATTGGTAAACATAGGAGATTGAAAAAAAAAAAGAAATCACAAGATACATCATCATCACACCATCAGGCTTCACGTGAATATTGGGGGATTTATTTTGTCATCATAACATCATTGGCAAGGAAATTCTCATCAAATAATCATCACATCCACGCAGCTTTTGGTTTCAAAGGGATTTAATTTTTTTTTGGGTATTATTAATCATAATCCTTGTCATCCCTATAAAAGAAAATATGAAGATTAGTATTAAAACAGTTATTGGTATATACAATGTATTTGAAGAATGATTCCACTCAAGTGAGTACCAATTTGACCAAATATTTTTATAACAAAACTTAATGCGTGCGAGGCCTGATACCAAGCAATATGCTTAAAAGGACCCGTATATTTGAACCCTCCAAACACTTTTACAGGATACAAAATTCATAAATGAGTTTGTTTTTCCCTCTCTATTTTATAAACATACTTAAAGTTTAGAATCTGCAGTTCTAGCAAAAGAGAACCCGGAGTTCTCATACAATATACATTTTTTTCTTTTGTAGAAAATATGTCGAACTTATCAAAGCTTGAATTCACCGCTATTGACATCTCGGGTAACAACTACCTCACGTAGGCTCTTGATGCTAAAATTCATTTGGCGGCAAATAATTTGGGGGGGGGGGGGACAATTATTGATGGTAATCAAACTTCACCTCAAGATAAAGGGAAAGCTATGATATTCCTCCGCCATTATCTTCACTAAGATCTAAAGCGGGAATATCTAACTGTTGAGGACCCCCTTGAACTATGGACAAATATCAAAGAACGTTTTGACCACCAGAAGTTGGTCTTACTCCCCAAAGCCGGCTATGAATGGCTTTATTTACGACTACAGGATTTTAAGACCGCCAGTGAGTATAATTCTACCTTGTTCCGCATTACCTCTGAGTTAAAATTATGTGGTGAAAAAAAAAAACAATGAATACATGCTTGAAAATTTTTCTCAACGTTCCATGCCTCAAACATGCTCCTGTCGCAGCAATACCGGGAACGTAAATTTACTAAATATTTTGAATTGATATCATGTCTTCGGTCGTGGAGCAAAACAACAAGCTCCTACTCCAAAACTACCAATCGCAACTCGCCGGTGCAAGCCTATTCCCTGAAGCTAATGTGGCCAATTATCAAAGCAGACGAGGTAGAGTTACAGGCCGTAGCCCCAGCAGAGGTCGTGGTCGTGGTCGAAGACGGGGATATACATGGCAACGAGAGTCTCAGAACACTAAAAATAGTGGTGGTGAATCGAGTCGACACAATACGGGGCGACTTTCGAAAGGGAAAAGTAGCGGGAACCAAAGCAACATGTGTTATAAATGTGGGATGTCAAATCATTGGTCCTGCATATGTCGCACCCCTAAACACCTCGTTGAGGCATATCAATGCACGATGAAAGAAAAAGGAAAGAATGTTGAAACTAATCTGATTGAGGATGCACATTCAGCCACGATATCAGACGTTCATTTGGATGCATGTGATTTCATTGAAAATAAATATTCATGCTAGCTCCAGTAGAGCTATTATTGATGATGAATGTCTGGTAGATAGCGGTAGTACTAACACTATTCTCAAAGATATGAAATTTTTCTCTGAGTTGTCTCCGGCAGAGACACCGATTAGTACTATATCTGGTGTCAGTAACCTTATCGAAGGCTCCGGCAGAGCACACATAACATTATCTTCGGGTACCAAATTAACTATTGATAATGCATTATATTCGAGTAAATCCAGAAGAAATTTACTTAGCTTTAAAGATATTCGAAAAAAATGGTTACCACCTAAAAACAATATCTGAAAATAATATTGAATATCTTCAAATTACTTCAAACAAAAATGGCAAAGAAACAATTGTTGAACAATTAGAAGCCTTATCCTCTGGATTATATTGTACAAATATCAATCCTATCGAATCATACATGGTGAGTAACCAAAAGTTGTTAGATAAAGACACATTCAATATATGGCATGACCGTCTAGGTCACCCTGGTAGCATAATGATGAGACGAATGTTGCTTTGGTTCCCGCTAAAAAAAACTTAAAAATTTTTGCTACCACAAGACTTATCATGTGCAGCATGCTCTATGGGCACCCTCTAAAAAAAACTTAAAAGTTTTGCTACCACAAGACTTATCATGTGCAGCATGCTCTATGGGCAAACTTATAACTCGGCCCTCATAAACTAAATTGATACATAAAACCCCATCATTTTTAGAAAGAATCCAAGGGGATATTTGTGGGCCAATTTGAGAGCCAATTTCCCCGATAATCAAATTAAAAACATCCGGATGGATAATGCGGGAGAGTTCACATCTCAAGCTTTTAATGACTATTGTATGTCAATTGGGATCAATGTTGAACATTCAGTACCTCATGTTCACACACAAAACGGTTTAGCTGAATCTCTGATTAAACGATTACAAAATAATCGCTAGACCACTCTTAATGAGATGTAAACTACCATCTTCTGCATGGGGTCATGCTATTTTGCATGCCGCTGCACTGATTAGATTGAGAACAACTGCTGATCATGAATACTCCCCATTGCAACTGGTCTCCGGACGAGAACCAAGTTTGTCCCACCTTAGAATCTTTGGTTGTGCGGTATATGTACCAATACCGCCACCACAACGTACTACAATGGGACCACAAAGAAGACTGGGTATCTATATTGGTTTTAACTCCCCGTCCATAATTAAATATTTAGAACCAATGACGGGAGATATGTTTACAGCATGGTATGCTGACTGTCATTTTGATGAAACAATGTTCCCAGTCTTAGGGGGAGATAAGGACAAAGAAAGACTGGTAACACAAGAAATAACGTGGAATGCATCATCGCTATCAAATCTCGACCCCCGAAGTGGTCAATGTGAATATGAAGTCCAAAAGATTATACATTTGCAAAGAATAGCGAATGAATTACCAGATGCATTCACAGACACGAATAGAGTGACAAAGTCACATGTACCAGCATCAAATGCACCTGCTCGAATTGAAGTAATCCCATAAGCGATTACTATACAACGAAAGTGTGGGAGACCAATCGGTTCCAAAGACAAAAACCCACGGAAACGAAAAGAGCAAAGTAACGCAGTTGGTGAAAACTCACAAAAGATTATAAATGAAACCCCGGTAGAGGTAAATGTCCTAGAAGAGACAACTATGAATCCATAGGAAAATGAAGTTTCAGAAGAAACACCGGTACCGAACGAAAATGAGATCTCTATTAATTATGTACAAGATAGTACAATGTGGAACCAGAATAAAACACGTGTTGATGATATATTTGCATATGCTATAGCAACGGATGTAATCAATGAAAATGATTACGTACCTAAAACTTTAGAAGAGTGCATGCACAGAAATGATTGGCCAAGATGGCAAGAAGCCATAAATGCTGAATTAAATTCGCTCGAAAAGCGACATATTTTCGGACCTGTAGTCCGAACGCCCATAGACGTCAAACCAGTAGGTTATATATGGGTGTTTGCAATAAAGAGAAATGAAAAGAATAAGATGGTACGATATAAGGCTCGACTTGTAGCACAGGGGTTTTTCCCAAATCCCAGGAGTTGATTATGAGGAAACGTATTCCCCTGTAGTGGATGCGATAACCCTTAGGTTCCTAATCGGCCTCACAATCTCTGAAGGACTTCATATGAGACTAATGGATGTCGTCACCGCATACTTATACGGGACACTTGAAAATGACATCTACATGAAAATCCCTAAAGGATTAAAATTGTCTGAAGCATTAAAATCAACACCTCGAGATATGTGTTCTATAAAGCTCCAGAGATCTTTATATGTTCTCAAACAATCTGGTCGTATGTGGTACAATCGACTTAGTGAATATCTCGAAAAGGAAGGATACAAGTCTGATGTAATCAGTCCATGTGTCTTTGTAAAACGATCACTCTCAAATTTCACTATAATAGCAGTCTATGTTGACGATATCAACATCATCGGATCTCCTGAAGAGATAGAGAAAGCTGCTCAGTTGTTAAAGAAGGAATTTGAGATGAAAGATCTTGGTATGACGAAATTATGTATCGGACTACAATTTGAGTATCTGTGCAATGGCACATTTTTCCATCAATCAAACTACATCCAGAAGATGTTAGTACGTTTCAATATGGATAAAGCACATCCGTTTAGCGTACCTATGGTTGTCCGACCGCTAGATCCACACAAGGATCCTTATCGCCCTCAAGAAGAAGGCGAAGATGTACTTGGTCCAGAAGTACCGTACTTAAGCGCGATCGTTGCCCTTATGTATCTCGCAAATAACACAATACCTAGGTCTTTTCTATCAGAAAGATCAAAAGTCCCAGCTTGTTGGGTATGCTGATGCCGGATATCTATCAGATCCTCACAAAGCAAAATCTCAGACAGGTTATGTATTCACATACGGTGGCACAGCAATTTCTTGGAAGTCAACTAAGTAAACACTTACAGCAACGTCATCAAATCATGCTGAATTAATAGCACTATATGATGCTAGTCGAGAATGCATGTGGTTGAGATTAATGATTAATCACATACAAGAAGCATGCGGATTAGAACAGATCAAGAAGGAGCCGACAATAATTTATGAAGACAATGCTGCTTGCATAGCTCAGATCAGAGAAGGTTACATCAAGGGTGATCGAACAAAGCACATCTCACCAAAGTTTTTCTCAACATATGACTTGCAAAAGGAAGGGTAATTGATGTTCGCCAGATTAAGTCAAGTGAAAATCTAGTTGACCTGCTCACGAAATCTTTACCTAGAAGCAGTTTCGAGCAGTTATCACACATGATCGGTCTTCGTAGATTGAAAGATGTTTGTTGAATTCAGGGGGAGAATTATGCACGCTGTACTCTTTTTCCCTTAACTAAGTTTTGTCCCACTGGGTTTTCTTAGTAAGGTTTTTAATGAGGCAGCATAGCTGATCCAGTAGTATCAGTTTATTTATTCAGGTCCTGAAGTACCTATTTAACATCATCCTGAAGTATGTTGTTAAACTGTGTATAATTCTAAATGTCTGAGGGGGAGTGTTATAAACCAGACATTTTAGGCCCAACCCAATACTTATGGGTTTTAGGGTTTACACTTGTGTTTACCTATATATTGTAATGTTGAATAGAATGAATGTGAAGAATTCAGTTTATCACTATTTCTCTTTGGTTTTTATCATGATTATATTTTAATCTTAGTTACGTTAATATATTAAAGAATAATATCACAATTATTTAATTAATATATTATATTTGATAAAGTTATAGCTATTAGTTTGACAGAAAATGATATATCTCATTTTCGGGGTTAAGTGGTTTTGTGCCATAGAAAATATATATGACAAAGTAATATCACGGGACACTACTAAGTCCAGAGTCACTAGTTGAGAGAATGATCAACAGTGACATGACCAAAGGCACTAGTTGAGAGAATGATCAACAGTGTTATGGCCTTAATTACTAGTTGAGAGAATGAACAACAGTAATATGACCCGAGTCACTAGTTGAAAGAATGATCAACAGTGATATGACCACAATTACTAGTTGAGAGAATGATCAACAGTAATATGACCCGAGTC
This sequence comes from Helianthus annuus, assembly GCF_002127325.2. NCBI lineage: Eukaryota > Viridiplantae > Streptophyta > Magnoliopsida > Asterales > Asteraceae > Helianthus > Helianthus annuus. Next base: position 100,347,579 of record NC_035443.2, read on the forward strand.
ACTAGTTGAAAGAATGATCAACAGTGATTTGACCATCGTCACAGGAATCGCCTAGTGACCAATATAATAATAACATATACTATATATCTATTACTTGATAAATTCACTATTGGACGAAAGTGAGCCAATGAGTGATATAACCACTGTCACATCGGAACTGCCACCATGTGACAAATACTGATTGAGTTGGGTAAATATAAATAAATATAAAAACCTTGATGCTGTAAAGTATAACAATATATTTTATAAAAATGGAATGAACTCGCCAGTATTTATTACTGATAAAATGTTTTCAAAACACGTTTCAGGTAACTTGATGTAAGGATAGTAGAAGCCAGCTATGGAGCACTGAAGGCTTAAATAAAGTGGCTATAATAAAAAGAAGAAAATTATGTTTTATTTATTTGGGTTTATCCCTATAAAAACAGTTGAATTGAAAATGGGTTTGAGCCCATTTATTTAATATTAAAAGTTCGGTGTTTTACAAACTCTGAAATTATTTCCTAACTACGATCCTGATAAAAAAAATTTCCGCTGCGTAATTAAGAAACACCGATACCATCTGGCTGGTTCACAGCTCCCGCTCCCAGGGTGGGATCGGGGGCAGTGACAGAAGGTGGTATCAGAGCCACTTGTTTAAGATATTTAGGTGTTCTTTTAATACCTAATCTAAAACAATAAAGTTAGGAAATTAATACAAAATAACATGTGTTGAGAGAGTGGAGCTGTTTGATGTGAATAGTTCAGGTTTTCATTATACGTGGAACCAGAAGCCGAAGACGGGGAGAGGGATTCTGAAAAAGATCGATAGAATTATGAGGAATGTGGCTTTTACGGATATGTTTCCAACATCGGTCGCTGTTTTTAGTCCGTATAGAGTGTCCGATCACTCTCCTTGCATTCTAAAAATCCCGAATATGAATAGATGTAAACCCCAACCATTTAAGTTTGCAAACTTTCTTGTGCACAAACCAGCTTTTTTGCAGATTGTAAAGAACAAGTGGGAGACTCAAGTGAGCGGGGTGAAGCAGTTCCAGATTGTCAAAAAGATGCGTTTTTTGAAGAGTCCTTTGCGTGTATTACTGCATCAGCAAGGTAATTTGCACAAAAAAGTTGAATATTTGCGGAATAAGTTGGATGACATTCAGAAAGCAATAGACTTAGATCCGTTGGATGTGAATCTCCGAGTTAATGAATCTAAATGTATCCAAGAATTTCAAGAGGCCGGTCTTGATGAGGAAAGATTTTTAAAACAGAAATCAAAGGTTCAATGGTTGGCGGAAGGTGATGCTAATACATCCTTTTTTCATATCTCCCTAAAGTGTAAAAATCATCGTAATAGAATTTATATGATAAAAGATAATAATGGGGTTCTGTATGAAGGAGGTGAAGTCCCGAATGCATTTGTAAACCATTTTGAAAATTTTCTGGGCATAAATGAAGATATGGGTGTTCATCCATCTCCGGATTTGTTTACACACATGCTTGATGATGTGTCAGCGGACTATATGGTTCGGCCAGTGCATAGAGAGGAAGTTAAAAATGCTATTTTTTCTATTGGGGATAACAAAGCTCCGGGGCCTGATGGCTATACTTCAGCGTTTTTCAAAAAAGCATGAAGTGTTATTGGGGATAATGTGATTAAAGCGGTCCAAGATTTCTTTGAAGAGGGGAAGCTTCTCAAGGAGTTGAATCATACGATTATTGCTCTGGTTCCAAAGGTTGCCACGTCGTCTCTTATTACGGAATACAGACCGATTTCCTGTTGCAATGTGGTTTACAAATGTATAAGTAAGATAATGGCTGATCGAATCAAGGATTACCTTCGTATGATTGTTAGCATAAATCAGTCTGCATTTGTTCCGGGAAGAAAGATAACTGACAACATATTACTAACCCATGAATTGATGCACAACTATCATAGGAATGTGGGGCCTCCTAGATGTGCGTTTAAAATTGACATACAAAAAGCTTATGACACGGTCAATTGGGAGTTTCTCGAGAAGATCCTTTGTGGTTTTCGCTTTCATCCGAAGATGGTTCATTGGATAAAAACATGTATTTCCACATCATCCTTTTTGATAGCTGTGAATGGCAATCTCCATGGTTATTTTAAAGGTAAACGTGGGTTGAGGCAGGGTGACCCGTTGTCGCCTTATCTTTTTACTCTAGTTATGGAGATACTTACTCTTATGTTTCAGCAAACTATGCGGGTTGACTCGTCGTTCAGATTTCATAACAAGTGTGAAAAGCAAAAGATTATAAATCTTTGCTTTGCGGATGACCTGTTCATTTTTACCAGAGGAGAGTTTGGGCCCGTGAAGTGTATTATGGATTCTTTGAATAATTTTACGAAGATGTCAGGTTTAAAGCCAAGTATTGCGAAGAGTATTGTTTATTTTTGCAATGTTCCTGATCAAGTAAAAGCTCTTATCCTAAGCTATATGCCGTTTACTGAAGGAGTGCTTCCAGTTAAATACTTGGGTGTTCCTTTAATATCTTCGAGGCTTAGATATGCGGATTGTTGTGTGCTGGTGGAACGGATGTCTGACCGAATTTCCAGCTGGAAAAATCGGTATCTTTCTTTTGGGGGTCGGTTGCAACTGGTTATCTCTGTTCTCTCGGCTATGCATGTTTACTGGTCATTGGTATTCATATTACCCGCACGGATTATTAAGGAGCTTGAAGCTAAGATGAGAGGATTCTTATGGTGTCAAGGGCCGATGGCTAGAGGTAAAGCAAAAGTGTCATGGGATGCAGTTTGTATGCCAAAGTATGAAGGGGGTCTTGGAATTCGGCGGATTAGTGAGATGAATATAGCTCTTATGGCGTCGAATGCTTGGAGTATTGTGATTCATAGAGAGTCTTTATGGGTTGCGTGGATACATACTTATCGGTTGAAGGACAGGAATTTCTGGGATTGTCAAATTCCGAATAATTGTTCGTGGAGCTGGCGTAAAATCCTCCAGGTCCGCTCTATTATTCAGCCGTATGTTTGGGCTAAAGTAGGTAATGGAGGAAAAATTTCTGCTTGGTATGACAAATGGAATGAAGTGGGTCTGCTTAAAAGCTTCTTATCTTCTCGGGTTATCTCAAATGCTGGGTTTAATCTCAAAACAAAAGTTAAGGATATTTGGGACGATGGTAGATGGTGCTGGCCTGACGAATGGCTTCGGTTATACCCTATTTTGAACGGAATTTCTCAGCAGGTTTTAGTGGAAGAGATCCAAGACAAATTCTATTGGAAATCTGATAATAAAATGCTTGAGTTTTCGTCTTCTGTGGCTTGGGAAACGGTTCGAATGAATGGTAATGAGGTAGCATGGGTGGATATTGTTTGGTTTTCTAAATGTGTTCCTAAGCACGCTTTCTTGATGTGGCTTATTATGTGAGGAAAGTTGTTAACCCAAGACAAGATTTTAAGTTGGGAGCATACGAGGGGGTCAAGCATGAATATGATGTGCTGTGTGTTGTGTTACGGAAATATTGACTCTCATGACCACCTATTTTTTCATGTAAATACTCTTCGCATGTGTGGAATCTAATTCGTGATCAAGCGAATATGGAGGATGTCAATCCGGTTTGGGAGGAGATTATAACCTGGTTACTGGCTAGACGATCACTAAAGAAACTCAATAATGTTGTGGCCCGATTAATCACTGTTGCTGCGGCTTATTATATATGGAGAGAGAGGAACGCCAGGCTATTCAGGAACACCACAAGGCCACCGGATGCATTAGCAAAGCATATTTTAGATACTGTTCGGTACAAGCTTATGGGATTGAAGTTCAAGAACACCTGTCAAGTCATGGAAACATTGAGGAAATGGAGCATTCATGCGAACTTGATAGCTGACGGTGATAACCAGGAATCCAATATAGATACGTAGTCATTGTGAGCGTTAATCTAGTTTGTTTAGACTAGTTGTTTGTATTGTTTTGCTGGGTGTGTTGGTTGCTTTTTGGTTTCCATAGTTGGAGGCTTGTCCCGACTATGTTCTAGTGTATGACTCTCATGCACTACATGTGCTTTCTTGGTTAAATTTATAAAATCACCGGGGTAACCCTTTACCCAAAAAAAAATAACATATGTGTTATTTTTGTAGATTTAAATATATGAATATATATATATATATGTAGATATGCACATATGATTCCTGGAAGTATTGTTTTGCTTTAATTATTCTGTGATATTAATAATTGAAAATGTTTATAATTCAGATGTCGAATGAAGTATCACATAATCCAGAAGTTCATGCTAATAATGAAAATCCTTTGGATAAAAATGCTATAGAAAATATAATAGCCCAAGGAATAGCTAAAGAATAATTAAAGCTGTTAGAAACCCTGTAGAACACACCAAAGCTGTGAGTAGCAAGCATACTCGTGATGACAGTTTTAGCCATGGTGTCAACGGAGGCAATGATAATATTATCAAAACCTCATTTCCCAAGAAAATGAAGGCGATGACTCTCGGGTGTACCTACAAAGAATTTCTAGCTTGTAAACCAACTGAGTTCACCGGCAGTGAAGGAGCCACGGCTGCTCTGCGATGGTTGGAAAAGACGGAAGTTGTTCTTAAAATCAGCAAATGTGCCGAAGAATATAAGGTGATGTATGCTTCCAACCTCTTTAAGGAAGAAGCCTTAGAATGGTGGAATACAATTCTTCAGGAAAAAGGAAGTGACATGGCTTATACCATGAACTGGGAAAAATTCAAGGAAATGACAGAAAGGAAATTTTGTCCCCCTTATGAAAAGGAACGAATGGCTAACGAGTTCCTAAGTCATAAAATGATAGATGTAAATTGTCGGAAGTATACGACGACATTCTTTGAATACGCAAGAATGGTACCAACTCTGGCTTCGCCAGAACCCGTACTAATTTCTCGTTATATTTGGGGATTAGTTAGTGAAATCCGAGACCTGGTGAAGGCCGCTAGGCCACAGACTATTGAAGAAGCAGTTGAACTAGCTAACACCCTGACAGATGGACTAATCCGCACAAGAGAAGAAAACAAGAAGAAAGAGTTAGCCCAGAAAATTTCCCAAGAATTCAAGAAGGCAGGAACTAAACCGTCATTGGAGCAAGCTACCAGCAGAAGCTGTAACAAAAAGCGTTCAAGAAGATGCCATTTTAGGAGAACACCCTACTGTGACTTCTGCAAGATGGTCGGGCATATAGAGGAAGAATGTAGAAGGAAAACTAATATTTGTTACAATTGCGGAGATACAGGACACATCAAACCATATTTCCCGAAACTGGCAAAAGCACCCGACAACAAGGCCAGAACAACAGACGGAGCTAAGAAGAACGCGCGAGCATTCGTACTTGCTACGCAACAAGCAGAAATGATTCCAGACGTAATCGCTGATATGTAATATCTAAGTTAAGTTATTATTTAACCCTAGTACAAATCAAAATTTATAAATAAATGCATCTTGTCAAGTACTTCATCTATTCAAAAACCATAACAGACTTGTTTGGTCTCACTAAATCATTTATTTGGTTACGACACCTTGTGGTGGCGTTTTCCTTAACTTGATGTTTGAGCTAATCTCGTTTTTACACCTGATGTACGGATTTATTTTCTGTTGATTCATTATCTTAAATTGTCTTAATACAATTATGTGTTAAGATAAGAGTACACAAATTCGTATTATATTCCTGTGTACCTCTAAAGATTCTTTCATTGAAAATTCTATGATATTCATTTGGTCTTTTCATCATCAAATTGAAAATCCTATTCGAAATGAATATCCAGATTTATTTCATTAAAGCTTTCAGCTGATTACACGGTGAATTTGTTCGGTCACCGTAATTGTTGAACTACTTCAATCATTACGACACCTTGCGGCGTTGGTATAAACTTGTAGCTTGGGCTAATCATAATCAGACGAATCATTCAAAACCACGTATGTCTTTCGTTTGATTCATCATTGAAAATAGTATTAATGCAATTATGTATTAAGAAAATGATACACTAAACTCTATTGTAATTACGGTGTATCCTTGCAATTCAATAAATATCAACATATTGATTTTTCTCATGTTATGGTTCAATAATTGACCAATCATTTTCGTGCTTCTATTTCATTTGAGCTTGTTGATTCTGAGTCTTCCTCAGTTAACAATCAAAGTAAGTTTCTTTTGACAAAGAAATCTATTGATTCGAAAAGTCATTTCACGACTTGTAAACAGTCAATTTAGACATCTATTGATCATATATCTCTTTTGGCTTGAACCTAGTCACCTTGGAAATTATATCATTTCATCTCATTCATTTGACATCGACTTCTTGAACTAATTCAATTGAACTATTGAGTCTTACTTATTGTACAACTCATATTCACAAAATTTGATGTTTTGATTCTATATCATTTACCTTAATATTGTTTTTATTGACTAAGACGTGACATAACTCTAAAAGAGATATCGTAGCCCAAATCTCGAGGACGAGATTTAAAACAAGGTGGGGAGGATGTAGCATATCCATTTTTTATCATATAAGAGTTATAGGTTGTTTAAATTTATTAACCACTAGTAACTAGTTTTATTTTTAATATAATTATTCGACCCAAATAGTTTTCAAAACTATTTTATATATATTTGGTTGGAATGTTATACTAATTAATTGGCTTAGAAATGTGTGACACTTCTATTTTCTATATTAAACTAAAGTGTATAAGTGTGGTTCAACTTTTTTATGTACAAGTGTGGTTCAACTTTTTTATGTTTTGTTTCAAATTTTGCAAGTTAATACGACGCAACGTACATGTGTGGTTCAATGTTTTTACCTCTATTTTTCCATGTTTGACAGGTTCGTCGCAACACACAAACCCTAGGTCGAGTCAGTGTTGGTGGTCGATAACGGTTGTGTGACATTAGTACTATTTAACACCGTTTTACGCCTCGTTGTGCTTTGGGGGTTTTCCAAAGAAAAAATCGTTATGCATCTGGTTGTCGTAACCTTGGCTTTGGGGGTTTCCAAAAAAAATTGATTTTTTTACTTTTTACCCAAAAGTATTTTATAAATTACTTTTAACCGGAAACTATTTGTTTTTTTACTTTTAACCCAAAACTTTTTATCTTTTGCAATCTATCCTCATAAATTTTTTTACTTTCAACTTTGGTCCTTTACAGTTTTCATTTTCCACAAATTTTTCGCTTTATGCTTGGTTCTAAATTTTGTGTCTTAACACATCGCAACGTGCGTCTTTTGTTTAACTTTTTTACGTTTCGTTCTAAATTTTGCGAGTTAACATGACGCAACATGCGTGTGTGGGTGAATGTTTTTACATCGTCTATTTTTCCCGTTTGACAGGTTTAACATAACGTGCGAGTCCTAGATCGACTTAGTCATAACTAAAGAATCCCCGCCGCATTGCGGCGGGTCTCAATTCTAATTAATAATAAAATAATACATATCTAAATTAACATATCAATTTTAGGATATGTATGTGTGTACGTGTAAAGAAATGAGGGAATCTTTTTCCCTAGCAAGGCCGCCATTCAAATTCAATTCAAATTCAGTATAAATTGAAACCATTGTTCGATAGTTCAAATGACCAATTTCTTTTTCCTTTCTTGCGAGCCTGCTTCTATATACTTCCAATTCACCCCTAAATCCTACAAAGCCCTGCTTCGTTTTAAGTGTTTTAACTTCCGATTACCGCTACCCTTTCCAATTGATCTGGAGCCCCATACTACCCGACTAAGTTCGTTGGGGTTCGGTCTCGTGACATTGGGATAAGGTTGAATTAGGGGTACTATACTTAATACGAGTGCATTATATATTTTTAAAATAGCTCAGAAGTTATACCCAAGATTCTACCAGGAGGCTTTCTAGTTGAACCCTAAAGTTACAAAGTGAGTCATTCCCCCTTTTTATCACTTTTTTGTGATACAATTATATTTAAAAATGCTTTCCAAAATCCTAAATGTTTATCAGTTATACTTACAGTGATTAAGTTTTTGTATTATGCAAAAGTTGCCACTATGTGGGATTTTTATACATTACTTGACCCTCGTTACTATTGGCCAAAAAGTTAGCCAATAGTAGCATGACCACAAGCACGGGGGAATTATGCCCCAATAGCCATAGCCTATAACTAATATTATTTTTACAGTACTATATTAAAATATTGAATATATCTTATAAATTTATATAAGATATATGGAATGGGCAATGTTATGTGGTTGGTTTGGGAGACCTAGCTAGGCCAAGATTGTCAAAACAAATTGACATGATGAATAAACTTATATATAAATAATGAAAAAGAAAAAGACTTAAATATATTTTACTAGACTATTGAACATCATATATTTTCTACAAATATAATATAATATGTAATATACTAAATTATTACATGTTATATTTGACAGAGATATATATCATAATAAAATATGTCAAAAATAATATATTCTATTTTTAATATACTAAGATTATATTTTAATCTTAGTTACGTTAATATATTAAAGAATAATATCACAATTATTTAATTAATATATTATATTTGATAAAGTTATAGCTATTAGTTTGACAGAAAATGATATATTTCATTTTCTGGGTTAAGTGGTTTTGCGCCATAGAAAATATATTTGACAAAGTAATATCACAGGACACTACTAAGTCCAGAGTCACTAGTTGAGAGAATGATCAACGGTGACATGACCAAAGGCACTAGTTGAGAGAATGATCAACAGTGTTATGGCCTTAATTACTAGTTGAGAGAATGATCAACAACAATATGACCCGAGTCACTAGTTGAAAGAATGATCAACAGTGATATGACTACAATTACTAGTTGAGAGAATGATCAATAGTAATATGACCCGAGTCACTAGTTGAAAGAATGATCAACAGTGATTTGACCATCGTCACAGGAATCGCCTAGTGACCAATATAATAATAACATATACTATATATCTATTACTTGATAAATTCACTATTGGACGAAAGTGAGCCAATGAGTGATATAACCACTGTCACATCGGAACTGCCACCATGTGACAAATGCTGATTGAGTTGGGTAAATATAAATAAATATAAAAACCTTGATGCTGTAAAGTATAACAATATATTTTATAAAAATGGAATGAACTCGCCAGTATTTATTACTGATAAAATGTTTTCAAAACACGTTTCAGGTAACTTGATGTAAGGATAGTAGAAGCCAGCTAGGAGCACTGAAGGCTTAAATAAAGTGGCTATAATAAAAAGAAGAAAATTATGTTTTATTTATTTGGGTTTATCCCTATAAAAACAGTTGAATTGAAAATGGATTTGAGCCCATTTATTTAATATTAAAAGTTCGGTGTTTTACAAACTCTGAAATTATTTCCTAACTACGATCCTGATAAAAAAAATTTCCGCTGCGTAATTAATAAACATCGATACCATCTGGCTGGTTCATGGCTCCCGCTCCCAGGGTGGGGTTGGGGGCCGTGACATTTACCCATTACAACATCATCCAAACACCAAATTAATTAAAACCATCATTCCATTAAATAGAGAAAATTACATAATAATCCTAGAAACTTAAAAAAACAAAGTAGAAAAATAAAAGTTAAGGGTCCTAAATTAGATAGGTCAAGTGATACATAAAATCATCCTAAGGAGCTCTACTTTTACAATAGGAATCAAATTTCCGGAAATAGCTTTCCGGTATCTAAAAGCTTCGTAGAACTCCGGACCGAGGGGTACTCCTTAGATGTTATTAAAGTCATTCTTCTATCTCTCTTGGAAGAAAGCAGGCGGCTTCATTTTCCTCAACATCTTGTGGAGGGGGAGTGACACCAACCGGGACCCCTTGTAGTATGTCTCGAGGGGGTTCCGGGTGTATGGTGTACCATTCGGCCGGTATGATGACTTCCGGTACCACATTCCATGCCCTTTGGGTGATAATTGGTACCAAAGGAGGAGAAGCAAGAATGTTCAACCTTTGGTGCAAAAGGTTGACCTCTCGAAGACATCCCTCTGGTCCCACCGTCAATTGATTAATACAGTGGACCAATGCTTCTTCCACCCCCGTCATCTCATCAATGGCCTATCTTAAGGCGTAAACGTAGTTCACAAGAGAATCTTCAACCATTGATGACCTCCTCCCTTGTCGGTTGTTCCTGGAGTGCGATGAAGATGTTCCACTAGTTCTGCTCGCCATTCTGAGAAAACAGACCGAAAAGAGTTCAATTTTTACGGAACAGTGCCTCGGACACGGCCACATGCTCAATGAGCACGGCCCCGTGTTCAGATGTCTGCAGATTTTTGGGGCAAGGAATCTTGGAGTTTTAAATTATTTTTAAGGTTTTTAAAGCATTTTTAAGCAGAAATAACTTAAAACACTGTTGTAGAACTTATTTTTAACAAGATTCCTTAAATAAAAATCTATCAAACATCACTTTAAAGCTTGGAATCTCATGGTGATTTCAAGCTTTAATGGAGGTATTAAGGAAAAATTGAAGGAGAAGGTAATGGATAAAAGTGGAAAAGACAAGATGGTTGTTGAGAACCTTCTTTAGGATATACCTAGGATGGTATGTGTGAAGATCCCAGCAAATCTTTGTCTTTGGAGTGGTCCAAATGAGCAGGAATCTTGTTGCCTTTATAGAAAACGACAACACGCTGCACACGGCCCCGTGTCGACTGGACACGGCCCTGTGTGCAGGCAGGATCCTGACACATTTTGTCCGTATTCTGACAAAAAGTCAGATGGGAATCTTTTGGTGGACACGGGGGCGTGTTGACCTGGACACGACCCCGTGTCTAGGAGCTGCTTATGAAGTTTCGTCTATTTCTAAGGAACTTATCCGGATCGGGCGATTCCTTACTGGATGGAACAACCCCAAAGTACCTGCGATACCTTAATTGCTCTAGATTAAGACGAGAACGCAAGAGGTTGTTGGTGAGGGTGATTCCTATGCTAAATGTAGGTGGAGAAGTCCAACCTTTTCCCGGGCTCTCGTTAAAGAAGGTGTATGCCGAATCGCTCAGGTCTATGTATGCACCGAACGAAGTCGATGGGGAGTCCTTCACGACACAATTGACACAGGGACGACTATCGCTCAAGTCTTCGCTAGAGTTAGAGGTAGTATCGGGAACAACGAAGTTGTTTTTATTCGAATGCGATCTCAATAATTCTTCCTTGGTATCGTCTTGAGATAGAAAGTCCAACTCAAGTTCTTTTAACCAATTAAGAATTAGATCTTCCATTTGAAATAGTTTATCAAGAAGCATTTCTCCTAGAAGGTCTGGTTTAGAGCATTCGAGGGAGAGATAGGGATTATTTTTACTTTCGCCCCTCTTAAGGCTAGAGGGAAACAATGGGTCTATATAATGGGGCTTGTAATTTAGAAAATAACATTCTAAATCTTTATGTGGGCCACCACATATTTGACACCACGTACCATAAGAGTGCCGAAAGTAAAAAATATCAGTATCGCTTATGTTTGTGTCAGAAATTACTAGGGGTGTGCATGGGTCGGTTTGGGTCGGTTTTGGCCTAAAACCATAACCATAACCGATCGGTTATGGTGGTTATGGTTAATCGGTTTTAATGGTTATAGCGGGTCGGTTATGGGTGGTTAACCGTGTATTTAGCCTAGCTAAAATAGCTTAATTTTTTGAACATGGAACAAATTGTTATTGCCTATAGTATTAAAAAATACATATAATCTATAATATTAATACTAATTATTATCGAATATTCTAATAAAGTGATATAATATATTCCATAAATTCAAATAAACATTCAACCAAAACCACAAAACGATACGAAAAACCCATAAATACTAAAAATCTTCGGTCAAAAACATCAAATATTAAAAATATGGTGAAAAGTCCTAAATCCTACAAAGATTTATTACATGTCGGTTCGGTTCGGTTATGGTGGGTATGGAAACATTGATAACCATAACCGACCCGCTACTTTCGGTTTTTGAAAAAACCATTAACCGACCCACCGGTTTTTGATTTGGTTCGGTTATTTCGGTTCGGTTTTGTCGGTTAATTCGGTTATGGTTCGGTTAATTCGGCTTTTTGCACACCCCTAGAAATTACCAACCGTCGGGATCTTACGGTTCTGTTTTTTAGTAGCTGATACTTGGGCACGGGGCGTGTTCAGTGGGCACGGTCCCGTGTTTAGCTACTGTCTGACTTAAAACAGGATTGCCAGTTCCAAAGATTGGGCACGGGGCGTGTTCAGTGGGAACGGCCTGTGCTGAGTTCTGCAGGAGCTGAGAATTTAAGAAAAATCCTAAAAAAACAGAAAAATAAGAAAAACGATTAGGCCCTTGATTCCTAACTTTCTTAAAATCCTTGTGTCACCGGCAACGGCGCCAAAAACTTGATGCGTGTGTGGTGTGATAGGGGTGTGCATGGGTCGGTTTGGGTCGGTTTTGGCCTAAAACCATAACCATAACCGATCGGTTATGGTGGTTATGGTTAATCGGTTTTAATGGTTATAGCGGGTCGGTTATGGGTGGTTAACCGTGTATTTAGCCTAGCTAAAATAGCTTAATTTTTTGAACATGGAACAAATTGTTATTGCCTATAGTATTAAAAAATACATATAATCTATAATATTAATACTAATTATTATCAAATATTCTAATAAAGTGATATAATATATTCCATAAATTCAAATAAACATTCAACCAAAACCACAAAACGATACGAAAAACCCATAAATACTAAAAATATTCGGTCAAAAACATCAAATATTAAAAATATGGTGAAAAGTCCTAAATCCTACAAAGATTTATTATATGTCGGTTCGGTTCGGTTATGGTGGGTATGGAAACATTGATAACCATAACCGACCCGCTACTTTCGGTTTTCGAAAAAACCATTAACCGACCCACCGGTTTTTGATTTGGTTCGGTTATTTCGGTTCGGTTTTGTCGGTTAATTCGGTTATGGTTCGGTTAATTCGGTTTTTTGCACACCCATAGAAATTACCAACCGTCGGGATCTTACGGTTCTGTTTTTTAGTAGCTGATACTTGGGCACGGGGCGTGTTCAGTGGGAACGGCCCCGTGTTTAGTTACTGTCTGACTTAAAACAGGATTGCCAGTTCCAAAGATTGGGCACGGGGCGTGTTAAGTGGGCACGGCCCGTGCTGAGTTCTGCAGGAGCTGAGAATTTAAGAAAAATCCTAAAAAAACAGAAAAATAAGAAAAACGATTAGGCCGTTGATTCCTAACTTTCTTAAAATCCTTGTGTCACCGGCAACGGCGCCAAAAACTTGATGCGTGTGTGGTGTGATATATTTTTAAGTATATTTTTAGCCCTTTTTACACGTTAGTCAAGTTTTAAATTTATAAAACACGATATTTTACTAACACCAAACACACATATGGGCAAGTGCACCCATCGTGAGCGTAGTATAGTGTTGACAAGATACCGAGGTCGTCCAAGGAAATAAGAGCTTTTAATACCGGTTTATCCTCAACGTCTAATCAAATCAAACGTTTAGAAAAATGTTTTAAACTAGAAAATAAAAACTAAAAATGCTGAAAATAAAAATAAAAGTAAAAACAGATAGACAAGATGAATCACTTGGATCCGACTCGTGTTTAGTGTAACCTTTGATTATTTCCGCACTTTTTAAGAGATTATCTTAGTTATTGTAGTAGATCCCTCTTTTGAAGGTGACGTTACCCTCAACCCAGTAGTTTGAGTCAGCAAGGATACAATCCTAAAGGGTTGGATTATTGAAAGATAATTAATTAAGTTATTAATGCGTAATGTGGTAGGCCCCTCTTTTGAAGGTGACGTTACCCTCAGCTAAGTAGTCGGAGTCAGCAGGGATACAGTCCTAGGTAGCCGGGTTAAAGTTTTAATAGTAGCTTATATATGAGGGGATCAAAGAGTTTGGACCACCGCCATTCAATACCTGTGGGTGTTGAAGGAGGTCGTACTAAATTTGACCCAGGTCCTTGCAGGATCTATACACTGAACAAGGCAAGACTCTTACCAAACCATTCCCTTAACCCCCGACCAGGTAGCCAACATATCTCCATATAGACCGTGGAGATATGAATGGTGAGAATCTTTTATTTTATATAGACAGTAAATTAATGCCAAAACACCACGGACAAATGATAAGGAAGATTCACCTTCAACATAAGAAACTAGTTATTAAAGTCATTAATACGTAACCAAACAAAAAGTGCGAAAAGATTAAAAATAAATAGTATTACACTAGACACTTGGCTTCACCAAGTGATGTAAGAGACTTAGGCAAACATGGCCTTTGATTGTCAAGAACTCTTACGATCAATCTTGGATCCCGAGACTACTCACACACTCTATGATGGATGATGGATGATGGTGGTGGATGTGGGTTGTGATGGTGGTGGTGGGTGGGTGAAGTGTGAGAGAGGTAGTGTGCCAAGGGATGGTTTGCAAATGAGCCAAACAACCCTATTTATAGCCTGCACAGAAGCCCGGACACGGCCCCGTGTCCATTGGGCACGGCCCCGTGTCCACCCATCTTCTCTTACTTCATTAATTGCAGTTGATCTGCATTAGTTGACCACGCCCCCGTGTCCGCTGGGCACGACCCCGTATGCAGAAGCGTATCTGTACTATCAAGATTTCCCTAGATTCTGCGAATCTTAGAGTTGACCACGGCCTCGTGTCCGCTGGACACGCCCCCGTGGTAGGCGATAGAAGCTTCTACAACTTTGTCTTTTCTTCAGACACTTGGGCATGCCCCCATGCTCATTGAGCACGGGGCGTGTTCAGCCTTCTGTTCTGTTGTTTTTGCTTGGGAAGATGTTGTCGGGGGGTCGGGCATGCCACGTTTGTTCCTTTTCTTGTATTTATGTTAGATTTAGCTGCCTTTTTGCTTCTTTTGTTCATTTGAGCTCATTTAATCCTGAAAATACAAAAGGAAGACAAAAACACACTTTTTACAACATTAGAATAAAAAGGGGTTAGTTTTATGCCGCAATTGATGTAATTTATATGTTGCATTTTGCGCACATCAATTACACCATGGAGAAGTTCCCTTGTACGGCTTCTTGGCTGGCGGTGCTGCCACTTGGCTAGGTCCTGCCTGTTTTGGTGTAACCGCTGGAGGATTCTTTGAAGCTTTACGCTTCTTCGATTTTTGTGGAGGCTTGGCTTCTGTTTCCTTTGGTGTTTCTTGGGCGGCTTCATCCTTGAGACGAGACATGGCAACAGCTAATTCAGCAGTCTTCAGGATTACTTCGCCTATTTGCTGGGCAAATTTGGTAGTCTGCTCGGACATCTGAGCGTCGCAGCGATGAAGAGACATTCTAGAGGAAATAGGAGACATGGGAGGAAACAAATGAGATATTATCGGATAATCAAAACAGAATGATAACGCAAAAAATTGCGATCATTTGTTTGTTACCTAAGGCAAACAAATGAGATGATGACAAACCAAAGTAAGCAGGTCATATTAATGTATCGCGAAGACATGCTTTAGCCTATAAGTGGAAACTCACCCCAAGAGTTCCCAGGTAAGAGTGACTGGTCCGATTATGTGGATTTGTACGAACACTCTAGCCTTAGACAGAAAACTCAGAGTACAGGCATCCACCCTTCCAGATTGCACGTGTTCACAGTATAAGACCCAAACTTTGACGAGATTATGAAAACTTTGAAAGTTCAAAACCTTATAATAAATCATCCTAGAACAGACGATTGGTTTTCAAAGCAGATTTGAAATTTGTGTTCTTGTTGTGGTTGTCGCCTAAAGATAGGTGACGGTATTGTTTTAGAATCTAAACGCAAGTAAACTGTGTTAGGGTCCTAGGAAGGTTATAGACTAGGTCAAAGCATTACTAATAACCTAATTCCCTATAACCATGAGCTCTGATACCAACTCTTCTGTCACACCCCGACCGCGTAAAACAACAAATCGCGGCGGAATCGTCGGGGAGTGTTGAAACAGAATCATTGTTTCATAACACATGGAAATTGAAGTTTTGTTTTATTGAATTAAAAGAGGTTACAATGTCTTAAAAACAAAGAGACATAACATAATTAACTAGTCTTGCATCTTTTATTGTTACTAAGGCCCAAGTCCGCCTAAGTGTATCTTGATTAATCCTATGCATCAGCTCCTGAAAACACACGTGAAAATAGGTACGTCAGCATAAAAATGCCTGTGAGATACATAGGTTTGATTAAGATAGGATTCATGACTTGTAAGTTTAAAGAAAATGTTTAACAAAAGTTAGTCATGAACCTTGTAAAATGTTTTCTTTTATAAATCATACAAAAGTGATAAGAAATCAGATGATATAAAAGAAAGATGCATAGATAAATAAATAGCCAAGTAAAAATGAGTTTGTATAAAATATGTTGTTTGTAAAACAATGTTTATGTGAAAATAATGTTATCTATGTAAAATGTAATATGTCTAATTTGAAATGGTTTAAATAACGCTACGATAAGTAATATCATAAAAGCACTTCTATATATGAAGTACCAGCGGCGTATCCACCATGCTTTTATCATATTACACACGCCTCGTTATTTAAATCATTTACCAAACAAACCACCAAAATGTATTGTTTAAACCAATGTCAAAATGTTTATGTGTAACCAATTTCTATTGTCAAATGTAAATCATGTAATGTCTAATCAAATGTTATGTATGGTAAAATAAATAAAAATATTTATTCTAACCATATGCACAAAACAATGTATTTGAATAAATCAAAAGTTATGTTTTGTAAAATCCATGCATGCTTTACTGATACAAACATCTATGCGGTATTTTTCTAATGCCTACATTCAAGCCTTGCGACTGTGACGACAAACCCCTAACAAGTTAAAGGTTCATCTAAATTCTGAATATCGAATTCGGTCATTCCTTCCACCCAAACAAACCTAGGATTTTAGAAATGGGAGTTGTCAATTCCTGTGGTACCACTACCTACTAACGAACGGCATGATCGGTGTTAATGAATGTATTTATGACCCATTAAACAAACCAAATGTCATACCAAATGTAAGCATGTTTTATGAAAATAATGTACTTAAATATGCTAAATGAACATACAAAGTAGAAATGTAAATCAAGGTGTCCATATGCTGAGTGAACATATGTAACTAATATATGAAATCAATGTGCTAGCATGTTAATAAAACATACATAGCAAAAACATGGAAGAAATCATGTACTATATGTGTACTAATGAACATAGCAAGTATATGATATAAAAGTATGAAAAGCACGAAAGTAACAAGTAGGCACGTGTGTATCACCCCCAAAATGTTTGAAAAACAGTAAAAGAGTACTCACCTGAGAATTCTTAGAAGTCTTGAATAACAACCAAGCAAAGCTAGAGGGATCACAGAATCAAACGACACCTAATATAGGTAACTATGTTAATAAACCGGACCTAAATCGAAAGATCGGATAGAATGAGGTTTCGTAAACCAAATGAGTATAGGAACTCATGTAATATGGTTTAACAAAGCCTACGTTCTAAAACGAAACCTATCCTATGTGCTTACAACCCATTACGACCCGTTTAGGTAGCTTACGCTACTTTAACGCGTCGTTCGCGTAAAACACGTTCGGACCGCCTAATTAGTCCTATGACAAGTATTATATGCCTTAACATGTCTAATAATATTACCTAATCAGTTTAGATGTAAAAATTTAGGTTACATATGCTTAAAATGAATTTATGCATAAAAAGGGCATTTTGTTCATTTTCCGAAGGCATGTAAATTACCTATCATACAACTAACTAAACGAAGTGACCATAAGGTATAACCTCGGAAGGTTATTCCCTATACAACTATGGTCAAAAAATATGTTTGGTCGGATCCTAAAGATCGACCAAACGGGTCGGGTTCGAAAGTCTAAGCGGTTGTTTAGACCGCTTATCTTACGACCCTATATAAGCACTAAACCTAAAGTGACGAGTTAAACATGTTAAAATATGTTTAACGAAGTTAGAAAACAAGTTTGATATCAAAACAAAGTGTTTTGATACCCAAGAATAGTTTGGTTTCAAAATACGCATAAACGCGTATTTTGACCGAAACTCTGACTCGTCACTACACCTAATCAACGTGGTAATTAGTAGATATAGTCACAAGGGACTATGACCATCGTGATTACGGTCACGTTGCGAAGTTCAAACGAACTTCATGTTGACCATTGACCGGTTAAAGCAGAAAGTCAAACATTTTTTGACTTTTACGTTTAAAAACGCATGAAAGCATGAAAGAAACTTACAAGAGGTCCAAGCAATGGAGATTTGATTCAAGTTGCTCAGATATAAGGTGTGGAAACCCCAACTTAGAGAAGAAATGAATCAAGGTGTGAGGTTGCAAATGAAACATGATGGGTATTTATAGATTCGGGCCACCGTTAGGATCATTTCTCAATTTATGAGCTTCAATCTTGGCCCTCCCTGTGTGCCCATTGTTTTACAAACCTATGGGTGCCCCAAAACAAGCTCATGGTATTGAAAAACCAAGAACCAAAGCCAGAAACCAGCTGCTAATTGCAGAAACTGGTTTTTGCAGATCTAGGCAGCTCTCGCGCCCCGCGTAAGAGTCAAAGAAGTCTTACGCGCTCCGTGTAAGCTAACTTTGGCAGAATGTCAGAAATAGCCCCTGAATGTGTAAAACTTGTTTTTCGATGCATTTTTGACACGTTTAAGCCCCGTTAACCACATTTCAAGGCTCTATAATGAAGTTAAAGTATAGGGAACTTAAAATATGCTCAAAAATATCTCGAATGTCGGTTCGTTTGGTCGTACGGTTGCGTTGTTCGGTTAATTACGACGAAACACGAACGGACGCGAAAAACGATCCAAATTACGCGACGAATGGAATTTTATCATGCCAATCACTAAAATAAAATATTTTAATGATTACATAAATTTTTGGATGTCCGGATATATTCAGAACGTAAGATATGCGCGAAAATGCAAACTTGTGCACTTTTTGACGCTTTTAGTCCCTGTTAATCAAATAAATTTATTTTTGCGCACCAAACACCTCAAAGCCTATTTCTAAGCTATGTAAAGGATATTTAGGGCATGTTTAACTTATGATCATGTTCCGAAATGTTCGTTACATTACGAATCGACATACTTTCGCAGTTTGTCGAAATTAGTCACTGTAAGCGAATAAACTTGATTTCGACACACCAAACCTTCCAAAACTTATTTCTAAGTTATGTAAAGGTTATTTAAGGTATGTTAAGCCCATGCCACTGTTTCGGAGTGTTTGTCGCGTTAAACTGATTACGTTTAAGCATCAGTTTGCGTACAACTTTCCAGAAAGCGATTCAGAGCTCGAAATCGAACAAGAATTGATATGTGCAAATGATACACATATTTATACAATCCCAAGTATGAAACACAATATTTCATTGATTTGGTATTTGTTTGATGGCTGTGGA
Source organism: Helianthus annuus (assembly GCF_002127325.2). NCBI lineage: Eukaryota > Viridiplantae > Streptophyta > Magnoliopsida > Asterales > Asteraceae > Helianthus > Helianthus annuus. Next base: position 100,366,987 of record NC_035443.2, read on the forward strand.
GGCACAGATGTCACAATTAACGCCATATTTGAAAGAATGTGAATGAAATGTGCTAACCTTCCATTTTATAGACAAGAACGGTAGAACTCTTGGTGAGTAAAACTGGTGGATTTGGAAAAGTATGTGCACGAGCGGAAGTTCATCTCATGGATGGGCGAAGTTAGTTCAGTGCAGTTATGGATTTGTGAAAGATGTGGGCCGAACTATTATATGCAGCTCAATGCATTGTGCTAGATTACGCGGTTAGTAAATTTCTAAATTCCGATAGTAGGATAGAAAGATATAAATTGAATAGCATTCATATGAATTAAGGTAGCACAAGTATAACATGGTATTGAAGGGTTGACCTATAAGGTCAATAAAGGAATGAAATTTAGATTCAGACTAACGTCAATAAGCAATGCATATATGTGGATATAGAGAGTGGTACATAAGAACAATTGAATGGATAAGTTGAGAGTATATGAACTAAATGAATCGGAAATTTAACCTAAGGGTGTATGTAGTTCCATGTAGCGGAAGAATTAAAAATAATAACCGGAAGGTGAAGGTGGTATTATCTAGAAGAAATGAAAGAGGTTTCGGGGACAAAAACTCATTTAAGGGGGGTAGATCTGTAACACCCCAAAAACTAGAATTATTCAGTTACTAGTATGTTACCGCATTTAAAAGAAAGAAATGGAATAACTAGGTTATTAAACTTAGTTAAAAGCTTGGTTAAAATAAATAAGGATATGAAATTGAGTTAATAATGAATAAGTAACAAACAAGAGGGGTGGATTTTGAATAGATGGAAAGATTAAATATAAAAAAATAAAAAAAACCCAAACACACACACCTGGGCGTGTGTGTGTGTTCGATCAGAGAAGAGGAAGAAAGGGGGAAACCCCTCATGAACCCTAATCAACGAATTGGATGGGAATTGGGCTTTCGAACTTGCATGAGTCTAAATAGTGATTATCTAAGCAAGCTTTAGCCAAGGTATGTCTTAATTCTCAGTTTGATGAACAACCAAGAAGTGGGTTTTGATAAATTCGTGGGTTTGATCTAAATTAGGATGAAAGCTTGCTAATGTTATCATTTGTAAGTTGAATCTTGGTTAAATTTTAGTTATCCTATTGATTTAGAATGAAACCCATGTTTATGAGTATGATAATGATTATGATGAACATGTGTATATTGATGATTTTGATTATGTTGATGCATATGTTATGTGCTAGGTTTTGATAGTTACATGATGTAGATGATAATGTGATCTTGCTTGAATGAAAGGATTTATGAGATGAATATGAGAAGAATATGCTTAAATTACTTGTACATTAGGCTTAGATGGTAGTACGCACACAAGGTGTATGATGAAATGTCTATGTGAAGTTCGAATGAGAGATATTTAGAAAAGAATTGGTGAAAACTAAATCTGTCTAGAAAGTTACAGCCGAATGTAATTGGCTGTAACTGGGTCAAATCTTGTCAAAAACTGATGTCTATTGAGTTTGTGATGAACTCCCAGGAAAAACCTTTCAAACCCAACTGGAATTGCATTTTTTCGACGAAAAATGAACGTTTTATGAATTTTTCCGTATCGAAGGTTCAGGCTGCGTTTTCTAGCAGAATTTGCAGCCCATTATGAATGTCATAACTCAATTTAGGAACGGAGTTATGATCTCAATTTTTAACTATAGGTAGCTTCAGGTGATTCCAAAGATCTCCAACTGGAATTTCGTCAATCGGATAAACGAGGAATTTTAAATGAATTTTTCCGTAAGCTGCAGTCAGAAGTGACGAATCTGATTGCAGCTTAGTAGATGAATTTTTTAAATTTTTGGTAGAGAGTTAGGCTCTAAAAATTTAACACAAGGATAACCCCTCCGAGTGTCACGTCACATAAAAAGATTGTAATTTTTTCAAACTCGTAAGTACAGTAAATGGCCGTCCCAAAACAGCCTATTTTCAGTGAATTGAGCTATATATGTTAGTGAATGATTGGTTAATGAAAGTAATGTGACTAAGTGGTTATATGTTTACCGGATTGGAAGTGTGTATGATTGACATTTGACTTTTTAGAAAGTCAACAAGGTATGAATAATAAGGTTAGACTTCCTAACACTATTGTGAGAATAAGGAGATCATGTGAATATTTGCTAGATTATTATATGACGTACATGACGGTAAGTTGAATTGGTTATGTTATGAATGATGTGATAATGGATCTATGCCATATGTATGTTAGTATTTGCCCAATAAAAGTCAACGAGACATAGGAACGGAATGATTAATAAGATGAATGATCATGTATACTAACAATGTTGTAATAAAATGGAATGAAAGGATATGCATCGCGTTAGCAAGGAATTAAGTGAAGAAAGTTAACGAGTCAAGAGGAGACAAGGAAGTGAAAGCGAGAACGGAAGCTCAAGGTAAGTGAATTTCGATTCACCCTTTAGTAGGTTTAATAAATTTAATACATATGTTTATGAAATATCATGAAAGTGCATGTGTTAATCAGGAGCACTAAGCTAATAATGCTTTATTAGGTTGAAGGTTGTTATTTAAGCCGAAAGAAAATTGGTAAGTTCAAACGGGTCGAATTTATGTGTACGAGTCGTGTAATGTAACGTAATTCGTTATGGTTAGGACCCCCGGGTAAGGGTTTTTAGTCATTTATGCAAGGGAAACGTTTTACGGATAATTAGAAGCAAGTCTCAAGTGTTTCGGATGTAAATTGGTCAAGATATGTTAGTTTTAGTAATTAAAATGGGTTTTGAGCTGGGCACTACCGTAGCTTACGGTAGCCACCGTAAGCTACGGTAGGTTCTGAAGTCTTTTTGGTCACCGTAAGGCAGTAGCATCTCACCGTAAGGATTTTATGGCCACCGTAAGCTACAGTAGCCACCGTAGCTTACGGTGGAGCTGTCGCGCCCCGCGAAGAAGTAAGCCAAGGCTTACGCGGCCCGCGAGGGACCATGCTGCAGGTGATTTGTTAGATTTTTGTTTTTTTATACATTGGACTTGTCTAAATGGTGTTCTAAGGTCTCATAACTTATGTTAAGGATTAGTTTTGAATATAAGAGTTGTTAAGGGTCGTCGGTTAGTGAAAGAATTGATTTATTTCCGTATTAGTGTAAGAAATTGTATAAGTAAATATGTTTAGGAATATAGTAGGCACGTAGGTTGTTTTGTATATCGCCTATATTATGTTGAGTAATGAATATGTTATTTCGGCATAGGCATACGCGTATGAAGTGGTAAGCATGAGCTAGTGTATATAAATTCGTAAATGATTGTTTGTGCGTAGGTAGGGACGTAGACATGTATGAAGGTACGTTTGCATATAGGCGTATGTGATAATAGGCGTGTAAGTGTGAATACATGTGTGTATGAATATATGATGCTAAAGATATACGTATGAACGTCATCAAGGCGTCGGAGTACTTACGATTGCTAATGATGTGCTTTGAGTTTGGAATGTAATGCAGGTATGAGATTGTCGGGTTCATGGAGAACTGAAACAGGATTTGGATTAAGGATATTTAAGATATACGCTTGGACAATTCCAAGTTTACTTCATGGAATGCTTTATGAACTTATATTACATAATTTGATTTTGTGCGATGTATTAACGACTAATGGTTAAGTTGTATGTGGTGTCCACAGGTATCGTACGGGTTTTCTCTACCACTAGCGAAGTGAAGCAGACATAGATTGAGTTGAGAGTAAGGATTGTACGGGAAAGAAATGTCACATAGTTGTTTTGAATAGGTCATGAAGCCTTGATATAATATAACATTGTGACTCATTTCTAATCAAGGTTGGAGAACTCGCTAGTCGCTAGCGGGTCGGTGAGGTAGGGACTAGGGACTACTCGGGATTACTCGGGATTAATCGGGATTAATCGGATCGGACTTTTTATGTATAATTTTAAGTTTTTATACATATATACATATATTTTTATACGTAATTTTTTTAAGTGGACAAGTTTTGACCGGAATCTGGGGGGTTTTGGCCGGAATATGTGTTTTTTTCCGATTTTTTCTGATTTTTTCCGATTTTTTCCGATTTTTCTTGGTTTTTCCCGATTTTTCCCGACCGACTAGTCGCGATTAGGGCCGACTAGGGCCGATTAGGGCCGACTAGGCCGACTAGCGATTTTTTTACTGATTAGCTGAAAATTACTCAGTTGATGGGCGACTAGCGACTAGTCAGCGATTAATCGCCGACTAGTCGCGATTTTTGCAACCATGTTTCTAATGAATGTATCCCAATTTGTAATTGGGTCTTCATGTAATTAATATGACCTTTTAAGAACGGAATTTTTGGGCTCATATTTTCCGTTGTGTCGTATTTAAGTTCTTACAAGTTGGTCTTACAGGGAATTGTTCGTAATACGAACGAGTCATGCCCGAATTTTGTTAAATAATAGTATGATAATATTACTTTTTCGAATTAGGAAATCTGGGCGTTTCGAGTTGGTATCAGAGCCCTTGTTTGAGAGAAATCAAGTATGAGGAGGTAAATACTTGAACTCAAACCTGTGTGCTCTTGTGACAAGGAACCCGTACAATCCGAGACTCGATCAAGATCTAAGTGTCACACCCCCAAAATCCACCATGCGGAGTATCACCGCTTGGAGGCGTGACATGACCAGGATCGAGCCACCAATCATATTGAACAACGAAATTAAGTAAACAAAACCAACCACAATACGATTGGTGACCAAAAGAGAGTAACCGACTTTAAGTTAACAGCGGAAGCATAAAACGTAAGTCCAAAACATAAGTTCGTAGTTCAAAAGTTTAAGGACCAAAACACAAGTTCCATAAATTCATAAAGTTTATTTATTAAGCACGAGACATAATAGTCCACATCTCACAATGACTTCCTCCTCGTGCAAGCTCCATAAGCATCTAGCGACCTGTAAGGCATGTAACATCGAGTCAACAACAAAGTTGAGTGAGTTCACGGTTGGTTGATTAGTTTAAAGTTGTTTCTGAAAAACGTGGTTTGACTTTCGTTGGCTTATTTGCCGTGAGGGTTACCCCATAGTTGAAAGTATGTTTAACCAGATCCTTTTATTACCCAAACCATATCTTTAATCAGTGGGGGCTTCCCCATGTGAACCACTAGACCGTAACATATCGACTACTAACGAAAATAAGTTGTGCCCTACATCAGTGTCTATCATCACTGACAGTTTGCCATAGTCCATTAGTACACGCCCGTCCGACTGGCACGGTGTGAGGGTTAAACCTAATAGCGCTATTAACTAATGACCCGCTTGCCATTGGCCTCGGCGATTAAGTCGATTAATGAGGGACTTAACGATAGAGTATTGTCTAGTAAGTTTTAAGGTTGTTGTCCTACCCAAGGAGGACGAACGTACGTATTCTACCCAAGGAGAATACGCAGGATTAATAATGGCATCCTACCCAAGGAGGATGGCCGTACATATCCTACCCAAGGAGGATATGTAGGTTTCGTTTTAAATTCTTTAACCCATTCCCAACCACCGGGAATCCCATGCCTTGTAGAAAGTGTGAACTCACCTCGGTTTGCTCGGTTAGATTAATTAGTCAAATAGTCAGGAAATCAAGCACGTCCTAATAAGGTACAGATAACAATCAGTTTCTCATGCATAACACGTATCCTACATATGGTTTATCTACTCATTACTTCTATCACGTACGACACAATTCTAATGTCAAGGTACTTTGTTAAGTTGTATTATTTTACCCTAAAATAATATAACTATCTCACAAAATAAGCAAGTATCCACACAAGTGTTCGAATATAGGATATATATTCTAAATATATATTTACCCATTCTTATTTACAAAAACCAACCTCCGACACTTTGTATTTTGTTACCAAAAATTATGGCGAAGTTTATATTCGAAATACAAGTTATAAAATATACTTGTAACGCTTTTTTAGAAAAGTATTTTCTAAGTCTTGAGATTTTTAGAAAATTTCGCCAGAGTTTCCCCTAAAAACGGAGGTGTCCATGCTATTAAGCATATCATTTTCTTTTCAGAATCAATCAACAACAATCCTTGAACCATTTTTACATTACCAAGAGCAAAATATATGCGTTTCACACTAATCATGAACTTGATCTTTTTCGAAAATGCGTAGTAACTTGGTAATGCTTTTAGTGGACTTAGTTACCTTTCGAAACGTATTTATTTCTTTAAAATCATTCTCACAAAATGGTTTAATGTTTACAACTTGTAAATAATTTTTACAAAAATTTAAACTCTTGAACTCTTCTTGTAAATAAAACATTTTCATACTTGTCGAATCTCTAAAAATAGCGTAAGTGTTTGTAATCGTCATGGTTTTCCAAACACCGCTTTTCTAACTGGTTTCTTACAAAATCCTTTGTAAACTCTTGGATTTACCAACTCATCAACTTACTAGTTAATTTATATTTGGTGAAAAATCATTTTTATCAAGTTCATGTCTAACTAGGAGGTGGTTATTTTTCGTAACACATAACCACTTCCTATTCTTGTTAGATCATACTTCTATACATCATTTAACAAGATTCACATGGTGATCAATACCACATAACCAAGAATCAATAATAAACGAACAACATGCTTACTACAACATTTTACTAGTAACTTTTCACTTTCATGTAAACTTTTATGTTCATGATTCTTGTTTCAACCCTTTTAGTGTTCTAGTTCTTTTAGTGTTCTAAATATAACCTTCATACTACAATTTTTTTAGCTAAGAAACAAGATGAACAAGGGTGCACAAGGAACTTACTACTAGCCTAAGGCTAGGGTAGAATCTAGTGAAGAAGATGATGAGAAAATGATGATGAACAAGCAAGAACAAAGCCCTTTTGAAGCTCCACAAGTTTGCACTTCCTTGAATCACCTTAGTTGCTTGAATGGAACTTGAATAATGGAGGATGATGGTGGTTTAGTGGTGGTGATGGGGGCGGTTGTGGGGAGCCGAGAAAGAGAGAGAAGAGAGTGAAGGTGAGGGTGTGAAATGATGAAGTATGGTTGTGATCTTGAAAGCCTTACTTATATAAGATTGTTCACATATTTTAGTCACCATTACAAGTAAACTATCAAATAAAATAATGAGATTAAATCTTGGGCAAGATTGAGGTATGGTGATGATGGTCCTTGTGACCGAATTGGTTGGGGGGGGGGGGGTGGTTGTAACATTTCCAACTAATGTGTAATGGTTAGTTAGTTTCCAAGTATTATGATGATATATGTTAGTTAGTTGCTTTTTAGTGGGTGTTAGGGTGTTCGGGGATCACGACTAGCCAAAAATAATGAAACAATGTATTTGACAAAGATTCGGTGTCCCGGGTAATGTCCGGTTGTTCGGTTAGATACTGTTCCGTTAAAGTGTTTAATTATTCCGTAAAGTGTCTTTTATATATCTTTTTGTAACACTTTTAATTCCTAACACTTCGGAAAACATACAGGACTATTTAGTCAATTTTCTGTACAAGACTAGTATGTTAACAAGCACATGTAAGTATGACGCAGTAATCAGAAAGCAGTTAAGTAATTCAGCACAGTCATCAAGCACTTTAATTAACATAAACCAATCGTACGGATACATGAAATTGTGAGGGTTGTCACACTAAGGGTAGAAGCAAAGGTAAGTATGTACTTAAGTATGTAATTGAAGGAAACTAACAGTATGTTATGTGTTAGATAAGCATAATTGCTTGGAGAGGATAATTCGTGAATGCGGTCTAGGACCGGCACCAAGGCATGCAATAAGACAAATTGACCCAGGTACGCAAAATTTAACATGTGGGTGTATGTAATGGTAAAATCTATCAAGTGAAGGAAATATTTAAAATGAAATATAATACTAGAATGGTAATGAAGTTTTGAAAATGTTACACGTGCTTAAACCTGATTCTTTGGACATAAGGTGACGTTTACACGAAGACATGAAACTAGTATGTGGATTGTGTACCTGGCCAGTACACAAGAAACATATGGCGTTCGTGAGACCGTGATAATTGTTACAGGTATGTCCGTTAGAATTAGGTATTAAGTGGACGTGAGGGTGAAGGGAAATGTAAGAGTTTCAGGATTTTGAAAGTACCAAATACACCGGAGAAGTATGAATAATATGTTAGAATCCGCAAGACGGATTCGAAACATGAAAGGAACGAAAGTATGAATGATATAATAGAATCCGCGCGACGGATTCAAAACATGAAAGGAATGGAAGTATGAATGATATGTTAGAATTCGCGAGACGGATTCGAAATATGAAAAGAATGAAAGAATGAATGATATGCTAGAAACCGCGCGACGGATTCGAAGCATAGAAGGGGACGAATGATAAGAATAAAAAGTTTGAATGTGTAAGTAATTACAGATTAAGCAAGTAAATGTTCTTTAAAAAGCGGATATTATCCAGGTTACGTCTTAAATTTATATATACGTGTGTAAATATGTACATGTACAAATATGTTTGTATGCAAGAATGGTTAAAGGGACGAATGAGTCGTGCGGGTCAATTGGTAATCGCCATTTAAACCTTGTAATTAATGTTTTGTTTTGACAAGCTTTATGCTTATAGGTAAGTGTAATGAATGGGCATGCATTCTCACATGGTAAACGGTATTTTGGAAACCAAGAAAACGAAAATATGATTTTTATAATATATTATTTTGGGCAAAGGAAAAATATATTTGTTTCTTGAACAATTAGAAAATATAATATTTTTGGAGGAAATATATATTTTCTTACATAAATTTAGAACATATTATTTTTGGGGTGAAAAATGAATTTATAAATATTTTCTAAGCTAATCTTGAAAATATATTATTTTTGAGGTTTATATGAAAATATAGATATTTTTGCCAAGGAAGAAATATAATTAATTTTCTATACAAGTTTTCTTAAAATATTTATATATTTTTTAGAATATATGTACATTGGTGATTTTTATTGAAAATAATAATATTCCGGAAAAATAAATACAGAAATTAAGTATTAGAATACTTAATAAACACAATAAAAATGCGTATTCTCGTACGTATAAATACACCGGAATACGCCACCAATACTTGGCAAAAATACACAAGTCTAAGAATGCAAGAATAATGATACCCATCCATGGGGAAAGATATACATGTATACATACATAATAAAACAAGTTAAAGTATATTATTTTAACAAATATTCCAATAATTAATAAATATAATTTAAGTTAAAGTATTGATTATTTTAACAAATAATTATATACTTTGGAATAATATTTATGACACAAAGAAAGGTAACTCAAAATATTAAGTAAGACTAAAAGCCAAGGCACGACCCATCCGTCTAACAAAACCGTAGCACGTTTCTAGGTAGTCGTGCGACTAAAGGAAGCTTTGAGTTATTTGATTGAAGAACGCAAGACTGTGAGTTCATGTCCCCCTTTTCTTTTAACTGTTTTCAGTTTTACAACTTCGGGGGTGAAGTACATGTTACAAATTGTTTACAAACGTTTACATATGGTATGGTTAGCTAAGGAATGAACTGTTAGATCATGTGAGTGGTGGGTACAACGCTTAAGACCATTAATCCTCGTAGTAGGACCGAGGGACATGAGTGATAGATCTATTGGGTGTTGCGAGCCCCACCCATGAGCCCACGGGTTGGACCATGTGGTGACTATGTCGTTCCCGCCGGATGGTCCGGTACAAAATACGCATAAAAGGATTGAGCCTTCCTACACCGTTGCACACATATTAATGGCCTTGCAAACCATTAATTGATTTGTTTCCTTGTTGCTTTCATACCAGTTTACAAATACATACATACATACAGAAGTTTTACAAGGTTATTCGTGCACACATACAAAACACATGAACTCGCTCAACTTTTGTTGATGTTTTCAAACTACATGTATTTCAGGAAACTAATTATGGATCTAGCGGGCGTTGAAGGTTATCAAGTTGTGTCTTCGAATAAAAGATGTCATCCAGTGTCGAAGGGTTTGGATTGTGTATTTTATCCTGGATAAGATACATAGTTCAAAGCCCAGCTTTTAGTAGGGTCTTTGGTTAAGACCAGTATGGAACTTATAACTCTGTTGTGTTGTATTTTAAACCTGAAGTCTTGGTTTGTGGTTAAACAATGATGGTTGTAATATTTTGAAACTTAATTGTGGATGAACATCATTGTTTTATCATATTGTTGTTTGTTATGACTGAATGCAATGATATTAAGCAAGTCACACATAATCACGCTTCTGCAAAAGTCAGGGTGTGACAGCGAGTGACCCCCAGAAAAGCTGTTAGGCGTATGAAACCCTTAGAATTCGCAGTAGGCAATCAAGTTTCACCCTGGGAGGGTGTGGTACGCTTTGGGAAGCGCGACAAACTTAATCTACGATGCGTTGGACCGTTCTGGATTCTGGAAAGAATCGGTAAGGTGGTCTACCAACCCGAGTTATCTGGCAAACTGGGACAACATTTACGCGGGTGTCCATGACTCAAATTCGAAGAAGTGTTTGCCCGACGAAATACTTGCGGACTCTTTGTGAGAACCATAGATCGATGATGAACTGCAATCTGTTGAGGAACCTATTGAGATAGAGAACCAGGATTTACCCTAATCTGTTTGTGACTGTTGAATTGAATCCTGATGCAACTGGTGAATTTCGGGATGAAATTCCCTTTCAAATTGGGGATGATGTGGTACCCGAGGAAAAATCCCCAGTCATCCCGAGCTATCGCTTCTTTTTCTCTGAGACTTATTATCAAATTTCGGGACGAAATTTCTTTCAAGTTGGGGATAATGTGACAACCCGAACTTTCCAGGTTAGTGTTACTTGATTCCTTGACCACTGGCTCGTATAATTACGCTTCATGTCTCACTACATGTTATAACCGATTGTCTGCTATGCTAATCATGGATTGATTTATATGAGATTTTACTTATTTGCATAATGTAAGTTAATATACGTTGAATGATGATCCTATAAATCCTGTCGTACACTCTAGCCAAGTCGCACACCCTTTTGTTCGGGCCAGACAACTTTCCCTTGATTTTGGTCCTCCTCGGCCCAACATCCTCGGGTCGAATCTGGGTCCGGCCCATGTAGTTTGATTGTAAAAGCATACAAGGTTAGGCCATGTATTTATTGTGGGCTAGTGCCACACACTAGTTGGTACAGGCACCAATAATCATTGTCGCACACTCCAATAGGCATGTACAAGCAGCAGGAACATGGGGTACAAGTCACTAAATCACGGCTGCACATGCAAGTCGCACACTTCCGTGGTCGTACAACCATGTTTCTGTCGCACACTTGTGTAATGGACACGTTCCATTTCTTTTGGATCACAGGTACTTGGGGCCCAAAGTCCTCTTAGTGGACTAATGATAATAAATGGACCGGACCATGTTAATGTTTTAATAGACAAACTATATTGTTGTTCAACAGTTTCTTATATGGTCCAAATGTTGTAAACTAATATGTGATGATATGCCGTTCTTATAATAATGTTTTATAGGAATTTTATTTGTTGACAAATAATACTGTTCAAGTAGTTATTCATGCTAATGACTGTATATGCATTATGTACTACTTGTATAAATGCATGAAATATCTATATACGTAACTGACCAAACTTGGTAAACCATAAAATAGGACGTGGTTGATTAAAACGTTAAAACAAGTAAACTATATGCCGAGCAAATGAAGGTGAGTTCACATACACTAAAAGCATGCGTCCCGGGGGGACAAGGACGAATTACTATCCTTGAATAGGATACCTTTAAACTACTATTCCTGGAGGGGGGGATACGTTTGGATAATATTTATAAATCACAACTAGCAAACTAAACGAAACTCTATCATGGAAAGTCCCCACTTACAATACCGATTAATCGCCGGGGGCGAACGGGATATTAGGTGATACCGCTATTAGGTTTGACAAACCTCACACCGTGACCGGTGGGATCGGGCATAAACTAGTAGGCCTTGCAACTTGGTCAATGATGATAGACATTGACAAACGGGGCACAACAACTTAACAGTCACCAATTTCGGTATCTACAGTTTAGTGAGCTTATAGATGGGGTAGCTCCCCATAACGTGATTATAAATGTTTTATCTAAACAACTTACATTTTCAAACATTAAAACTGGACAACTGTGAACTCGCCAACTTTATGTTGACACCCTACTGCATGCTTTACAGGTACTCAGTGATTGCTGGAGATTGCAGTTTGAGAGTGTAGTGGGCATGCTAACCCGTGTTGGGTTCTTTTAATAATTACAAACTATGAACTTTTGTTGAACCGTTTTACCTATGTTTTCGCTTTCTCTTAAACTGTTAATTTTAACTTAAATGCTTTGGACTTAAACTTTAATGTCATTAATCGTATTGGTTTGGTGAAACTAATTTTACTATTATTATAATTGTTTAATATGATTGGTGGTTGGATCCTGGTCATTCACGCGACTCGCGGTAGTACTCCGCATGTGGAATTTGAGGATGTGATATATAACGTGGAAGATTTTGAAAATTAAGTACAAAATTCATTAATTTTAAAGATAAATGGTACCATCTGAAAAAGGATATAAACATAAAGGATAAAATTTGCAATTGAAGTATATGCACTCAAAATTTATTTAATCTCATTCAACAAATATTTTTTGAACGACAATTTTGGATCACTAATGAACCAGTGAAGTATCATCGTGCCACCAACAGAATCACCTATATCCATCTTCACTAGGCTATAACGCATATACACTAATTCAAAAGGAAACCCAAAAAATCTAAGAAAATTTGTGAGAATCAAACCTATAAAAGCTAATAGTTTCTAAGCCTTATCATACCTTAAAATAGCAAAATAGCAATAGGTGATAATGGGACGGGGTCTCGTTAACCAATTTCCGTTTTTATTTTTCTGGTATAAAGTTTATATGTAATTTTAATAATTGTAATTAAACCCTATATAAAGAAGCAACTACTTTATGCTTCTATAGGCTGTAACATGAGCTTAGCAAGTTTTTCAAAAAAAAAAAAAAAAAAAAAAAAAGACTAGAGTTTTTATTTTTAACCCTAAAGTTTTATTCTTTAACAATTTAAGTTTAAAGTTTAATTTTTGTTTCTTTTTTAACCCTAAAGTTTTAATATTTGTCAATTTAAGCTTAAAGTTTTAATCTTTGATAATTTAACCTTTTTGATTAATTTGATTTTTCACTTCTAATTCAAAAGTTTCTATCTTATACAATTTAACCCCTTTGATTAATTTGATTTTTCACTTCTAATTCAAAAGTTTCAATCTTTTGCAATTTAACCACTTTGATTTTTTTTACTTATGTATGGTAATATTGGCTTTGGGGGTTTTTCAAACAAAAAATGGTTATGCATATGGTTGTTAAAACCTTGGCTTTTGGGGGTTTTTAAACAAAAAATTGATTTTTTTACTTTTAACCCAAAAGTATTTCATGAATTACGTTTAACCAAAAACTATTTGTTTTTTTACTTTTAACACAAAACTTTTTATCTTTTGCAATCTATCCTCACAACATTTTTTTTTACTTTCAGCTTGGTCCTTTATAGTTTTTGTTTTCCGCAAATTTTTCGCTTTATGCTTCGTTCTAAATTTTGTGACTTAACACGTCGGAACGTGCGTCTTTAGTTTAACATTTTTACGTTTCGTTCTAAATTTTACGAGTTAACACGACGCAACGTGCGTATGTGGGTGAACGTTTTTACATCGTCTATTTTTTCGGGTTTCACAGGTTCAACATAACGTGCGCATCTTAAATCGACTTAGTTATAACTAAAGAATCCCCGCCGCATTGCGACGGATCGTAATTCTAGTTTGGTAAAATTCGTAAATCGGTTTATTGAGCTAGCCGGTGGGTACGAAAACATTGAATATCTCAAAAAAAAAAAAAAAAAAAAAAAAAAAAAAAAAAAAAAAAAAAAAAACTGAACTAGAGCTAGCCGGTGGGTACGAAAACATTGAATATCTCAAAAAAAGAAAAACAACAACTAGGGTTTGTTTGAAAAATTGTTGAACTGAATACCGGAGACCCAGCCAGCCAGCCACCATAAACCCTAGTTGAAGGAAAATAGAAATGGTGATGAGAGCTGTGACTTCAATGGCATTCGGCAAATCCAAACACCTGAAGAAGAATCTCCCCTTCATATTTCTCCACAGCCCCAGGTACTCCATTCAACTCATATTTCACCAAACCAAATAAATGGCTTGGTTGGTTATTTCTGTGTATAAGGATTACCAATACCCAGCCAGGATTTGTATTTTCTTTCACTTGCTCCGGATCTGTTCTTCATCTTTCTTTCTGACTATAGTATTTTGCTTTTTGTATCCTATTAACTTGTTGCTTCAGTTTATTATGTTTGGGTCAAAATTTGGAAACAAACAGGGTCAATTTCGCAAATCCATACAAAAATTTAAATAACATTTGGCACGCTATTAAAAATAATCTCTTTGCAGCATAATACCCATTTGACCGCCTCTAGCTGCTTGCTTCACCATTATAGGATTTTTCTGCTAATCTCATAGTGTAGTAGTTTTTCTGATAAGGTTTGGGATAATGAAGCATCATCTGTTATATCGCATGGAACAAGATACCTTCCGGGAGGTACCTTGTGGTGTCATTCGACTCCTCCTCCTATGGCTATGGTTCACAAAGTTCTAGAGCCAACAACGAGATGTGAGACCGACACTCCAAGTGAAGCTAGACCGAAGAGGAAAAAGTTAAAGGGAAAAAGAGCGGTTGTAAGGTGGTTAAAGTTCTTTAGATACAAGAAGAAGAAAGATTACTCAAGAATGACCGCTGAAGAAAAGATTCTATTCAAATTGCGAAAGGTTGTACATGCTTTTATCCGAAATGGTTTTGGTTTGTTGTATTATTATCAATATCAATAATAGGCATTATAGCATTGGAAAATCTTTCTTTTTATTTTCAGGCTCAAAGAAAAGAGAAACAATTAGTCGAAGCCTTAAACAAGATCGAACCAAAAGAATCATCAGAAACGATCCATGATCCAGAGATACTAACCCCCGAAGAACACTTTTATTTCTTGAAAATGGGCAAGAAAAGCAAGAATTACGTGCCTATTGGAAGACGGGGGATCTATCAAGGTGTAATTCTTAACATGCATTTACACTGGAAAAAACACGAGACCTTACAAGTTATAATAAAAACATTCACTCCAGATGAAGTCAAAGAGATGGCTGCAGAGCTTGCAAGATTAACTGGTGGAATCGTGCTCGATATTTACAACGATGACACTATCATTATGTATAGAGGGAAGAATTATTCACAGCCGCCTACCGAGATCATGTCGCCTAGAGTTACTCTACCTAGGAAGAAGGTATTATTACGTTTATTACTCCGATTGTTTCGTGTATTACGTTTATTTTTTTTATTTATTGTGTCTTGTAGGCGTTAGACAAATCAAAATATAAAGACGCACTTCGTGCCGTTAGGAGATACATACCTAGACTTGAACAAGATCTTGAACTTGTTCGTGCAAAAGCTGAAAATGAACCAGGGGTATTTTTGGAAACACAAATATCCGACACTGAAGTTGTTGAACTTGAACCTGAAGAATTTTCAAGAATACAACTTGAAGCTAAAGAAAAGCTCGAAAAAGTCATTGCGAAAAGTGATAAATTTCAAGGTGATGATGACGAAGATGATTCTGTGACGGGTTCAGAGCTAATATCGGCTTCAGAAGATCTGTCTGATATATTTGAGACAGATTGTGAAACAGATGAAGAGAATGACGAAAAACCGCTTTATTTAAACGAATTCGACAAGTTTCCTGTAGAAAGTAATGAGGCTGAAGATGATGATTTTAAGGAGCATTTAAGGCGGATATCTGCCAATTCAAAGAAGGAAGGGTTGGATTTTGATGACGTTGATCGTGTGGTTCTGAGAGCTGCTTCACTTCTAAAGAAGAGAAGATGAACTGCAGGCCTACCCTTTAAAATGTTAATTAGACTTGATAAGAATATTAATCCAAATACATTCAAGTTGTTCACTTTGGGTTTATATTACACCTTGCAATGGCTGCAAAACCTCAACCTTTTGAATATAGTTTTATGTATAATTTCTTGTACAAGTGGTACAATGGGTAACTTGGCGAAAACATTAGTTACATTCGCCCACACTTTTCAACTAATTCCAAAAGGCGTTAACCAGGATTTAGTACAACTAGAAAAAAATTAAAAACAATAATAATAATACTGTTATTAGCCAGCCAGCTATATAAGTTGTTCCTTCATGGTAGGGGTGTTCAAAAAACTCGTGGCTCGCAGCTCGCTCGAAAATAGCTCGAAGAAAGCTCAGCTCGAAGTTGGCTCGGTTGTTAACGAGCCAGCTCGGCTCGGTTTGTAAACGAGCCGAGCTCAAGCTTGGTCTAGCTCGGCTCGTGAGCTGGCTCGATAAGGTTTATATCCTTCATTTTTTTTTGTCCCACATCGCTTAGAAAACAAAAACTAAGGGAGTATTTCCCCTATAAAAGAAGTAAAGACAATGTACAAATGACTTAACTATTTATACTTGCATATTTAGCCATATGGTTAAATTAAATGGCAATTATGGCCCTTAGTCTATGAAAAAAATCATTTTTAAGGGCTTTTTAAGTAGTAAATTTTGCGGTTTTTTGTTAGTTCGAGCTAGATCGAGCCGAGCCGAGCTAGCTCGAATTCTAATCGAGTCGAGCTCGAGCCTCAAATCTCAGCTCGATTTGAAATTTGAGCTCGAGCCGAGCTCGAGTTGGGTCTAGCTCGGCTCGACTCGGCTCGTTTACAGCCCTACTCTGTGGTCATCAAATTGTGTGATCGCAAGAGTGATTTTTGATGATAAATGCTAGTAGAGGTGGCAAATACTGGAATTGGGTTGATGATCCACTCGCACTGTTAATGAACAGAAAACGGCGATTACAAATAAAATCAGCGATTTAGGAGTTGTATGCATTCAAAATGGAGTTGCAAACCCAAATCAACTTCTACTACTATTTTGTTTCCAGCTCTCTCATAGTATTAACAGCTACTTGTATTTTTGCTGACAAAACTTGTGTCTGTTGCTCAATGTCTCCCAAAAATGTGCTTAAATGCTCCCTGTAAAACTTAATTAGTCCATCTTGAAGCTTCAACTCTGCAGTGAGTGCCTGAATTTTCCCTTCTTTACAGTCCTATGAACGAACATAGAGCAAACCCTCAGAATTGCCTGCCATTATATGAACAAAAATGAGCAAAACTTACTTACCCCTTGGCTGATAGCTAGCGGATGAGTATGTTCTTTTTCAAATCTAGTGACAACCCATTTGCCAAATTTATTAACCCTAGCAAGCATCATCGCATTGCAACCTTGTCTCGAACTAGTATGTTGTTTCCTGACCTGCCCAAATTGGTTCTTGGATTTTGTATAATAACCCTCCTTATTACAAGACAACCGCCGAGAAATAATCGTTTTATCAACTTCTGATCGACGACACTGATCGATGCGCATTTTGAATCCTACACATCTTGCATATTCATCATAAAATTTCTTAGCAGCATCCTCAGAGTCAAACTCCATACCCACATATGGTTCGTTACCATCACCATTTCCTGCTAAATTCACATCCACTCAGGCATGTCATCCAAATGTATACATACATAACATAGAATAAAACAAAAGCGGCAAATGTTTTAAACTTTTTGGCTAATTGCATACAAACAATTGTATTTCCTTTTTTAAAGAAAACACCATTAAAGTTGTATTTGAAGATGACCCAGAAGCTGATGACTTAACCGCCCTAAGATTTTTGGTTGAGTTATGATATTTTGACTGCATCTTTTTTCTCCTATTCTTAAACACATAGATGTCAGCTTGGTTTAAAAAAAAGGGCGGCTCAGGAAAACGCATCAGAGCCACGTCTTGTAGTTTGTTTTGAATTAGAATTAAGGTCTGGAGGAATATAAGGAAGGAAGGAACCAAATGGTGAATAAATTATGAAAGCTTTACTTCATATCATAAATAAAGCATATTTGGTTGGGAAAACATACAGCAAGCAAATAATCACTGGGATGTGCCTAACTAATTACTGTGATTTGAAGACTCACAATGACAATTTCATCCACACACCCAAAATCGATTAAATATTCTTCTCAAAACAACTGGTAAAACTTAGTTGTTGAAATTAGTAAGAAGAAGAAGAAGAAAATGACCTAATTCGGGTGTGTCTTCTCCGGCACGACTGCCGATCATCGCCGCCTTGTGGGGACAAATTCACGGCGGAGCAGACAGATGATATGGCTTTGTTTTACTATTCATACAAAACATCCGAAAGGATAACCTTAAAAACTCAAAATCTTAGGTCATGTGTCGTTTATGAGGCGTTGTACAAAACATCCGAGAGGATAACCTTAAAAACTCATAAACTTACTTCGTGTTGTTTTAGGGCTCTATGAGGCGTTGTATCACTAGAACTCGTAGTTATAAAGCTCCTATCTTATCATTACTTAATTAATTAATTTTCAATTTTTTAATTAATTTCTAACTTTTTTAAATTAAAAATCAAGTTTTCTTCTCCAAAACTTTCAGGGACCAAATGTGTTTTAAAAACCAAGTTTTAAAAACCAACTTAGATATTTAAGAAAATGCAGGGACCAAATGTGTCTAACCCAAAAACTTTCAAAATAAAAAAAACCGTCTCCTGTCTTCTTCCCCGATTTTCCGGCCAACTTTCCAGCCAATACCGCCTTCAATTATACATACATATGTATGTATATATATATATATGTGTGTGTGAGTGAGGGGAAACCCTCTATAATTTTTTAATATATTTTGAAAGTGATTGTGAGTGGAATATGAGAATTCAGGATTTGGATTGATTCCTTGACCGTTGAATGCGTACGAACACGTGAAATATGCGGAATCCAATCACGTGTGTGGTTGAAACACAAAGATGTAATTATAATATGTTTTCTATTGATATTTGACAGTAGCAACACCACGAAAACAAACGGGCAGAGCTTCGCCTCAAGAATGCTCAAAAGTTACAAATGACAAGACCTAAGCTCCTATATATAGAAGTGTGGCTTCGTACGAAGCCTGTTGTGGTCCCTTCGTACGAAGCTACGCCAGCTTCCTTTCAAGCACTTTTCTATTCAACATCAGTCTTGTATCATTTGTTTAAGCTACGATACGTGATTGACGGAAGTGATAGACATTATGCACTCACAGACTCCCCCTTGGATATTACTACAGTCAATCTCGTAGCTTTCTGTCTCTCTCTGAGTCTTCCAGAAACGTTGACAATTTCAGCAATACAGACTCTCCCTTTACTCTTAATAGAATCCCCGTGGATCTGCTTTCAGCTTCCAGCTGCTCCCCCTTTCGGTTTACTCGATCTACAGGCTCCCCCTTTCATTAAGCTTCTGTGCTTTTCAAGATCGACACCTGGATCTACCAATCTCCTCCAGAATAGATATCTGGCTCTTTGAATGCACACTCCCCTTGCCATGAGCTCGTCTTCAGACTCCCCCTTAGCCTCAGCTATCAGGATCGTAGATTGGCAAATCATCTGCAAAATCTTAAATCATTTGTAAGATATTTGACAATTTAAGATCAATAATTGAAAATCTAGCTCAAAACATATAACATGAATAAGCTGGAGCATTTCAAATATGTGACTACACAAAACATCGTTTGTCAACAGAAATCTGTGACCTGGCTCAAAATATCCTAAGATCGAAAACCTGGTTCACTTTTAACAATTTTAAAACTATTTAAAATCTTCCAAGAACGATTGGATGGCCATTAGTCACAAATGTATTTGACAAAATTAGTTCAAAATCATAACCTGACTCTAATCATCAAATATGACAATTTTAGTATCCAAAACTTTCTCAAATAATCTTCCAAGTCCAACTTAATGACTTTGGAGTTTTAACAAAATGTTTTTGATTTTCATGAAAAACTTCAAGTTTCAAATTAATGAACTTGTTTTATTTTCAGAAACATGTTCAACATACTTAGATTTTGAAACTCAACTCTCAGACATCGGTTATCGAAAATAAAGTAGAATTAAAATCTTTTTGTATTTTTCTGAAATATAAAGCAGTAAAGATATATTTACAGACATATTTTTGTTTGAGTTCGCGTCAGAGGATCATATTAGTTTATGACAAATCACTAGCACCGTTGAGCTATAAACACTTTAAGTTCTAAACGAGTCACTTAGATTGTCAGTATACTGATCCATTTAAATTCTCACACAAAGTTCAACTTATTCGAGATACGAGTTTAATGTTTTAAGCACTTAACTTATTCACGTGTCCTACCTCAGAATATACTCTCGTATCAAGATTTCCTAGATTCAGTCTTACAGTTGAATATACTATAATGATATCTACTCCTTGAGCGGCTCTACTCCTTTCATGCCACCCACTTATGGTTTTGCCGAACCTGAGGTGGATAACGTGCCGGAGACGCAACCCGAACCCGATCGCGAGACACCCAAACGTGGTAGAAGGTGTTGGACTCTGTATGCGCAAGACACATATTAAATTGATGTGGCTAGTACGTTATGATCCAAGTCGAGTCATACCCAAATACAAGCTAGACAAACACTTATAATATTTATTTATGATATGATCAAACAAATAAATATTAACACTTATAATATTTAGAAATCGGTTTTCTAAATAATTGCACTTGAGAAACCAATAAGTTATATGGATAATTTATTTTGAGAGAATATTTTATTTTGTTATTTAATGGGTTAAATAACATAATAAAAGTAGTATAAGTCTTATAACATGTGATGGTATAATTTTATAAAAGTTATAAAATTATATAAGACTTAAATTATTTAAAAGAAAAAAAATTTTTTTTTTTAAACTACAAGTGGGCCGCCCCCACCCCCATGCTCTTCCCAAGCATTTTTGGTCCAATAGAAATACATGTATTTTGCATGCTTAGATGGTCCTTGATTGGGTACAATGGGAGGCTATATTCTCTCATCTTTTAATAACTTTTTTTGCATGAAAAAAAAGAGAGAGATGAACTTGAGAAGACTTGATAATACTCTCTAAATTTTCGGCTATGGGGGTTATCCAAGTTTTGATTTTTCAAGTGTAAGACTTGAAAAATTACTCTCTAATTTTCGGCCAACATGTGTTGGTTCTAAAGGGTTTCAAGTTTGTAATTTTCAAGTGTAAGAACACTATTATTCCTCTCATAATTTTCGGCCATGATGTGGTTGTTTAGAGAGAATCTTAGTGAGTTCATAAGTGTAGAAATCCTAGCTAAACTTAAGGTGTTTGTTGGAATGCTTGGGGTATACAAGCTTGAGGTCTTCTACACTTGAAGGCAACCGTTCAAGAAGCATCATCTTCTTCATATCCTTTACTCCTTGGAAGGTAGTATTCTAAACACCCTATGGTTGTGTTTTAATTTTTTTTAATAGCATGCACGTTCGTATATGGATCCGGGGATTGGGTTTTGCATATAAATTGGGTTTTATATCTTGTAAGTAACATGTTTTAAACAATATTTTCCGCTGCGTTTTAATTTTATATGGATAAAATACTTTGATAAACATGTGAAAAATCCCAACAATGGCATCTAGAGCCGCTTATATGAGTGCATGCTTCATAGGATATGAAGTTTTCGGGTTTGGTTAAAACCCTTTGGCCGAAATTTTATATATGGTTATCCTTATGTTTTTTCAAGATTTACTTCCTACATGCATAAAGGAATCTTGAAAAAATTATGTCATATGGATGATTGTTTTTTTTTTTGTTTGGACAAAACCCCACTTTTTTGGTTTTTTCATTCTTGACCGAAAAGTAGGTTGTAAAAAGGAAACCATTTTTTGCTTCTTGAATTTTATATATGTAGATATATATTTTGGTGTTCATATCCTAGCCATGACCTTGTGTGAATATATTGAATAATTGTGTTATGATTTATATTTAATTATTTCAAAGGTTGTAATAATTAATTATTTTTGTTCTTCCATTTGTAAAGTTATGTAATTTATTTATTTATTTTCATTTGGTATGTAAAATAAATAGATTAGGTGCATTTCACTTTACTAGAAAAAATGTATTAGAATATTTTTTTTTGTAAAAGAAGATGCACACAAAAATGCGGTTTTGGTTTTGGCTAATTTCGGGCCTAAAGGACTTCATAGTTCTTAACGGGATTTTAGCCCGATAACCAAAACACATTTTTGAAGTCCAAAGGAGTTTGGAGCTGAATATAAAAGACATTTGGAAGACCAAAGAAAGTGGAGAAATCACAACACAAGAAGAAGACTTGAAGCATTTGGATGCGGGATCAAGTGGGAGTTCAACGATACATTTTTTGTGTAAATATTCACCCTTTAGGAAGGACCTTTTGACACACTTGTTTCGGCTAACAAGTGTGGTCAAAATAGTTGGCTATGGTTATGCACCTATTGTTTTGTATGTTGTGCTTGTGTGGTTGCTTATTTATATTGTTTGAATGATATTTGGATATGCATGCTTAACAAACTAATAATCAACAACAAGCTTAAAAGTGGTTCTTTAAAGATCATTAAAAATGGTTAATAAAAGGTTATTAAAAATTAATGATTTTATAATAAAATGGGTTTTATTAAAAAGAACCTTGAAAATTTGTTTTCACAAAAGTACCAAGGATTTGAATGCATGCAAATATATGGTACATAAAGTTTTCTAAACTAGAATCTTGAAAACTCAAAATCCCTTTTATAAAACAAGTCAAACACCATCCTTTTATACAACACTCGAATCACTTGGGAACTCTTATTGTGGGATAAAGGTCACCTAACCACATTTGAGGGAACTTGTATATTCGAGGTGGCTTTACCATGTTTGTGGGATAAAGGTCACCTAACCATTTATGTGTATAAACTCACACGTGTGTGTAAGTTGGACGACTTGATTTAGAAACCATGAACTTAGGGTCACCTAAGCATGGGGAACAAAGGTGTTTATGGGATTAAACATGCCAACTAAACATAAAGATGTTTAACCGATCCCATATGGCTAGAAGTTGCAAAGGGTTGCAATTGTCAAACGTTGACTACCTTGTTAATTTAAATAGAGGGATAAAGGTCACCTAACCAATATTTAAATGTAACGTTGGATTCTAGATTTTAATTATTAATTGTCTATGAGACATAAAAGGGTATTAATGATTAAAATATAATAATATCGAAAATACTAAAATTGAACCTTGTAAAATTTTGTTGATGGCCGCTAACAATATTACCCAAACCGTCCGTAACCTATCAGTAAAAACAATCCTGTAAAAGGATCGTCTCAATCAAAACGCATTAGGGATTAATATCGAAACTTAAGAATCATTCTCAAGTAAGAAAAGATATCCTATGTGCTGAACAATCCTAATCCCGATGAACATCTTATGGAAGATAAGGATGCCTATAACGATTGGATTAAGTATACCGAGGATACTATGCAAACCTCTTGCCTCATGTTAGGAATTATGATTCCTGAGATTCAAAAGGATTTTGAACATGATGGGCATACGACATGATTACCCAATTGACGGAAATGTCCCTACAATATGCAAGGGTAGAACGCTTCGGGCGCTTCATGCATGTCGAATGGAGGAAACCCAATCGGTCTCATCTTATGTCTTTAAGATGAAAAGCCACATTGATCAGCTCGAAAGGCTCAATATGGATAAAAGGGCTTTATCCATTCTAACGATCAATGAGGGTGGCAACAAGAAAGGGCATCACCCCGACACCAAAGCAAATGTTGCAAATGGAAACGGGCACATCAAAGGGAAAGAAGAAGAAAGGCTAAAGCGCAACCACCGAAACCAAAAGAAAAGAAGGCAAAGGTTGCCACGAACGATCCATACTTTGAGTATGGTGAGATAGGACATTTGAAAAGGAATTGTCCAACCTATCTCAAAGAGTTGAAAAACAAGAGGGATGCTAGGCAAACCTCAGGTACAATCTTTATGAAACATATTGACCTTAATGTTATTTCTTCAAACACGTGGGTATTAGATACCGGATGTGGAACTCATGTTTGCAATTTGTTGCAGAAGGTTCGAAAGAAATAAGCATTACAAGAAAGGAAACTATGTTTTGAAATTTTCCAAATGGTTTGGAAATTGTTTTAAAATGTTTTGAATGTTCCTAGTTTGACTAGGAACATTATTCAAGTTTCCCTTATAAGAAAATATGGTTTTGATTTAAAGTTTGTAAACAATGACATTTATATTTCGATGAATGACATGTTTTACTTTAAAGCTATGCTTTCAAATGGTATTTATGAATTGGTTCATAATAATACATTATTTGATAGTTCAATGTACCAAGCAATCACCAAGAAACTCAAAATGGATTTGAGTAAGACCTATCTTTGGCATTGTCGTCTTGGTCATATAAACAGAAATCGCATGCAAGCACTTCAAAAGAATTGTCTTTTGGACACAAATGAAGTTGGTTCATTTGATACATGCGAATCTTGTTTACAAGGTAAAATGACC
Source organism: Helianthus annuus (assembly GCF_002127325.2). Classification (NCBI taxonomy): domain Eukaryota; kingdom Viridiplantae; phylum Streptophyta; class Magnoliopsida; order Asterales; family Asteraceae; genus Helianthus; species Helianthus annuus. The sequence continues at coordinate 100,391,499 of NC_035443.2, forward strand.
AAGTAATCCCTTAGAGGGAAAGGGCAAAATATTTATTAGGCATCATACATTCGGATGTATGTGATCCTTTTAAGCCAATGATTAGGATGGTGAAAGATACTTCATTACTTTTACCGACAACTATAGTAGTTATGGTTATATGTATATGCCGAGACACAAAGAAGAAATTTTGAAATGTTCAAAGCCTTCAAAAGATGAAGTACAAAATCAACTCAATCAAAGTTCTTCGTTCCGATAGAGGAGGAATCGAACTCTATTTGGATATGGTTCGATCTGTGATGGCTAAGAGCGCATTATCTCTATCATTTTGGGGTTACGCTTTGCTCTCCGTGGTCCGTATATTAAATATGGCCCAAAACCAAGAAAGTGGATAAGACACCCTTTTGAAATATGGCATGGAAGGGCTCCATCATTATCATGTTTAAAGGTATGGGCTGTGAAGCTTAAGTGAAACGATACACCCCAAACAAATTGGAAATGCGATCCACTAAGTGTATCTTCGTAGGATATCCTAAATATGGTATAGGATATTAATTCTATGATCCAACAGAGCAAAAGGTACTTGTTGCTCAAAAGGCTGAGTTCTTGGAAGCTAAGTTCCTTGTGGAAGGAATTAGTAGAACAGTGGAACTTGATGAGGATCAAGAACCACAAGCCGATACACGTTTGGTTAAAACTAGCAATCAACAAGAGGTTGTTGAAAACGATCAAGTGGTTCATCAATACACACAAAACGTTCGCAGATCTGGTAAAATCAGTAGTCCACCTGAAATATATGGATTTGTCATGGATGGATGCTATGTAGTATCCTCTGACTTGAGATCATAGTATCCTCTGACCTGAGATACATATTGGGTCTTGATATTCACCAAATATTATGTCTTGACTTATTTCTTCACTGTCAGTAATATGACAGTACATAAGGCTAAGCTCATGTGTGGTACAAGGTGATTGTGAGAGACGTATGTAGTCAAGATGGGATTTGTTCCTCTTATTCGTTGAGAGTAAGATGTCTAAGGCCTGCTAAAGTTAAATCAACAAAGAGTGATCACTCTATGTCTCTGGATTTAACATGACATCTGTAACAAAAGGATAAATGATAGTTTCACCTAAATCATTTTCAAGTAAGGGACTTGAAGGGGATGATGTTATTGAATGGGACATATAGTCATACGTATCAGGGGTAGTAAACTATAGTTAGGTGGTCTTTACTACTTGCATCAATCTTTTATGTATCTTGTGCAAGTGGGAGATTGTTGGACTCTGTATGCCCAAGACACATATTAAATTGATGTGGCTAGTACGTTATGATCCAAGTCGAGTCATACCCAAATACAAGCTAGACAAACACTTATAATATTTATTTATGATATGATCAAACAAATAAATATTAACACTTATAATATTTAGAAATCGGTTTTCTAAATAATTGCATTTGACAAACCAATAAATTATATGGATAATTTATTTTGAGAGAATATTTTATTTTGTTATTTAATGGGTTAAATAACATAATAAAAGTAGTATAAGTCTTATAACATGTGGTGTTATAATTTTATAAAAGTTATAAAATTATATAAGACTTAAATTATTTAAAAGAAAAAAAATGTTTTTTTTAAAACTACAAGTGGGCCGCCCCCACCCCCATGCTCTTCCCATGCATTTTTGGTCCAATAGAAATACATGCATTTTGCATGCTTAGATGGTCCTTGATTGGGTACAATGGGAGGCTATATTCTCTCATCTTTTAATAACTTCTTTTGCATGAAAAAAAAGAGAGAGATGAACTTGAGAAGACTTGATAATACTCTCTAAATTTTCGGCTATGGGGGTTATCCAAGTTTTGATTTTTCAAGTGTAAGACTTGAAAAATTACTCTATAATTTTCGGCCAACATGTGTTGGTTCTAAAGGGTTTCAAGTTTGTAATTTTCAAGTGCAAGAACACTATTGTTCCTCTCATAATTTTCGGCCATGATGTGGTTGTTTAGAGAGAATCTTAGTGAGTTCATAAGTGTAGAAATCCTAGCTAAACTTAAGGTGTTTGTTGGAAGGCTTGGGGTATACAAGCTTGAGGTCTTCTACACTTGAAGGCAACCGTTCAAGAAGCATCATCTTCTTCATATCCTTTACTCCTTGGAAGGTAGTATTCTAAACACCCTATGGTTGTGTTTAATTTTTTTGATAGCATGCACATTCGTATATGGATCCGGGGATTGAGTTTTGCATATAAAATGGGTTTTATATATTGTAAGTAACATGTTTTAAATTATATTTTCCGCTACGTTTTTATTTTATATGGACAAAATACTTTGATAAACATGTGAAAAATCCCAACAGAAGGTCATATAAAAAGGACGCGAACCAACCTCGTCGTAAGCATACTTACGTTATTTGGAAGAAGGACGAGGAATACAGGTTGGTTCGGGCGTCGGTCAATGTTTCGGAGGACCCCGATGTGGGTAAGTGTTAGTTTTTTACTTATTTTTTTTCTATACGTTGAATTTTTTTAACGTATCACTTATTTTTTTTATTTGTTGTAGCAAACTTTCAAACCGGTCCCTAATTTTGGAACAGGATTTGCGAGCTTTTTTATAGTACGTGGGGTAAAGGTGAACATCGTGACAAAGATTCCATCTCTAGCAAATGGACCGATATCAACAACAAGTGTCACGCCTTCCAAGAAGTTTATCAACGAAACTACGATAATCGGTCGAGCGGGGAAGGTGATGTCGGTGTTTTAACGAGGGCTATGGATGAGTACGAGAAAACGAAAGGCGTTTTCACGTACTATAGATGTTGGGAGCTACTAAGAAAAAGTCCAAAGTAGGCTAGCGTACCGACCATGACGTTTAGTAGTAGACGTAAAGCTAGACGGTCGAAAATGTCATCCTCGGTTGACCCTGAAACACCAACTTCCGATGGCCGCGACGTCGATTTAAATGTTGTTGTGGACGATGACGAGGAAGTTGAAGAGTTGGCCCGACCGGCCGGTAGAAGAAAAGCTAAGCGAACCGGGAAAAAACCGGTGGAGTCGTCTTCCGATAATCTCGAGTTGATGGAAGATTTCGAGAAGATGAACCGTCGTCTCCAAGACATTCGAGACCTCGGCCACAAGCGTTGGGAGACTATGAAAGAACGAGTCACCGAAAACAAAAAGTTTAACAAGATGCAAGCGGCAAGGCAAACGGAAAAGGACATAGAGTTTTTGTCTAAACCGATCGATCACCTCCAAGGCGACGCGTTGATCGTTGCGCAAATGCACCGTCAAAAACTTCGGGAAAAATACGGCCTTCAGATCATCATCTTTTTTTTAAGTTTATTTGTTTTTTTTCCGGTTTTTTTCTTTTTTTAAGTTTAGTCGGTTTTATTTTTTATTTTATTTTTAGTATTGTAATTTTTTTTAATTTAATGAAGTATTTTAACTTTTTAATTTAAAAAAAATTAATAATTGTGTAATGATATAAAAACGCTCAATAATGCCCATTTGCTGACTAGACTGTCACATAGTAGAAAACGCCTGAAGGCGAGAACATTATTCATTAAACCACTACTCATTGTATCACAAATTTGAAATGCAATTGAACGTCACTCATAAATGCAACTAGTAGTTTACCCGTCCGCGGTCCGGGTATATATGATTAACACCATCCAAACTCACTGCATTTTTAATATCACAATGACTTTTTATCCAACTATTAAGAACATCAATAAATGTGTCTATATTTAAGATAATGATGACTTTTTATTTGATTGCGATTAGTAACTACAACTGTTCTTGAATTGTCATACATACTAACTTAAAATCTTACATCTATTAACCCCTGTTGTGTTAACCGGAGGAACCAAGGCTTGGTTGATAATTAGGTAATCGTTATTTAATAATAAATAAAATTGACAGGAACATTTGTGACAAACTGATATATAAAAAGACATAATCAATACTAAATGAAATAATATATGATGATAACTTACTCAATATTTTAATTTATTTAAAATAAAAATAAAATCAGTTTGATTAATTATTATCGTTAAGGGGATAATATACATTAAAATTCAAGAAATAAAGGTACATGAATTAAAAGAATACTTAATGAATAAAATAACTAAAGTTAAAGTGAAAATGAGGTAAGGTGAAGGAACACGTAAGCAAGATGTGAAAAAAGGACAAAATATAAAAAAGTATAAGGGCCAATCACCCATTATCTTCAACCTGTTAGCTTCTTTCTTTTTCGGTTCACATTCTTTCTTTTTCACCTGAAATCTGAAAAAATAAATATGAAGCATATATCCTACAAAGGGACAGCCAACCCCATTAAATCCTTCTCTGCACCCACGCTGTGGCCAACCCCAACCACCTGCCCCACCCCCTAACCGCGCCATGGTGTGGTGGTGTTGCTGGGTGTTGTTTGCTGATCTAGCACTGGAAAACGCTCTACCCTATTGCCAACTTTTGTATCCATCAAGTTGTTGATTGGTTATGATTCTTGATTGCCTGCACTTTGAAAATTTAATAACCTTTTTAGTGTGAGCATTTTAGTTATATTTAAATGTTATACTTTTGCAAGATCGAGACTGGGTTGGGTTGGGTATTACTCTAATGTTTATTATGGTTCTTGTTCGTATGATTGTTTTGACAAACTGGCGAATTTAAGATAATAAGGTAATTAGTATATTGTTTCTATGTAAATGAAATGTCCAAGCACTTTACCTCACTAATTTCTCTCCCGTGTTGAAAGTTGTTAGAACTGAGTTGCCTTTAAAAACCAATAATCTCTATAGTTGTGTCATTTTCCTGTAATTTAGAACAAAGAACTATTAGATTTGATAAAATACAAAAAACATAGAATACATAACTTTACCTCTACATTCGTGCGTACAATTCAGTGGATTCTTATCAAGGTTAAAGCAAATAAAAGAAAATGTAAGTGTTAATCACACACTAAAAGAAAGTACCATTACATATAGTTAAATATATTAAATTTAAGATGAACTAATTGAATTTACATTTACCTTCCAGTGAACATTTAAATTATCCTACTCTGGAAAATGTTAGATGAACCTGAAAAACTTAACTCATGAATAAACATTAAAATATGACCATTAGACCACTAAACGAAAACAAAATGGATGAGGCAATATGAATTAGGCTTACTTTGTATCTGTCATTGTTATCCGATTCTAATCCATCTTTGATGAGAAAAAAAGAAAAAGAAATGTTGATTACATTTATAAAGCTGAAATTTATCCTTGTTGGTTGACCTTTTGTTTTCATAAGCTTTTGCTCTTCTCCATTTATCTTTAAATTGTCATCTTCCTATAAAGCACATAATATGACAATTAAATGAAAAAGCAGAAATTAGGCCACATGAACTTTAACTTTACCTTTAGGAAACGTTTGCCATCTTCAATCAAAACTAAACTGATATTGTGCTTGATCCATACGAGGTTGCTGTTGAGATATTGGAGGTGTTGATCAGATAAAAAGTATGTCCCTGCTCCCCTTTATATAGGAATATAAAGAAACTGCTAGTAAACATATAGGGATATAAAGAAACTGCTGGTAACCAACCAACTACCCACGGAACTGCATTTGTTTTTTTTTTTAATTGCTTCCTTTTTGTCGGAACTGGTTTAGGTGGAGAATGTGGGCAGAAAATCATGGGGGGAACTAACTACTTAGCAGTTTTTTAATTAGTTTATAACTTTTTTGTTAGATCGTGGAATGTTATCTCCTATTTATTAGGCTGACCAGGTCAAAGTGTCAACCTGAACTGTTTTTAGGAGATAATTGTTTCAATTCATAAATATCTGTTACGTATTCAAAAACACAATGTCTTCAAAACACAATGTTAAATTGTATGTATTTAATTATGTGTTACTAAATTACGTAAATAACCGTCAAGGTTAGACGTGTTAAAAACACAATGTCTTAAAAAACACAATGTTAAACTGTATGTATATTATGTGTAACTAAATTACATAAATATTGACCGATGACTTTTCTAACACAATGATTTATAATACTACAGCTTATAGCTCATGGGATAACATTCGAACACATTTTAATGCATTAATAATGGTTAAACAATATTGATACATCCCGAGTTTTATTTGTTAAAAAAGGTAATATCTATTAAGAGATCGAATTAATGGTTATTTCTTAATATATAATTTAACTTTTTTTAGGTGCTGCAACTCAAATTCATCCTGACACAAATATTAATACACCTTTAAAATAAATATTATATATTACTTTGTTACATTCTTTAATTAAAATTAATGGTTTTTAGAGGTAAATTGGTTTTACTTTTTTTTTATTGTTGCCAGATGATATATTGAAAAAGGAATAATTGGATTTAGTAACGTATTTTATGTTGTCTATATTTTATTGCACGTGTGCAATTAATTAAATGGGAGAGTGGAGGACGAGGGGAGTAAATTTAGGTAACTTCCTAACTGCTGCATTTAAAAAAAAAAAAAACTGCCAAATTTTTGGGGGTTATTACGGCGGAGATTTAATCTCATAAATAATCTCCTAGCAGTATACTTGTTCGCTAGGATGGGTTCCTAAGTTTAAGATCATCTAAACTATGTGTACATTTAAGATCATGATGACTTCTTATCCAACTGGGATTAGTAGGTATAGCAGTGGTTTAATTATTGTACATGTTAACTCAAGTTTTCGTATATTGTTAACGTAATTTAACATCTTTGCTTCGTTATTTGTAAGTCGATTAACGTAGGAGTCACTATCACCAAAAAGTTAAAAAAAAATAAGATATATACATATTACATGTCTATGATAATGGTGGACACATAGTATGCCGTCATAAATTTAATGTAAAACATATATGACCATTAAAACTTATATGAATTGCTAGCAATAATTTAAAGTCTTGACATAAGTTATATTCTTAATAGAGTGAAATGTCATTTTAGTCCTGAGATTTGGGTCATTTTGTCACTTTAGTCCAAAGGTTTCATTTATCACCTGTGGGTCCAAAAAGGTTTTAACATTGTCATTTTAGTCCAACTGACTTAACCCATCCATTGACCTCCGTTAAGTTAGGGGCAATTTGTCTTTTTCAGTTTATTATCATAGTTCATTTATTAACCCCTTTTTTTATATCCACCCACCACCATTAGACATGTTCAAGCCCTAAATCAACGTCATCTTTTTCGTTGGTGTCGTGAATTTACTCACTCCAAGAAACTGTATAAGTGAAATCAATTTCATACTAACAGTTTCTTAATTGCTGAATCTACATCAGGAATATGCAAAGAAGGAATGAGTAGTTGAATACATAGGTGATAGTATGAATCTATCTATTACTTTACAATATGCAGACTAATGTTTTGGGTGTATGAAGGAAGACATGGTCATCTTTACAACAAAAAAGTTGAGCTGCACTGTCACACCCCCAAAATCCACACGCGGAGTACCACCGCTTGGAGGCGTGACATGACCAGGATCAAGCCACCAATCATATTGAACATGTAAGTAATAAGTAAAAGTAAATGTAATTCAACCAACCCAATATGAAAGGTGTTCAAAACATAAGTATAATATCAATGTTTAGCGGAAGCATAAAAGTAAACCCAACATAAGTATAAGTAGGAAATGACATAATGTTTAACAAAACATTAACGATTCTTGTCCACAACGACCGCGCCTCCCTGTGCAAGCTCCATGTACCTAACGACCTGCAAGGCATGTAACAGAGAGTCAACAACTAGTTGAGCGAGTTCACAGTGGGTTGTTTAGTAATAATGTTCATTTCGTAAACTGTTTGTTTGTTTAGTAACCCATGTATCGTTTATAATTACATCGCGGCCCTCCAGGCATGTTTGCGAAGATTAGTGGGAGTTTCCCATGTATTGTAGACTAGTTATGTTTGTATCGCGACCCTCCAGGTATGTGTGCGAAGTTTAGTATCAGTATCGCGGCCATTCCAGGCATGTGTGCGAAGATCGGTATCAGTATCGCGGCCATTACAGGCATGTATGCGAAGAGTAGTGGGGGCTTATCACTAGTCTAGCAGTATCTATAAGTGACCTTTCCCAACCGAGGTCAGTAATCCATAATTCCCAATAACAACGTAAGTACAGATAATCATCCAATCCCGTTCCCTACCCCGGGAATCCCATGCCTTGGTAAGAGTGTGAACTCACCTTGGTTTGCTCGGTATGCTAAGATATGGGCTCACAGTTAATCAATCAAGTCCTAGAGTATACACGCATACACAATCAGTTTATATTTACTAAGCCCACGTTTGCATATTCAATCATAGTGGTGATAATTCAGCAACCATGAATAACACAGAGCACGTATACAAGTTCATACAAGTCATGCTAAACATCTAACAGCAGTTATTTAATCCAGTTAACACTTAACAAAGTTAAATTAAGTTACTGTGCAAAATTACCCAACCGGCGAAACACCCATGTTTCGCCGTGTAACCCTTCGACGAAACACTTCCGTTTCGTCCCGTTTGTTTCGTCGTGATGATCTTGGCGAAACACTTCTCTTTCGTCGGGTTTGTTTCGTCCCGCTTGGTGTCGGCAAAACTCATCTATTTTGCCGCCACTTGTATTTCGTCATTAGATATCAGTTACGTCGGATGTCAGTTACGAAATATCACAGAAAACCCTAGTTGCCGTCGACAACATACACAGATCATACATAAACATCATACAGCAATCATATAGCAATCATATGATTAACATACAACACAGTAACCATACCATCATTATTGTTCACACAGAAATTGTTTACCAGAACATACCATGACAACCACATCTAACATGAATCCTAGATCAGGAGATGGCCCTACACACTTAAATCACGACATGTATGAATCCGACAATCATGTTTTTTTTAATCGTAACCCACCGATAACATACAAGGTCATCAACAACCAAATACATTGAAATGATCAAGCACTCTAGACAACATCTCATACAATACAACACTATGATTCTGAATTCATATAGTTTACTAACCCTAGCCTAAATACACAAGGGTATCAATTAACAGACATACATACAGTAGGGTTTACACTAACTGATTCGGGATGAATAAGCAAGGATTCGAGAAGGAAAGATGATGGTGAAAGATGGTTGTTGCCGTCGCACAGTGGAGAAAGCTCTTAGGGTTTCTTATTTTTTGTCAAAGGATGTGAAACAGGAGTCGGTTCACGTTATAATACTCAAACTACCGTACTGGGCCCGAACTGGGCTTTGGCGAAACTGGGCTCGGCGAACCACCCGTTTCGTCGGACATGCTTATGACGAAACAAGTCTGTTTCGTCAGCATGGGGTATGGCGAACCACAATTCTGTTTCGTCGTATGGGTTATGGCAAAACACACTTGTATTTCGTCGAGTTGTTCAAGTCTTAAACAGTTTACAAGTTCACAAACCAAAACACTTTATATAAATCACATAGCATATCAAACAATCATCTGAATTATAATCCAGTGTATAGTTACAAAGCAAGCAAGTCAAGCAAGTAAACAACTGAACAGTCAACGTGCAATAAATGCGAAAGTGGAATCTCGGAAACTCAAGTTGTCACATTATCCCCAACTTGAAAGAAATTTCGTCCAGAAATTTAGCATGCGGTTACTGAGGAAGCTAGTTAAGTTGTATCGTTTACTGGTTTTCCTGGGGTGTTACATCATCCCCCCGTTGATTTGGAATTTCGTCCCGAAATTCTGTAGTAGCTTCAGCCTCAGTAGTAGTTGCATTGTTCTTGAATAACTGGGGATATTTGAGTTCCATTTGATCTTCTCGTTCCCAAGTGAACTCTGGGCCACAACGGGAGTTCCAACGAACTCAAACAAGAAGTATTCTGGTGTTTTTGAGGACCTTAACATCCCAGTCCGTGATTTCAACTGGTTCCTCGACAAAATGTAACTGTTCGTCGATAGTGAGTTCCTTCAAAGGAACTATGAGGGTCTCGTCTGACAGACACTTCTTCAGATTCGACACGTGGGAAACGTTGTGAACTGCGCCGAGTTCTGCTGGTAAGTTCAGTTTGTAGGCCACTTTGCCTATTCTTTCTATGATTTCGAATGGTCCGACATACCGTGGATTGAGCTTGCCTCGTTTACCAAAACGAACCACACCCTTCCAGGGTGAGACTTTGAGTAGTACTCGATCCCCAACTTGGAACTCGAGCGGTTTCCTGCGCTTATCAACGTAGCTTTTCTGACTGTCACGATAAACAAAACTAAGATCAGATATAAACACAATAAACAACAAACTAAAACACAATGGATAAAATGCTAAAAACATAATTGCACTTCGTTGCAAACCGGAACAACTGACTAAGAGATTTCGCTTGAGACAGCCTATTTATAGGCATCCTGATTCCGCTTGAACACGTTTCAAGCGGAATTAACATGTTAAAGTTCAAGCAAAATCAGCAATTTACTCTCGAGCGGAATCAGAACAAGGTGATTTCGCTTGAAATGTCTAAATGTATTTCAAGCGGAATCTCCACTAATTCATTTTCTCGCTTTTCGTGCCCTGCTCTATCTAGCTCTATACAAGACTCGATACAAGACGAAGACGATGATGATGATGTCAGTGTGATTTCGCTTGAAAATTGATCCTGATTTCGCTTGAGACCAATATTCCACTTGAAAATATTGTGTGATTCCGCTCCAAAGTGTTTGGTGATCCCGCTTAAAAATATTTTGTGATTCCGCTTCAAATTACTATCTCGCTTGAATAGTGATCTCGCTTGAACATTCATAGTGATTCCGCTTCAAAGACTTATTTCGCTTGAAAAGACAGTTTTTGAAATTTCTTGAAATTCGAATAATGGACGAGGAATTTTATAACGCATTCGCTACTCCGGTTACCCCAATTACTATTGCACAGAATACGATGTTGGAAAACGAAACGGGTACTATGCAAAAACCACCTAAGCTCATGAACATTGAGGAGTATAAGGGTTGGGAAGGTCGTTTTGAAAGCTAACTATATGCTTAGGAATGTGTTGAGACGAAGTATGTGAGACCGACAAATGATGATGAGGAAATTATTCCTATTAAAGATCTGAGTGCTGAAAACAGAAAGAAATACAAAGATGAGAAAATGATGCTAAGTCTACTAGAACAAGTTGTGAAGGAAGATATTTTGGTGTTATTACAGCATACTGGAACTTCATATTCAATATGGAAAGCATTAAAATCAAAGTTTCATGGAAGCCAAGAGATGGTCAAGAACAAAAAATCGCTTTTAAAGAAAGAGTTTGATCTGTTTCGTGGGTTGAAAAATGAAGGCACAAAGCAGATTATTGAAAGATACTGCAATCTTTTAGCAAATATGAGGAGGTTAAGCATTGAAAAAGATAATGAAGAGTTGATTGAAAAACTTGCTGATGCATTGCCACATGAGACTTGGGGAACATATCTCATGATGCTAAGAAACAAGAAAGGATTCAGCAATCTGACACTTAGCAAATTCATTGAAAAGATTGAGGCTCAGGAGATGGAACAGAGAAAGATCTCAAGGATGAAAGACTTTGCTGGTGAACAAGACATCGGACTTTACTACAAAGCAGGGTTGAATGACAAAGCAACAAATTTTTCTCCAAAAGTCGAAACTGCTTTCAATGCCAAGAATTCATCTGGAAGCTCATCTAAAGGATCAAGCAGCAACACAAGTTTTTCATCATTTCCATCATTTGATCCAAACATTTCAGCTACAAAGAATGGAAGAAAACTTCAATGCAACATTATATTAAATCTTGAGAATGATCAAGATTACTCAGAGGAAGTTGCTAAGAATCACATGTCTTTGTTGGGAATGGTGTTAGAATCATACAGTAGTTTTGTGGCAGGAAAGATCGGGAATCCAATGCTTACAAAAGAGGATTACGATCAAATAGATGCTGAAGAGATGGAGCTAATGGATATAAAATGGTGGTTGGCTAGTGTGTTGAGGAGAGCTGAGAAATTCAAGCAGATCACAGGAAGAAATGATCTACGTGAAGCTAATATTTCTACTTTGGGTTTTGATAAATCTAAAGTCACTTGTTTTCGTTGCAATGAGAAAGGACACTTCAAGAGGGAGTGCACCAATCGCGAAGCAAGTGGAGCTCAAAATCCTTTTAATAACAATGATTACTATAGGAAGGCCATCTACCATCAAGTTGCTCAACAACCAACTCAACAACATCAACAACAAGCACAAACTGCACATGGAAGGAATGTGATTGAAGATTCTTCAAAGAGAGCATGTATGGTGAATCAAGATGAAAAGAATTTATCAACAGGATTCAACTGGGATAAATATATACCAGCTGATGGGAAAGCATGTGTGATTGATCAAGATGACGAAAAGTTACCTGAAGGGTTTAGCTGGGAGAATTTTACTTGGGATGATTATGATCCTAAAAAAGATCCAGTTCACACAGCTTTTGTTGCCAGAATTGAAGAAGATAGTGATGATGATAGAGAATATCATGCAAAAAGATTGCCAGCTCATTTTAAAATGTTGGAAGAAAGTGACAGTGAAGATGAAAAAGTTAAAAAGAAAAAGAAAAAGGTCAAAACACCAATTAGTAGTGATGATGAAGATGTTCCTGTGATAAGGCAAAAGGTGAAAGAAGTTCCAAAGTTTAAAGTTGATGAAAAGGCTGATGCTAGTGAAATGAAAGTGAACTGTGAAACTTGCGTGATTTTGAAAAAGAAAAACAGTGAATTGCTTAACAACATGAACAGATTGAAGGAGTCGTATGATGTGTTGAACGAAGCAATGAACATGTACAATGACACAAGTGAAGAACAGGCAACAGCAATGAAAACACTACAGGGAGCTTTCATGACAAAGCAAAAAGTTGTGAACAACTATATCGAGAAGTGTGCTGCTCTTGAACAGAAACTGGAGCTACAAACAATTGAGACTGAAAGAGTTAATCGTTTGTTGAAAAGTTACTCATGTACTTCTTATGTCATTGACATGATTTATCCAACTGTTGAAGGAATGAAGGCATTTGAAGATGATGAAGTAACTAAAGAGCAAAAGATTACTAATGAAAAGACTCCAGAGAAGAAGACTGAGAAGAAAAATGACACAAAGAAAAATGCTGACAAGAAGAGTTCTGGTAAGAAACAAGGTGTCAGTTATAACAAGTGTCCACCCCCGCTGGAAAATGGATATTTGCCCAGAAATCCAAATTCTGAAAGAGTTAAAAAGGCTACAAACTTATAGTGGGAGTCGGAGTCGTCAGTCAATTTGCCAGAAAATATTGATGTCACGTTTACATCGTCTACATTGATCAACAATCTCAATTGATGAAGAAAGTGGTAGATCATGTGTTAGATAACGATGAAACAGAGGAGTCAATATGTCGGAGTCAAAGTCCGAGTCCAGCACTCCGGGTCAAAATGAAAAACAAGGAAAAGGAGTTTATGATAAAGAATTCATGTTATCAAAATCTAATTTGGATGACGAACCGTTTAAAGTTGCTTATACTTTGAATGATTCTCACAAATTATATTTTGATGAGGAATTTCCAATAACAGGTGTCAAAACTGAATTGATCAAAAAGGTTTTCAAAATGACAGAAATTAATATTTCTGAAATAAAAGATCTAAATCTTACTGATAAACCTAAAAAATACACCTCAAGAGTTCAACAAAGATTAAACAAGAAAAAAGGTTACAGTTCTGGTTCTGGTTTTCAAAATAAACCAAACCATAACGGTAATTTCAAAAAGAAAGGTTTAGGTTTTACTCCAACAGAAAAACAGAAAAATGAAAAATATGTTCGAGATTTTAAATCAAAGATGACATTTGTTTCAGGTACGTCAGCAGACGAAGAAGAGAAGAAAGAATTCTGGAGACAATCAAACAAAGAGTTCCTTGCAAAGAAGCAAGAGGAAATGAAGACGGTTGATCAAAATAAGAAAACTCGAACCTGTTTTAAATGTGGTAAAATTGGACATCTTGCGGTAAACTGTTCGCAAGCCATTCAAACCAAACAGGGAGTTTTTAAACTGAAAGGAAAAGTGGTTGAGTTTGAACCACCAATTGATAGAACAAAATTATTCAAAAATTCAAAATTTGAAATTGGTGAATGTTCAAACAGGTTTTACAAGAAGAGAGCTAAATCTGACAACCAGAAATGGGTGGTTAAGAAGTCTATTGATAGTCCTAGCGATGATTCTGATAGATCAAAGTCAGAGGAGCTATCTTCTGGCGATGAATCTGATTCCACAAAATCAGAGGAGTCACAGGTTGAGGAAAATGGTGAAAAATCAGTTCCGACTGTGGATGATGAGGATTTTCCACCACTTCGGGCTGAAAATTTTAAGAAGAAAATTCGTAAAATTGAGATTTCTAACCAATTTTATTCTGATAAGCAGGTTTTTGATGTTGAAAAGGCATTTAACCCCAAGGTAAAACAAATTTTTGGTAAAATGGTTGATCGAAAAGTCAAAGGGGTTAAAGAGTTCTATGAGAAGAAGAGGAAAGGTAAGAAACCGAGTGTTGATGACTCGGTAACACCCAAGGCTGGTCAGGCTTGGGTGGATATTTTCTTTGAATGAAAAACCTGACTTGCCGGAGTTCCCAGGTTGGTAAGAGCGGAACATGAATCGACATCATTCTTTATATTTGATTGTTTTTACATACAAGTGATACAGAGGTTTGTTCTGATGAAGAAGATTAGTCAAGGTCATTAATTTGAACCTGATGATATCTTAATACAAGTGGTTGAAAGACAATATGATGAATCACATCCCCGTCCCTACAAATGGTAAAATCAACTAAACTTATTTTCCGGAAAAACCATTTTGATAGTGTTTTGAAATCTGAATGGGAAAATAGTTTGTTGATAGGGGGAGCTCTGATTGTTTATGCCAAGTGAATGGCGATTTGAGGCGATTTGATATCAGTTGTCAACTTACTTGTATAGTTTGTTTTCAATTTTTCTTTAAATGTGTTTGCATTTTAGGGGGAGTAAAAATTTCAGAAAATCCAAAAACATTAGAAAAATTTGAAAAAGACAAAAACATTAAAATGAAAAATGAGTTTTGTTGTGAAAAAAAGGAAATGATAGTACATCAGTGGACTATCACAACATGCTAAAGAAATGGAAAGTTAAAATGTGATAAACAATCTCACTACGGATATGCCAGTAGGTTTTTATACATTTAGTAGATTGTGACGAGATATAAACCTAAATTCAAACTTGTTTATATCGTGGGGAACAACGTCTTGAAATATATGGGTAACCCCGAAATCTTGTTTGAAAAGTCCCTCTTTCTGAGATACTAGATCTTTATGCTTAGTGATATCTGGGGTATTATCCCGGGACTTCTGCTGAATGGAAATTCGGACCTAGTCCCCGTATAATACTTTCTGCAAATGCTTGAAATACAGCGCCGCCCTCAGCATAAAAAATGATGAAACATTGAAAAATGCTAATCATGTGCTGTTGAAGAAAAGATCCTCTAAAGGGGACACACCAAAAGTCGAACCGTCATCTCTCTGCTGAACGAAAGTTCTGACCTGAGCTCTCACGGTTTCGCATCTAACCCCTTACAGATATCATCTAGGTATACTCACCTGTAAGACTGAATATTGGGATCTGGATACGGGAGTATATTCAAGTGGTGGGACACGCGAATAAGTTTAAGTATCTAAGACATTAGTATCGTATCTCGAAACAATTGAACTTTGTGTGAAAATTTAAGTGGATCAATATACTGACAATCTAGGTGAATTGTTTAAAACTTAAAATGAAATGAAGCTTAACGGTGTTGGTGATTTATCTCAGAAACTGATATGATCCTCTTACACAAATTCACAAAAATATTGTCTGTATAGATTTCATTTCTGCATATTTTTATTCCTACATGTGGTGTCAGTTGTTATTTTCATAAAATCCAAAAAGATTTTAGTGTGTTTTAGCATAAATTTTGAAAAATACAAAAAGATTTTCGACAACTGGTGTTGAAAAGCTGATTTTCAAAATTCCAAGTGCTAAACATGATGACATTTTGTGAAGGGGAGTTTGAATTAAAAGATTTTAAAATCTATCTTACAAGTGGTCATCAGAAGTTTTTGTAAAGAAAACGTTTCTGCAAGTGGTTCATCAGAGTCTATAAATGTTAGAACATTTTGTGATTTCTACAAGTGGTGTCTGGGTGTGTTAAAGTTTAATATCATAAAACTTATGTTTGTGGTAGAGAATGTGCAGATTTAAGTCAGGCAACGATCTTGAACCTGTGAAAGCCAGACTGCGATCCCAGCTGATTAAGAGGGGGAGTCTGAATGACAAAGAGCCAGGTTCTGATCCTGAGATTGTTGCTGCTGACAAGATTAAAGATTCAACATTTGAGAGGGAGTGTTTGTTGGTGCTGATGAATAGAGAAGACGTCAACATCTGAGGGAAAAATTTGTTGGTGATGAAAGAGAAGAGAAGATAAAGATTGAGGATACTTACAGCGTCAGATACTTCTAAGAGTTCGAAGAGAAGCCCAAAGACTGATAAAGACTGTAGATGCGAAGACTCGACACTGAAGACTCTGTCAACATCCGAGGGGGAGTTTGTTAGTGCATCCATCTGTCGTCTTCGTCTTGTATCGAGTCTTGTATAGAGCTAGATAGATCAGGGCACGAAAAGCGAGAAAATGAATTAGTGGAGATTCCGCTTGAAATGCATTTAGACATTTCAAGCGAAATCACCTTGTTCTGATTCCGCTCGAGAGTAAATTGCTGATTTCGCTTGAAGTTTAACATGTTAATTCCGCTTGAAACGTGTTCAAGCGGAATCAGGATGCCTATAAATAGGCTGTCTCAAGCGAAATCTCTTAGTCAGTTGTTCTGGTTTGCAACGAAGTGTTGCCGAAGTGTCGTCACGCTGTAAAAGTCATTTTAATCAATCAAATCGACAGTTTAAAGTGTATTCTTGCAGAATTGACCTCAGTTTGTCTGTTTCCGCCGTTCAAACTGAGCGAAACTCTTCTGATCGACTCGTTCGGGTCCGAAAACGATCCTACAATAATGAATAACAGACTAAAACACAAAAGACAATAGATTAAACACAATGGACAACAAAACAAAAAAACACAATGAACAAACATACTAAAACACAAGAGATAACAAACTAAAGACAATAACCATCTTATAATCCCAATTTTTTAAAGATATATGTATACAAATGAATACATAGATTTATAGATTAGTTTGGCCCATTTTCATTACACAAACTATTTCGGCTTGATTTTGTTTAACTTACAAATGAATACATAGACTTATAGATTAGATTATTTCTTTGCAAGTCCAAATCCAAAATCTGAAAGTATAAGCCCACAATGTATGATATTAATTTTTAGTCTTTAGATTTAGATGGGTACATTTTACAACATAACTATATTAACGGTGTACCCCAACAAGATTTTATGTCCAAATAACCAATTGCAAACACTTTTATTTCTACATACAATTCAGCTAAGCCATTTGAACGTTATTATAGACTTAGCATCATATATATCATGTTTCCAGTACTGATTGGAACAACCCAAATAAGTCAAAGTTTGACTGGGATGGCCATTAAAGGTAGATTTTTCTTTAATGTAAACCCAAACTTATCAGTCATATCCATATCTTGTGTTCTCATACCTCCTTCAATCTTCCAATCAAACTTATGAATCAAAGATCCCAACATCAAATGCAACATAATATCCGCAAGAGGCAATCCTGGACACATCCTTCTTCCTGCACCAAACGGGATGAACTCAAAATCACGACCTTTGAAGTCTATCTCAACTTCAAGAAACCTCTCTGGCTTGAATCTTTGTGGGTCCGACCAAACGTTCGGGTCTTGACCCATGGCCCACATGTTGCACATGATCTGCGCGTCTTTTGGGACCATGTAACCTTTGATCTCGACATCAGTTATAGCTTTATGAGGGACTAAAAAAGTAACCGGAGGATGCAAGCGAAGCGTTTCTTTTATAATGGCCCGCAGGTAAGGAACCCTTGAGATGTCTGATTCTTCAAAAGCTCTCTCATCGTTTCCTATTACTTTCTTGATCTCCGCTCGGGCTTTCAACATTTTCTCGAGGTTATGGATTAGTTCTGCCATTGCCCATTCCAACGTGTTTGACGTTGTGTCGGTTCCTACAAGAAATAAGTCATGCACTAAAGAAAATGGTCACCATGAATACTTTTTTACACAACTAATTACGATTTTTTAATAGCAAAGAAGATTACTTACAAAGAGCAACTGTCATTGAGGCTAATTGAGGAGTTTTGATCTTTACCGATGTTTAATAGCAAATCGGTAAGATCCTCGCTTGAAGCATAAGACGAACTTGTACTTCTTACATGCAACCGTTCACTGATATGTTTCTCAAATATTGCCAAAAGCTTCTTGTAAAATTTTGATCTTCGTAGCAAGCCATGTGGATCCAACGGCCGAAGCACAGGAAAATAATCGGCTAAATTTGGTGCACCAGCAATTTCCATGACATCCCATCATACCATGTTCTTAAATTCTTGAGAAGATGCAGAATCATACTGAGCTAAATTAATAGAAAAAATGTAGTTGGAGAGAACGTTTAGAGTTATTATAGCCGCAGTTTCACCAATGTTGATCAGTTTGCCACTCATGCGACAACCATGAACAAAGTCCAGGAGTTCCCTAAATACACCAGCACATACAACGCAGAACCGTCGAGATTATATATGAGCCATGTACCATCATCAATAAAAAAACAAAGTGAGTTCCCTAACTACACCAGCACATACAACGCAGAACCGCCCAATGAAAGCCTTACAATTAATATAATTCATTAAAAATTTTCAAAAAAATGAGATGTGTTTACACAAAGAGATGAGGTCTCACTTGACGGTCAATGTAGCGCAATACATCCCTCCATAGTCATGTTGTTTTAAACTTCTCCTGAAATGATCCCAGTTGAATCAGACAACTGCGTACATGATTTATGTTCAAGTTTAAGAGATAGAATATAGACTCACATTTCGCACATACGCAGTCCAGATTCAACCCTGTTTTACCTTCTCTGTCATTGATTTCGCGAAACATCCACCAAGAAACTGTTTATACCTCTCGTGTTCAGATTGAACCGATCGGCAAGCCAGATTAAACAGCTGTATACCGCCTACTCCGATTATCATCAAAGCGAGCCCGATAAGTAGAAAGTGCCTTTGCACGGGTGTGGCGCTGCTGCAGTGGCTGCCTTGTTTTGATCCATAACCCTGTGGATGAAAGACTTTGAACATGACGGTTAAATCAATTAGCATCAAGCCCTAAAGACACAAATAATCCAGCATCAGAACACATTGATAAGACCCTAACAATCAGTAAACAAATGATAGAAAAATAAATCAAAGAAACATAAAAAAAGTTCAAACACTAACAAATTCTTCATTACATTCAAAAATCCCATCATCTTTCAAACATCCTTACAAAGCTGAATATGGTTGGTGCCCCTTGTCCGCAATAAAAACAGGAATTATTAGACGAACAATTGGAAGAACGATCTGGTGTAAAATTAGACAAACAATTTCAGGCGAATGTTGAGATCAACTTTGCAAAACCCGTGTGAAATTGAGATTATTTAAATCGATTTAGTGATTAAAAAACGTACCCTGACTCGATTGCTGCATTGCCGGAACGGAGACACCGCCGTCGGAATCAATGGCCAGAGGAACCCTAAAGTGATGTAACTTTTTTCTTTCGCCGAGTATTGCGTTTTGATTTGGTGAATCAGGTTGCAGAATTTGGAGGAATTATAAGGGACGGAAGAACGTGATACGTAAAGAGACACCGGATTTCAACCGGTGAATCATAATTATGGTGGAGTTTGGGAGAAGGGAAGAAGAACGCAAGAAAAGATTTCATACCTGGCTAGTTTTATACCCACTCAAATAACTGCTACAAACTCAAAAACTGTCCTCAACTGCAGCAAAATTGACGGAGGGGGAGAACATGGGAGCGCTTCATCGTCTAAAACCACCGCGAACTGATAGGAAATCTTAACTGGTGTTGAAAAAAAAACTGCCAAATTTTTTGGGTTTAAACGGATGATACTAAATCTTGATGATAACCGCCTGAATTATTACGGTCAGGATTTACTAAACATGCGTTTGACCGACGGTTAATTAGCGGTGAACAATTTATTAATAATTTATAGGTTCAAATTTGAATCCCACGCACACGAGTGCAAGTCCTAGTCGTCGCTTGAAACTTCCCACCAATACCAATATGGTATTTCTTTACTTCTTTGACCCATTTAACCACAACTTTGACATCAAAACAGTCACCCATTATCATCCTCCATTTATGTTCAAGATCTTGAATCGCACTGTGCATGTAAGCTCTTCATCTTTGTCATGCAAAATTTGATGGTGGTTTGTTGAATTTCTGTAATTTGAGCTGCTGATGACTTATTCTTATCTGGGTGTGTTGCTTGCTGTATAGACAGGTGTTGTTTGATTAGGGTTTATGATATTATTTTAAATTGGGTAGTTGTTCTTTCATGAATTATGGTTTTGGTAGTATCTGGACTTTGGTTTTAAATTAAGTAGTATTTCTTGGGCTATTTGATATTAGTTACCAAAGGCAAGGGCTAGAGTATTGAGGTGCGTAGGACAGCTCACAAACAGGGGCGGACCTACCTCTTTGGTAGGGGTAACCCCCGCTACCCCTTGGTCGGAAAAAAATTGGAAAAATTAGTGTAAATTTTGGAAAAATTTGACGTTTTTTCGATTTCGTTACGGCTTATTTATAAAACGTTACCCCTTGGTCGGAATCCTAGATCCGCCACTGCTCACAAAGGTGAGAATTTAGGAGTAGGAGGATTACAGGGTTAAGTGAGAAAAAATATTGGATTGATATTAGTTGCATGGTTTTAAAAACACAATAGGCGTTAAGAGAGAGGAGAGGTTCAGGTATGTGAGGCGTTAATCTTATTATTATATTTTGGTCATATGAGTAACATAAACCGCTGCCTTAGGTGTTTTTCTGATTCAGGCAAAAGTGCCAACCAGAATGTTTTGTTAGGCATTTACATGTGCTCAGGCTGTTTCAAATTGTTGTGTTATTCAGGGTTTTTTTCATTACAGCTAATTATCCAGTTGCGTTTTATTCAATTTCAGGTTTCTTTCTTGAAAACCAAGGTTTCCTAAACCTTAACCCGCAAGCATTTTGCGCAATGACTCGTGTCCAACTGATGAGAACACTTGATACACGATTGATAATTTACGCGTTCGTTTGGATCCTTATATCTTGTATTTCCACCAATGCTGTTCAAAGCGACATCGATTGCCTCAAATCCATTAAGGAATCACTTCAAGATCCCGAAAACCTACTTTCTTCGTGGGATTTCAATAACAGTACTGAAGGTTTCATATGTAAATTTGGAGGTGTTGAGTGCTGGCATCCGGATGAAAGTAAAGTTCTAAATATTCATCTTTCTGACATGGGGTTAAAGGGTCGGTTTCCTCTCGCTCTCAAAAACTGCACTTCGTTAACGGGCTTGGATCTTTCAAGCAATAATCTTGATGGACCTCTCCCGGTCAACTTGTCCAATTTCATTCCATATGTCACCAGTCTTGATCTTTCATCAAACAAGTTATCTGGAGAGATCCCGGTGAGTATGGCAAACTTATCATTTCTTAATGTTCTTAAGCTCGATAACAACCAGTTTACGGGTCAGATCCCGCTAGATTTGAGCAGGCTTGATCGGATTAAGGAGTTTAGTGTTACTAATAACCGTTTGACGGGCCAAGTTCCGGCTCTTAAAAAGGGTTCTGTTTCTGCTGATAGCTACGCTGGGAATCTTGGATTGTGTGGGGATCCTTTGCCTCTTTGTGAGGGTAGTACTAAGAAAGCGCGTACAGGTGTAATCATTGGGGCGGCACTTGGCAGTGCTGCTACTGTTGCGTTAGTTGTAGGTGGCGGGATGTTGTTTGTTATGAGAAAAGTTGTTAGAAAGAAAAAAGAAGAAGATCCTGATGAAAATAAATGGGCCCGGAGTATCAAAGGAACCAAAAAGATCAAGGCAAGATGAATGAATGCTTTATTAGCAGTGGATAACGGGTCAAAACATATATATGTTTTTTTGTGTGGGTCGAAATGGGTCAGGCTGTATACACTTTTTGAATAAGTTTTAGTCGTTAAAAATACACTTTTGACCCAAAACTCTATTATTCAAAAAGTTTTAACTTTTCTTTATAAATAATCAGTGTGCCAAATATGATTAAACTTTTTGAAATTTCAAAACAATTTAGTTTATAAAATAAAAATGATTTGGGATGTTATATGCATTAAAACACACTTTGTATGACTTTTGACCCGTTTCCTTTTAAATATAACCTTAATCGACCCGTTCATGAGTAAATGGGTCAAAGCAAGTAATTTTTGTACAGGTGGAAATAGGTCGGGCTGGATTAACCCGCAACACTTTTTGAATACATTTGTTCATTAAAAATACACTTTTGACCCAAAACTCTTTGTCTAAAAAGTTTAACTTTTATAAATAATAACTCTTTGCTTCATATTAACCAACTTTTGTTGTAATTCCAGCTCTCAATGTTTGAAAATCCAGTTTCAAAGATGAGATTGAGTGATCTTATGAAAGCCACCAACAGTTTTAGCAAAGACAACATAATCGGGTCGGGAAGAACGGGTTCTTTATACAAAGCAACACTTGAAGACAGTACCTCGCTTATGATAAAAAGATTACACGACACTCAGCATTCCGAGAAAGAATTTGCATCAGAAATGGCAACACTTGGGAACGTGAAACACCGGAACCTGGTCCCACTTTTAGGCTTTTGTGTCACAAAACACGAACGGCTTTTAGTCTACAAATACATGCCAAACGGTACCCTGCACGACAATCTACACCCCGTTGGCAAAAATGTGTCAAATATGGAATGGTGGGTCCGGTTAAAAGTGGCTATTGGTTCAGCCAAAGGGTTCGCGTGGCTCCACCATAACTGTAACCCACGTATCCTTCATAGAAACATAAGCTCGAAATGCATCTTACTGGATCAAGATTGCGAGCCCAGAATATCTGATTTTGGGCTTGCTAGGCTTATGAACCCGGTGGACACCCATTTAAGTACTTTTGTGAACGGTGAGTTTGGTGATATCGGTTATGTGGCACCTGAATATACACGTACTCTAGTGGCCACCCCTAAAGGTGATGTTTATAGCTTTGGGGTAGTGCTTTTGGAGCTAGTAACGGGTGAAAAACCGACCCATGTGGCTAAAGCTCCTGACAGCTTTAAGGGTAGTTTAGCCGAATGGATTTCTGATCTATCGTCGCAATCAAAACTTCAAGATTCCATTGATGAGTCATTAGTCGGGAAAGGATATGATCATGAGGTGTGTCAAATTCTTAAGGTTGCGTGTAGTTGTGTGTTGTCGGGTCATAAGGAACGACCCACGATGTTTGAAGTGTACCAGTTTTTGCGGGCTATTGGCGAAAAGTACAACTTTACCACGGACAATGAGATTTTGGTACCAACTGATACGGGTGATGCAGGTGATATAGAGCTCATTGTGGCCCGGGATATGAAACCGAAGAATTGATTGATAAGGTTACGGGTAAGATATTTTTATGTTGTATGTATTACTTGTTCTCATGTATATGAATAAGCTATATATTTGTTGGACTTTTGCTTTGTTGTACGCAACGCAGCAAGGGTATAGAAATACGTATTATATGTTATCAAAAGCAAGATTTATAAAATCCATATATGTGGACCTGGCAATCTTGGCCCAACCACTTAAATTTGGGTTGTTTGGGCTTTAAATATACGCTTATCGGTTTTTCTAGGTACAGTCTTATTTTCAATGAGTTTAAATGGGTAAGCTAAAAATAATAAAGTGAAAACTATGGGTCACGATGGACCATTAAAAAAAATAGAATGGGTCATTCAAAAATAGAACGGTGGGTTCCTACTCTCATTACCACCACCAGTGTTCTCTCCATGACTTTAGTCAAACACCCAAAACATCGTTCACACACTCAAATCTCATTGTGGAAAAACTTTCCCCATTGATTCTTGAATGAAACCGCAAATAAGAGTCGGTTAAGATCTATGGATGAAGAAGACGCTGAATTTTTTTTTTTTTTGGTAAAGGTTACCCCGGTGAAATTTTATTAAAACAACCAAACAAGAACAAGTGAGGAACTAAATATCCCTCAGTTCTCTATGATGACATGCCATACTAGAGTATACAAGCGCAAAAAAAGACACGCAAACAAACATAAACACGTCAAACGACCAAACAAGTAACTTATGTTACAACTAGACAACCAATCGCTAGACTAGCCGCATTCATCCTTATCCATTAGCAATCCTCGCGGCAATCTCCACTCCAGCAAAAGTTGATTCACTTGGCTTGAGCTCTTAAACTTCATCGTATGTAGTTTCATCTGAATCGTCATTAAAATCGCCTCAATCAGATGAATAGCACTCCTTTTTTTCTTAGAGAACAATCGTTGACTACGTTCTTGCCACACAAGAAGATGCTGAATTGTATTAATCGATTTCATTTTTTCTAATTTCATTGATTTAATCGATTATAATGTTTTCTGATTTCATTGGTTTAATCAAAAATTTTAGCCTGATTCATAAATTTTGGGTTTTTAGTTTTGTTTCTAATTCATTGATTTTGGCTTCTAATTTCATCGATGTAATAATGTATTCTAATTTTATGAGTTTTGGACTTTTGGTTCTGATTCATCGAGAGTTTTGATTACATTGAGGTAATGAATTTTAATTTCAAGTGTTGTGATTTGAGTTTTGGTGCTAATTCTTGAATTATGGTTTCGAAATTTGAGATTTGTATAAATTTGTAACGATTCTATCCACAAATTCTGATTTTGGATTGAATTTGGTTGCTGCTATCTTCCTGGGGGTTTTCTTCTTCCTTTTTTTTTTTTCTTAAATTGACCTACTCTGACCCGCACTTGGATTTGTCAAAACCCATCCTGACCTAAATCATCCTGGCCTGTTTTTAAAATAACCTATCCTGACCCAAACTTATCCTGACCTAAACCCATCTTACCCCGTCTACCCGCCCGACCCAACCCATTCATTTTGCCAGCTCTACATGTATGTTATCAAAAGCAAGATTTATAAAATCCATAAAAATGTGTTTGCTCCGGCACTCTGGCCCAACCTACCCAAAAAGACCGAGACTAGCCCACCCTATATTTCTCTTGTTTTTGGTTTTAATTTTTCAGAGATTTCGGGTTTGAGTTCAGTCCTCTACCCGACACACACCTCTAGTCGTATATAAACACGTATTACCCCTGATGATGTGGGTAGCTCAAGCTTAATAAACTGGCTAGAATGCAATACAGCTTAAAGGGTTGAAAGCTGAAAGGGTTCGGAATTGACTAACTGTCGTGAACAACAAAAAGCACAAGACAGTGACTGGTCACATCACACTTTACGTGTGAACTCTCCCACTCAACCGCAAATGGAACATGTGGGAGAATACATCCTTTTACCCGCACGTCCAAAGCCTTTAACCTACCAAAAAGGGCAAGCTTTTCACTGCAGTCATGGATCACTAATCAAAGGTTTCTTCTTATGGCCAGCTCTCTCTCTATAAATGACAACTCCTTGTCATTTAGTCGAACATTCCTAATCTCACTCCTTATCTCTTGAACTTGCTTCTTGCATGTAATATTCTTCACTCACTACAATACACTTTCATTAAAACACAAACATTCTGGGATTGAATATTCTTCGATCCATAATTAAAAGTAACAATAACAAAGTGATCCAACCCTACGTACTGCATACGTGGGGGGACCCCACGACCTGCGTTAGGCAAACCGAAACCCTTGAACCCTTTCCTAACCAGTCCAGTTACTATCCTTGGTCTTATATTTGTTGTAGCAACAAGTGGCTCATCCCACATCGTCCCCTGGGCTCGTCGCGGCGCTTCCGGCTTCTCCAAGCCGTTGGAGACGAGGCAAAAAGTGGGGCCCCCTTAATTAATGTCGTTTTTTAACGGCTATTTAAAAAAATAATAATTTTTTTTAATTATTTTAAAACCTATAAATACCCATTCATTTAACCATTTTTATACACAAATTCACCCACACTCTCTAAACAAACCCCTTTACAAAATAATCTTCTCTAAAAAATAGACAATGTCATCTTCCTCTTCGTCGGGTTCGACGGATACCAGAGAAGCCTTAAAATATTTTATAAACACGGTGGTAACCGCGACACAACTAATTATGGAAGAAGAGGAGGAGGAGGTTTCGTCACAACCACGAAACAGGAACCCGGCCATCAACCGAGACCGAGAAGGTTAGTTTTATCTTTATATTTATTTTTATATTTTATAGCGTTGCATTATTTTTATAAGTTATATATGTGTTACTATATATTACTTGCCACATCGTGTAGGTGCTCACGAAAGATTAGTCGCCGATTACTTTGCCGACGAACCGTTGTACTCGGAGACTATGTTTAGACGCCGTTTCCGAATGAGTCGTCGACTGTTCTTACGTATGGCCGACGATTTAGCCTTTTATGACCCTTTTTTTACATTGCGATACGATGCTAGAGGCAAAAGGGGCTTCACCACCTTACAGAAATGCACTACGGCGATTCGTCAACTAGCTTATGGGACAGCAGCCGATGCTTGGGACGAATACTTAAAGATGTCCGAAAGAACTGCTAGAGAATGTCTATACAAGTTTTGCAAATTTGTGGTGAGGCTCTACAGCAAAAAATATTTGCGAAAACCGAGTTACAATGAGGTACAACAATTGTATCAACACCACAAAGCAACGCACGGTTTTCCAGGAATGCTCGGGAGCATTGATTGCATGCATTGGCCATGGCGGAATTGTCCTACCGCATGGCGAGTAATGTATACGCCAGGCGATCAAGGACATCCAACAATAATTCTAGAAGCTGTTGCGTCTCAAGACCTATGGATTTGGCATGCTTTCTTTGGGATTCCTGGTTCGAATAACGACGTCAACGTTCTACAAAATTACGAGATTTTTGACAATGTTATAAAAGGGACCGGTCCTGATACGAGGTTTATGGTTTCGGGAGTGGAGTACAGGCTCGAGTATTATCTGGCCTATGGAATATACCCACAGTACTCTACAATTGTTAAAACTGTTAGGCAACAGCCAGATGAAAAAAGAAAGAAATTTGCCAAGTTTCAAGAAGCGGCGAGAAAAGATATTGAACGGTGTTTTGGTATTCTCCAACAAAGATGACATATTATTGAAAACCCGGCATGCACTTTTACACCCAAAAAGTTGCGATACTGTATGTATGCTTGTATTTTGTTGCATAACATGATCATCGAAGACGAAGGTCATACAATTTGTGAGTATGACGAGAATGCGGTGGAGCAGAATAATGTTCAGGTTAGTGAAGAAGAACAAGATTTAAACAGGTTCTCATTACATAACGATTTCACACATGCCAATCTTCAATCAGACTTGATCAAACACATTTGGAATCTCGAAGAAAACAAGTAGTTTTTTTATATATTTGTGTTGTATTTTTTAAATGTAACTTCAGGGGTTTTTTTTAAATGTAACTTTAGGTTTTTTTTTAAATGTAACTTTAGGTTTTTTTTTAAATGTAACTTTTTTATTTTTATTTACTTTGTGTTAATTATTTAACTAAATCAAAAAAATAATAATAAAAAAAGGGTGGATGACTATCCTCCACACCCTTGGGTAGTCCCCAAGGGGATGGTCCTCCACCCTTGGTGATGTGGCGGGTAGTCCCTTTGGGGACTAAGCAAACCACACCCTCTATCTAAGCATTATAGAGTTGTAGAAAGTTTTCATGTAGGCATTGACAAGATGTTCGTCCATGTGTAAATAGGCTTTTGGACATAAGACGTTGATAACATTTGTGATCACCATCAACTACTGAGGCGAGGTTGTAGATCTTGGAAACACAAGTACACAACAGAGTACATGACATGTCACATCTCATGATGCATTTGCACTTTAAGTTTATATCATGATAAGTCTATATTGATCACCATGCTAGTTTATGTGCACCATTATTTGTGTGCTATATGAGATTTGCGTGAACTATGCTCAAGTTATGAAATGCCGTAAAATATCACGTATGCACTGTATATTTGAGATACGTCAAAATAGCCTTTGAATATACAAAACTGACCCATTTAGTACTTTCTAAAACTTTTATGATCTCGGAAAAAAATCACATACGTGAAAAGATTTGAGATGAAATTTTAAAAGCGAGAACAGCGGTCAGGTTGATATATTTAAAGGCGTATCTAATGAAACACAAACAGTGCATACAGGAGGTTTTAATCGCAATCATCATGACTATAAAGGTAATAAGTTGTTGACACAGACGTTGAGTTATCTACATACCCAATAAATGGACATACATTCTTAACTATTTTCAAACAAAAGGTTAAAAAATTCGGATAAAAAAATGTGTAACACGTTTAAAGAAAAATGTTACATAGTGGAAAGAGTCCCTCTACACGAAAGAGACCAAAAAAATCGACATATCTATTAACGATCGATATCAATATCTTTTCATCTTCTTACCTAGGTGGCATTTACAAAGTCTAAAAAGCTTGCCTGCTGGTGAAAAATAGAAAAACATCTTACACTATTTTAAAAATGATTAGCATAGATTATATCAAAGGTTTAAATTAGTGTCATATATCATATGAAAGCCCAACTACGAAACAAACAACAAAGAAGTCTGGTTTCCATTAATGTGTACCTTGAATAAATCTAATTTAACAGGTGAATCCACCATCTTGGACATCTTTAATAGTCCTGAAACTATTCTGCAAAAAGCAAACATAAAAAAATCATATGAATATTTCGATATGGGCAATATTTTATCTCCAACGATCAAACGGGTAAAATAAAACGAAAACAGGTCAAATGGGTCGAAAATCGCCTGAAAGACATCCTAAATCATGTTTGTAAAAAGAAGTATATTATTGTTGAAATTGATATAATTGCTAATCAGACAAAAAGCATTTTGGGCCAACTTGACAATTTCAGCCTTCATAAAAACTACTACATGTTTTGACCCGAACCCATTTTGTCACCGCTAACATTGATCAATTAAAGGTTTTCTTATCGTCATATATTTTGGCATTAAGCCTTCAAAATGTCATGCAAAATGTATATACAATTGTAAAAGAATAAAGAAATGGAAAAGCTACAACTTTGGTACCTCAATTAATTTAACTACAGTATGCAACTAAACCTCATTTTGCAAGGACAAACAACAATATACACCACATGTCGACTTCAAGCTGCTATCTTAAACGCTCCTATCTCTTCAATCTTTGAGTTCTTATGCTGCAAAATTAACAGGATAACCAATAAGAAAAACAAGAAAATCACAAAATGCAATATAAAGACATCCAAATTACCTTACTTTTCTTCTGCTTGTGAATGTCACTGACATCTTCGTTTCCATCATACTTCCTTTTCTGAAACAATTTAAAATAACACCATCAGAATCTCAAGCGGAAAACTAATATTAATGTATGAATCGGTGTTAAGTAGTTGTCGATTTTGCGTGCAGAATGTCAAAAGCATCTAACCTTGTCATGATGACTGCTTTTATCCTTCTTTTTTTCTTTGTCCTTATCTTTACTTCGATCTTTATGCCGATGTTTATGTTTTTTATGCTCTTTGTCCTTGTGCTTTTTATGCTTCTTTTCCTTGTCTTTTGATTCACTTCTTGATTTTCCAGCTATAGTGGCCATCCCTTTCTCGGACTATAAAACAACACAACACATATTAGATTAAAAAACTACAAAATCTTAATAGAAAGCAACAAGCATAAATCAGTTTATTACAGATGGGAGGTCAACGGGTGCAGTGTCCCTAAGTTGAAAGGCTTCAGCCAGGGTATTTAGGTCAAACGGCTGTATGCGTGTGTTTGTTGCATCTCTAGATAAGGATGAGTTGTGAATAAGCTGATCCAATTGCATCCCTTCGCCTTTTCTGATATCTGTGTCTCCAACAATATCATGAAGGTAATGTGTATCTGAGATTGACAACGGAAGCGACTTCTTGCAGAAAAACTCATAGTGCGGTAACAATTTATAGCAACTTATAAGATCCACAGCGCCCGTGAGTTCCCTTGGTCCTAGATTATGAAGACAAACAAAATTAGACAGCAAAATCAACACTTTTACTTCAAACAGGTCGGTTTAGATTATGTCTAATCTCTAGCGGGTCAAACCATAAGAATAGCATAGCATAGAAAAAAGAATTGACCAAATGAGTTTAAAGGTAATCCAGAGTGTACTTTTAACGCATAAAACCTTCTAAATCGTTTTATTCAAAACATATTGTTTATTACATTAACAGAACTATTGTAATAATATTTGACACACTAATCGTCTACAAAAAAAGTGTTTCGGGTCTACTCTAATTTGACCAAATGAGTTAAAGGTAATCCACAATGTACTTTTATTGCATAAAGCCTTCTAATCATTTTATTCAAAACATATTTGTTTACTACCTTAACATAACTATTGTAATCATATCAGACACTAATTATCCGTTACCCAACCCACCTATTCTGCCATCTCCACCATAACCCAAATAAAAAATAGTAGTGCAAATGCCATACGTAAGCACAGATTTAATGTATCAACATCATAGTTGTTAATGGCGTATAGCGAAAAATGGCGATAAGGTACCTATATGCTACATAGCGAATAGCGATAAAAAGCTGGTGGCTAGTTTAAAAATATCGATACACTACAAAAAAAATTAAAAAAGTTTTATATGTATATTATATCAAAATACCCTGGTATATATGCTATTTTACATCTATATTTAACAAAAACCTTAAATCCAACTATTATTTTATAGCTATATTTAATTGCTATTTATATTAAAAAAGAATAAGGTGTCGCTATTCTAGCTATCCATCGCTACAACCTTAATAGCGACACTATACCTATACGCTACATAACGCGCTATAGCGTTTGCTACTGACAACTATGATCAACATACGAGAATAAGCATAAACATATAAATATTAAGCCTGGAAAAATAAGGGTCTTCTAACTTTACGGCTTACCTTTTCCAAAATTCTTTGTTTCAGGATCCATCAGTCACTGTCACGAGTGAGGATGTACCATTATCACCTGAGCATGGATAAGAAGAATAAGCAAACTGTCTTCAGTTCGAGAGATTGCTCTTGGACCATTACAAATGCAAAAAACTTATATTTTACGGTAAGTACATTCCTCCTACTAGGGAATCAAAAGAATAAATTGACCAACAACACATATGCACATAACATAGATCTCATGTAATGAACAAATTAGAAAAATACCAAATTGACCTAGAGAAATGTATGTTAAAAGTTAAGATTAAGTAAGAAAACAAATATGGAAACTCTTTTATAAATCTTTCTTTCTGTACATCTAAAATAGTAGCTAGCAAAACAAATCACACATAAGGAAAAAGCTACAGTTTTCATTACAAACACTACAACAATTAGTAAGCAGCTACAGTTTTCCAAGTCCCAAATAAGGAAAAAGCAACCAAATTTGCGAATCTTAGGATCTATTCATTAAGTCAAAATCATATTCTTCTAATTTCTACAATCAAACCTCCGATTTCAACACTCAGTTCACATTCAAATCAGGTCCAAATCACATCTCGAATTCACTAATTTCAAGTTTGAACACCACTAATTGCAGTATAACTAAGCTTACGAAACAATGGGATTCAGCAACAATAAGTGTAAATGTGGAATCGTGAAATGTGAAAAGGTTACAGTTACCTGATTCGGAAGATGTAGAGCTGGAAATTGGATTAATTGGCGTGTAATTTGAGTGTGAGTTGCGAAATCAAGGGTGTTTTTTAGGGCTTTGTGGTGGTCCTTGGAAATAAACCCTAATACGTGTTGGAAAGATGATGATGATGATGATGTTCTGTCAAGCTACGACTAACACTGTGTTCCCGAGTTAAAAATCTCTCCCCTTCCCTCTCCTCCCCTCCCCTCCCCTCCATGTCTTTCCAAATTGGAAAGACTATTTTCAGGCAAAAAAAACCCCATTTTCCCTCCCCTCCCCCTGTTAAGTGGATCTCTGGAACACCATTTTCCCTCCCCTCCCCTCCCCTCCCCCTGTTAAGTAGATCTCTGGAACACAGCGTAAATATATTGTTTTCAGATGACTAATCCCCGGAGGGGCTCTTTAAAAAAAACTTCTACTACTAAAAAAAATTCAAAAAAAAAAAAAAAAAAACTAAATTAGTAAGATACTTACTGAAGTATTAAATGTTGAACCAGTAAGAGCTATGAACTATGGTTGCAAAAGTCGTTAGGCGTTCTCTAGTCGGTCGACCAGGGAGTTGAGAGTACTCGGCCTAGGCGGAGAGTACTCGGACATGTCAAGTTATATTGAAATTAGTTTTTGGAAATTATATATATGTCAAATTACATAAATTTACTGATATCTAGAACAAAATACGTGAAAATGATATTAGTTTTTTAATATGATAGACATAGAAATTATGTTTTATTATTTTTTAAGTCAAACTCAGCCCGAATTGACTTACTAGATACGATTTTGGCCGAGGTTGACCGCGTTTGACTGATTTCGAGTAATTAGGCGGAGTCAAAAAAAGTCGTCTCGACAGCCTACCTTGTAGCGACTACTCGGGGAGTACTCGGCCTTGGAAACCTTGTTTTATAACCATGCTTTGAACCATTAAAAGCAAGTATAATACTTAATCGTTCAGAGGTAGATGTCTGATGTGACAACCCGAACTTTTCAGGTTAGTAACGCTCAACCTTGTGATCTTAATTTCTCATTAACCCTCTCTGAGGTGTTAGATATGCGATACGGGTATACCTTGGTCAAGCATGACTGTAAACGTATGATAACCCCGCTAAATTTATAGACTTATGTAATGGACCACACCTATTGCAAAGCTATTGAGTTGCCACAATATTGCAATCTCCCTTAGTTAATTAATCTAGCCTAATCTTCCTTAGTTATTTACGGATACATTGATATTAGTAAAGGGCCTATTGAGTTAATTAGTGGCAGTGGCCCAACCGGCCACACTCAATTAATCCACGGCCTAAATTGCTGTTAATTAAGTGAGCCCATTATCAATTAAGTGAGCCCATTCTTGACTATTAAACAAACCGCCTAAATTGCTGTTGTATATGAATACGTATCACATGAGGATAGCTTTTCTATAAAACAAACCCTACCCCTCCTCTCCCTTGATTCGCATCGGACGCAGGAGATCTACCCCCCCCCCTGTTCGAGTTTGCATCTGGAATAATTAGGCTTCCGGTTAGTGATTCTCATTATTAGTTCTTATGCTATGGAATAATGAATCTGTTTAAGAACTCATGAATTGATGATTAACGATTTGTATGATAACATGAGTATGAATGTGGTTATGAACTGATCTATCACGTGATGTCTGTAATCTGTGTTTCATAATATCATTCTTACAATCTGATAGTGTTATAGGTAATTGATTGTGTGTGTATGTGCGATTGATAGAACGTGAATGAAACTGACTTTTGGTTAGTTAATAAATGAGGGTGATGATCATATGGAATTGTAGATGGAATTATAGGGAATAATATATATGTAAGTTGAGGTAGCGGTCCAATAAGAATGAAGTATATGGCCGGTCATGTGATCACCGATTAAATACCCAATTAAATTTAGTGGCTATTGTTGAGGTGGAGCATTAATGGTACAATCGATATAGGTGAAAGTGGCGGCTAATTATTGAATATTTGTTATGGAAATCATGTTGACTTATCAACCATGTTGACTTATATGTGAATCAATGCTTTAACAGTTGGTGTCGGTCATTGTGTTTGATATTCAAACCTTCAAGAAACAAACAAAAAGCATGTGACATTAATTGATAGTGGGTGGTTGTGTTTGAAATTGGCGGCCATGTTTTCCACAAAATAATAGCTATCATATACATATACATGTGATCTTTTTGATGTGTTGATCATCTATTGGACCGAATAAAGGTCCAATGGGGGGTGGCTTGGGTATTACTAATAAATAAATTGTGTATGTTGAATATAATTTGAAATGCGTACGAGTGATCATAAGAACTATACTAACAGTTTGATATTATTGATGATAGGTGTCGAATATAGGACCCAAATCCCTAGTGCCATTTTATTTGATTAACTTATGGCGTGTTATACAAATGTGATTGTGAAGCTGTTTACGAACCGATGCGTATAGAGTTAATTGTGAACTGACCCACTTGTGATAAGATGTGACGTGAACCTATATTGTGATTATAAGTAGGACAAAATACTTGTTAAGACTTGCGTAACGATGTGCGTTTTGCTTACTTGTAACTTGATTGAGCTACTCGATACTGTGTACTATTGAATAATCATTGTTTTTGCTTGAATTGTTGCTTAACTGTTATACGTGCCATACGTGACAACCATTGATGTGATCTATGTGTAAACAAACTGTAAAACTGATCATTACCAAACACTCTTCTAGGTCGTGAATATTGAACTTATTTAACAAGTAGCTAGATCTACCGAGCACTCTAAGGTGAGTTCATTGCATTTTCTCAAGCATGCGTCCCGGTGGTTTGGGACAACTGGTAAACATTTGGAAGGGAAACTTTGGGTAAACAACTTAATCGGTTTTGATTATTGAACATGGGATCTAACATTGGATTGCCTGGAGGGCAATGGGGTAATTAGTTGATAGCGCTATTAGGTGGGAAACCTCACACCGGGCCGTAAGGACGGGCGTGAACTAATTATCTGGGTATGGCTATGGTTGTTAGAGGCACACTCCTCGGATACATATGGACACTCTCCCTAGGGTATCTAACGAAGGCAACATAGCAAACGGTCGTTAAGGGGTACCCACTCCCCGGATACATATGGGCACATTCCCTAGGGTATCTAACATGAGCAACATCGTAACGCAACATTAAATCGCATTAAAATACATATGGTAACATAACTTGTTAACAAAACCTTGAACTCACCAGCGTAGTCTGACACACTTGTTTACATGCTTGTAGGTAATTACTGAAGGAACTTGGGAACTTGCTGTCTGATGCTGCTGGAGTGGTTATGGTCATGATAAACATTTATATTGATTGGGTTTCGACACATTTATACATTTATACTTTTATGCTTCCGCTCAATACTTTGGTTTTGGTTAAACTTTTCAAACGTTATATTTATTTCAATTGGGTATTTCAATACATTATGACTTGTGTTTGATATGATTGGTGGCTCTTTGTTGGATCGTTGCACCTCCAATAGGGACATACCCTAGGTGGTAATTTGGGGGTGTGACAGTTTGGTATCAGAGCCACTGGTTATAGAGAACTCGGTTTTAAAATGTTTTCATAAAACCAGACTATAACCGAATTGATCCAAACGATGACCATGACACTCAGCTCCAGACTGCAAGGTTCGTTTCTCATTTATTATTGCATAGTATATCTAGTGTACACTTATGTATAACATTACACGTGAATGCACACTTGGCACAACAGCATGAGCCCTTACATTACCAACCCCTGTTATGTGAACTGCTAGTGTGACACTTCCCTTCGACTATTGCGATTCTTGATCCCATAAAACCCCTCGCTTGCTATTTGAATGCGGGGAACCTTTTAGCGCAAGTTAAGAGGCACTGAGATAAGCATGCAAATCGCCTTATTATTATGGGTGCACACATAATAATAGCGCGAGGTGCATGCAAATCCCAGTGAGGCTTAATGAGCGTGAGAAGGGTCTGCCCTATTGTGTGTAAACTTGGTAGTTTGTAGATTTCAATGTGATACTCGACTTTTACCTCATTTCGATTGGAGTTATGTGCCTCAGGGTTCAGTCGTCAGTTAGGACTGACTCCCACCTTTGTTGTAAATAAGCATGTAGTAGAATTAACTGATAGTAAATCGATAGAAGCTTCTCATGTTCTTTTTGGTTGTAAACTTGACCTCGTGGGTCAAGTGTTCGATATTGACCTACTTCCCAATACTCTTGTAAGTTTTGACATGGTCATTGACATGGACTTGGTTATCTATGTATCAAGCAGAAATCCCCTGCAAAAAGAAAATCGTGCGTTCCCTCTCCCCAGTGGGGAATCCTTATCCGTTTAAGATCATCGTAGTGGTGCCGTTGTTGGCATTGTCACAGTCGTGAAAGCCCAGAAGTGCCTACGGAAGGGCTACTCTGTTATACTAGCTCCTGTCACCGATTCGCCACTTTAAGAGAGGGAGATCGAGTATCTTCATGTTATTCGTGAAATTTTTGACATGTCTTCCAAAGAGTTACCTGGTTTACCTCCACATCGTTAGGTGGAATTTTAGAATTGACCTTATGCAAATCCTGATTTCCTTCTGGGGTACAGCAATCCCTTGGATTCGCTGGATACTATCACCGCTTCATCATAGGATTTTCGAAGGGTTCGCAACTTCAACCTCCTTAGCACAGCCGGGAGCTGTGAATCCTTAGGAAAACAAAGTCGCGGAACGTCTTTTCAGCTTTTGAAACCCAACCCTACAACACGCGGAGCATCACTTCTATCCGAGAGTACCGATGATCCAGCGATGTACCATGATGGCTTAATTCAGAGTCCCAGTTACACGCCGATGCAACACGAGAGAGTGATGAATTGCGTAATGGTGTTACGGAGAGGAACTACACGACCTACAATCTCCGGTGGAAACCGTGGTCGTTGGATTTAAGTGGGAGGCATTACTTAGACGGTACCGAATGCACCAATTAGACCGAAGACAAGGGCCTCCAGTGCACCCTTGTTTCAATAGAGCTAACCATGTGAAGGCATCGCTAGAATGGAACTTCCGAACGAACACGGGATTAGGAGAACTATACCCACGCATCCCTGTAGACGAACCTTATCACTTTCACTTGTCATCGCCGCTAGAAGTGAAGCAGCCACAGTTACACGCGTATGTCGTTTTGCAACACTAACCTTTACCCACCAAACTCTGTTTTGGACAAATGATACACTCGCGCGACCGCAATGTGACGAACCTCCCTGTTGTGCCATGCCGCCATGCACCACTACTGGAAATTACTTCTTGACAACAAATTTGCTGGCCAAATCCTTCGGATGTTTAATGGACCCCTGTTTCGCTCGAATCTTTGTACGAACCTCATTAATTCCCTGTTTCTTTGATTGGCAACTGATATAACAAGACGCTAACCACCATACCATGATTTCCACCGATCGCAAGATTAGCCCCCAGGCGTTGTAAAGTATCTATAGATCGAGTTCGTCGGAACTCACTTCAAGCCATTGTTTTAGATCAATTTTCGGGATGAAAATTCTTTCAAGTAGGGGATGATGTGACACCCCGCGAAAACGCTTAACAAGACTAGCTTCCTCAGCGACTGTTTGCTAAATTTCGGGACGAAATTTCTTTCAAGTTGGGGATGATGTGACAACCCGAACTTTTCAGGTTAGTAACGCTCAACCTTGTGATCTTAATTTCTCATTAACCCTCTCTGAGGTGTTAGATATGCGATACGGGTATACCTTGGTCAAGCATGACTGTAAACGTATGATAACCCCGCTAAATTTATAGACTTATGTAATGGACCACACCTATTGCAAAGCTATTGAGTTGCCACAATATTGCAATCTCCCTTAGTTAATTAATCTAGCCTAATCTTCCTTAGTTATTTACGGATACATTGATATTAGTAAAGGGCCTATTGAGTTAATTAGTGGCAGTGGCCCAACCGGCCACACTCAATTAATCCACGGCCTAAATTGCTGTTAATTAAGTGAGCCCATTATCAATTAAGTGAGCCCATTCTTGACTATTAAACAAACCGCCTAAATTGCTGTTGTATATGAATACGTATCACATGAGGATAGCTTTTCTATAAAACAAACCCTACCCCTCCTCTCCCTTGATTCGCATCGGACGCAGGAGATCTACCCCCCCCCCCCTGTTCGAGTTTGCATCTGGAATAATTAGGCTTCCGGTTAGTGATTCTCATTATTAGTTCTTATGCTATGGAATAATGAATCTGTTTAAGAACTCATGAATTGATGATTAACGATTTGTATGATAACATGAGTATGAATGTGGTTATGAACTGATCTATCACGTGATGTCTGTAATCTGTGTTTCATAATATCATTCTTACAATCTGATAGTGTTATAGGTAATTGATTGTGTGTGTATGTGCGATTGATAGAACGTGAATGAAACTGACTTTTGGTTAGTTAATAAATGAGGGTGATGATCATATGGAATTGTAGATGGAATTATAGGGAATAATATATATGTAAGTTGAGGTAGCGGTCCAATAAGAATGAAGTATATGGCCGGTCATGTGATCACCGATTAAATACCCAATTAAATTTAGTGGCTATTGTTGAGGTGGAGCATTAATGGTACAATCGATATAGGTGAAAGTGGCGGCTAATTATTGAATATTTGTTATGGAAATCATGTTGACTTATCAACCATGTTGACTTATATGTGAATCAATGCTTTAACAGTTGGTGTCGGTCATTGTGTTTGATATTCAAACCTTCAAGAAACAAACAAAAAGCATGTGACATTAATTGATAGTGGGTGGTTGTGTTTGAAATTGGCGGCCATGTTTTCCACAAAATAATAGTTATCATATACATATACATGTGATCTTTTTGATGTGTTGATCATCTATTGGACCGAATAAAGGTCCAATGGGGGGGTGGCTTGGGTATTACTAATAAATAAATTGTGTATGTTGAATATAATTTGAAATGCGTACGAGTGATCATAAGAACTATACTAACAGTTTGATATTATTGATGATAGGTGTCGAATATAGGACCCAAATCCCTAGTGCCATTTTATTTGATTAACTTATGGCGTGTTATACAAATGTGATTGTGAAGCTGTTTACGAACCGATGCGTATAGAGTTAATTGTGAACTGACCCACTTGTGATAAGATGTGACGTGAACCTATATTGTGATTATAAGTAGGACAAAATACTTGTTAAGACTTGCGTAACGATGTGCGTTTTGCTTACTTGTAACTTGATTGAGCTACTCGATACTGTGTACTATTGAATAATCATTGTTTTTGCTTGAATTGTTGCTTAACTGTTATACGTGCCATACGTGACAACCATTGATGTGATCTATGTGTAAACAAACTGTAAAACTGATCATTACCAAACACTCTTCTAGGTCGTGAGTATTGAACTTATTTAACAAGTAGCTAGATCTACCGAGCACTCTAAGGTGAGTTCATTGCATTTTCTCAAGCATGCGTCCCGGTGGTTTGGGACAACTGGTAAACATTTGGAAGGGAAACTTTGGGTAAACAACTTAATCGGTTTTGATTATTGAACATGGGATCTAACATTGGATTGCCTGGAGGGCAATGGGGTAATTAGTTGATAGCGCTATTAGGTGGGAAACCTCACACCGGGCCGTAAGGACGGGCGTGAACTAATTATCTGGGTATGGCTATGGTTGTTAGAGGCACACTCCTCGGATACATATGGACACTCTCCCTAGGGTATCTAACGAAGGCAACATAGCAAACGGTCGTTAAGGGGTACCCACTCCCCGGATACATATGGGCACATTCCCTAGGGTATCTAACATGAGCAACATCGTAACGCAACATTAAATCGCATTAAAATACATATGGTAACATAACTTGTTAACAAAACCTTGAACTCACCAGCGTAGTCTGACACACTTGTTTACATGCTTGTAGGTAATTACTGAAGGAACTTGGGAATTTGCTGTCTGATGCTGCTGGAGTGGTTATGGTCATGATAAACATTTATATTGATTGGGTTTCGACACATTTATACATTTATACTTTTATGCTTCCGCTCAATACTTTGGTTTTGGTTAAACTTTTCAAACGTTATATTTATTTCAATTGGGTATTTCAATACATTATGACTTGTGTTTGATATGATTGGTGGCTCTTTGTTGGATCGTTGCACCTCCAATAGGGACATACCCTAGGTGGTAATTTGGGGGTGTGACATCTGGTCAATTCAAATTAGAGGTCTTAACCATTCAGATTCAGTATAATACTTAACCATTCAGAGGCAAATGTCTGAACCATTCAGACATCTACTCGCGAAACAAACGGTCTGAATCATTAAATGCTGAACTAGTGAGAGTTCTGAACCATTAAGAGCCCCGTTAAAAGCTAAATAAACAGCCCCTAAATCGTCATCTTATCAAAAGTCTTTCTCTTAGATTTCGAGGACGAAATCTCCTAAAGCAGGGGAGACTGTAACGTCCGTAAAAAATGGTCTCCCAAAAAAATCTGACCCGTTTTGATTTATATTTTGATTATGTTTGAATCTTGTATGACATTTTAGTACTTTTATGAAATTTGATTTAATCTTTATTGTCAAAATTAGCGTTATGATGCTATGAGCGATTTGTTCGTCTCATCCCGATGTTTCCGCCATCGGTTGGGGTGTGACACAACCTGACTAGCAAAGGTAGAATGACGAGGTAAAATCGGCCATGTCTACAATCTGTGGGGCCGTGTGTGGTATTTCTAGCAGGACTGAGGTTGGTGAGATCTCAAATTCATGCTCACTCTCTGAGTCGTGAATCTCGATAATCTCGTGCGAGTGCGACATCTGTGACATCATGTAACTGTATAAAGTAAGTGTGTGTTCAAATGAAAAATAACACATAAGGCACAAATAAACAGATTAACACGTATACACATAAACACTCAATGTTTTTCATACATGATCAAAATCCATGTTTATTTTAAAATTATTGGCTTCGCGAATTTTAGGATTTAATTTCAAAATTCTTTGGTTGAAGTCTAGAGTTTCTCCCAAAAAACATCTAGTTCGCTAACAACCATTGGCTCTAATACCAACTGTGACAACTGTCAAAATTCCAGGTATCCATGCAACTACTAAACCATGATTAGTTTTTAATAACTGTGCTGAATTACAATTAATAATCAGAATTGTCTTCTGATTATTGCTTTATTCATACATGTGCATCACATATTGCTTAATGTCATATCATTATTGCATGAGAATTGTAACATTTGTGCTTGTAATCATTATGAACAGCTCAATTTTCAATAAAACAATGTTATTTTATCCCAATGATTGTTTGATTTTGTTTTACATTTTTCGTATTTTAACTTTTGTTCAATTTCAAACTCTACATCGCCTTCTAGAGAATTATACGCAAACTAGTACGTAAACGTACTCAGTTTAATGCGACAAATACTCCGAAACATCAACATATACTCAACATACCTTAAATAACCTTTACATAACTTAGAAATAAGTTTTGAAGGCTTTGGTATGGCAAAAACAAGTTAATTCGCTTACAGGGACTAAACTTGACAAACTGCGAAAGTATGCCAATTTAAACTGTAACGAACATTCCGGAACATGTCCATAAGTTAAACATACCATAAATATCCTTTACATAGCTTAGAAATAGGCTTTGAGGGGTTTGGTATGCTAAAACAAACTTTTGGATCATTCAGGGGCTAAAAGTGTCAAAAAGTGCACAAGTTTGCACTTTCGCGCATAACTTACGTTCTGAATACATCCGGACATCCAAAAATTTATGTAAGCATCCTAGTATTATGCCTTAGTGTTTGGAATGAGAAAAATCCATTCGTCGCGCAATTTGGATCGTCTTTCGCGCTTATGCGCATTCCGTCGTAATTAACCGAACATCGCGACCGTACGGCCAAACGAACCGACATCCGACATATTTTTGAGCACATTTTCAGTTCCCTATACTTTAACTTCATTTTAGAGCTTTGAAATGGGGTTAACGGGGCTTAAAAGTACCAAAAACGCATCAAAAACCAAGTTTTGGTGCTGCAGGGACTAAAATGGTAAATCTGCCAAACTAGGGGCTTACGGACCGTAAGCCAAAACCCATACGGTCCGTAAGGGGTCCCCAGTACAGCAGAACCCACATTTAATGCTGATTGGCTCTTCAGATCGCGAAAGGTCCGATTGCCTTTTCACCCAATGAAAGGCCAAGGGCCATATTCAGTGAATCTAGTTAGGTAACACATGTACGCACAAGATCGTGGCACGATATTCGATAAAACGATCCTAACGGTTCCACTTTTCCTATAAATACCCCCCCCTTGTTCCAAAAACCCACAAAATCAGATCTTAAGGCTCTAAGTTGGAACCATTGTTTCATACCTGAGCTATTTGATCTAGATTAGCACTCGGGGACCCTCCGTAAGTCTTCTTTCGTTCTTTTATTCGCTTTTCGAGTCCGAAAGTCGACGTTTTGTTGACTTTCTGCATTGACCAGTTTATGGTCGATGCGAAGTTCATTAGAACTTCATAACGTGAGCGTGGTCACGATGGTTATAGTCCTTAGTGACTATACCTACTGATCACCACGTTATCTAGGCTCAGTGATGAGTCGTAGTTTCGGCCAAAATGTGCATTTCTTGCATATTTTGTAACCAAACTACTCGTGGGCATCAAAGCCGTTTGTTTTGATGTCAAACCTGTTTTCAAACTTAGTTAAGCATGTTCTAACATGCTTAGCTCGTCACTTTTAGTTTAGTGCTTATATAGGGTCGTAAGGTAAGCAATCTAAACCATCGCTTATACTTTCGAACCCGACCTATTTGGTCGATCATTAGGATCCGACCAAACACATTAGGTGACCATAGCTATAACCTTCCGAGGTTATACCTTGTGGTCACGATGTTAGGCATTCCAGACGCGTTCAACGCGAACGACGCGTTAGGGTAGCCTAAGCTACCTAAACAAGTCGTAATGGACCGTAAGCACTTAGGTTAAGTTTCATTTTAGTATGTAGGCTTTGTTAAACCATATTACACGAGTCTCCATACTCGTTTGGTTTACGAACCCGCATACTATCCGATCCTTCCGATTTGGTCTGGTATATTAACATAGCTACCTATTAGGTGCCGTTTGATATCCCGTGATCTTTAGCATTATCTGGTTATATTACAAGGAAGTCAAAGCAATCTCAGGTGAGTACATTGAACCCCTCTTTTACTGTTTTCCAAACTGTTTTGGGGTGAAACACATGTGCCTATCTGTTACATTCATGCTTTCCATGTTTTCACATCATATGCCTGCTATGTTGTTAGTACATTATAGTACACGATTTTATTACATTTTATGCTATGTATGCCCATTGTGTGCGTACTTAGTGCATTGATTTACATGAACATTACTGCTGCATATGTTTACTCAGCATATGGGCACATTGATTTACATGAACATTTCTGCTGCATATGTTTACTCAGCATATGGGCACATTGATTTACATGAACATTTTCTGCTGCATATGTTTACTCAACATATGGGCACATTGATTTACATGAACATTTCTGCTTCGTATGTTTACTTAGCATACTTAGTACAATTGTTTACATCACATGCCTTCATTTTGTTATGACATTTGGTTTGTTTAATATGGGACAATACATTCATTAACATTAGCTACGCCGTTCGTTAGTAGGTAGTGGTACCATAGGAATTGACAACTCCCATTCCTGAAGTCCTGGGTTTGATAGGACTGGAAGGAATGACCGAATTCGATATACATAACTTAGATAAACCTTTAATTTGTTTAAGGGTTTATCGTCGCAGTCTCAAGGCTTGGATGTATGCATAGTTTACAATACCGCATAAATGTTAATATCGATAGAGCATGCATTTTTCCACAGAACATAACGTTGATTTAAACCACATGTTACTTCAACGACTTGTTTTGTGCATTTTACAAATGGTTTAAGTTGATACATTTCGCTTACCATACATGATACATTTTGGGATGCACATTACATGATTTACATTGAACATAAACACGTCGACATTGACATACACATTTGGTGGTTTACATTGAACATAAACATTTGACATGGTTTACACAATAACACTTGACATTTGGGTTATACATGAACAATTTACATGGTGGATTGGTTTGGGTAGATGGTTTGAGTAACGTGGAGTATGTAATATGATGCAAACATGGTGGATACGCCGCTGGTACTTCCTATATATAAATGTTTGCATAATATTACATATCTTAGCGTTATCTAAATCATTTCAGTTTAGACATATAACATTTTATACAATTAACATACTTTTCATAAAACATTGTCTTACAAAACAACTTATTACATTCAACTCATTTTACCTGGTTACTCGTTTAACCTTGCACTTACCTATACGTATCAATTGATGTTATCGTTTTTCAAATGGTTTACAAAGCAAGACGAATTACAAGGTTCATGACTGACTGTTATTAAACATTCTTTAAACTCAAGTCATGAATCCCATTTTCACAAAACCTATGTATCTCACAGGCATTTTTATGCTGACGTACCTACTTTCACATGTGTTTTCAGGAGCTGTTCCATAGGACGATGAACACGACACTAGGGCGGACCTGTGCCTTAGAGACTAAAAACTGAAGATAGAACTAGAATAACTGTGTTTTGGATTCTGTACTTCCTTTTAAGACAATGTAACACCCTTGTTTAATAAATAAAATGTAACTTTAATTTCCTTGGTTGTATAACAATTAATTCTGTCCACAACACTCCCCGGCGTTTCCGCCGCGGTTGCATGTTATACGCGGCCGGGGTGTGACAGAAGAGTTGGTATCAGAGCCATTGGTTATAGGGAATTAGGTTATTAGTAATGCTTTGACCTAGACTATAACTTTCTAGGACCCTAACACAAG
This sequence comes from Helianthus annuus, assembly GCF_002127325.2. Taxonomy (NCBI): domain Eukaryota; kingdom Viridiplantae; phylum Streptophyta; class Magnoliopsida; order Asterales; family Asteraceae; genus Helianthus; species Helianthus annuus. The sequence goes on from NC_035443.2 coordinate 100,436,281, forward strand.
TTATCTTGTGTTTAGAGTTTAAAACATGCACATCACCTATCCTTAGGTGATAACCACAACGGGAACTTCGGTTCCAAATCCGCTTTGAAAATTAATCATCTTTTCTAGGATGATTGATTACTAGGTTTTGAACCCTCTGTTATATGGTTTTGAACCCTTTTGAATTTCAAAAATCCCGTCAAAGTTTTGGGTTAATAGTGTGAACACGTGCGAACTGGAAGAGTGAATGCCTGTACCCTGGGTTTTCTGTCTAAGGCTAGAGTGTTCGTACAAATCCACATAATCGGACCAGTCACTCTTACCTGGGAACTCTTGGGGTGAGTGTTCACTTATAGGCGAGTATGTCTTCGCGATACACTAATTCTGACCCATTTACTTTGACCAGACATTTCATGTCGCTTGTTTGCTTTGCGATGCATAACCGCCATCTTTGCTTTTGTTAATTTTGCTTCATCTCATTCTCTTCATCCAATCATCTCACTTGTTTCATTTCATGTTTTTCTCTTCTAGAATGCCTCCTCGATGCGACAACCAGATAGCTACTGCCGAGCTGGCGGAGATTATTGCGCAGCAGATGGCTGCTCAATTCCCAAATCTCTTCGCTCAATGGAACCAGGCCAACAACAGCAACAATGGTACATGCAAATACAAGGATTTTAACTCGGCTAAGCCACTCAAGTTCAGTGGTTCTGAAGGAGCAACTGGGCTTCTTCAGTGGTTCGAGAGCATCGAGAACACTTTTCGCCACGTGCAGTGTCCGGATAAGTGCAAGGTCGAGTTTTCATCAAGCGTGTTTCAGAAGAGGGCTCTTACATGGTGGAATGGGGTTATGAGAGATCAAGGTGCAGAAATTGCTCTAGCTCAGACATGGGCTGAACTGAGAGCTCTTATGATGAGGGAGTTTTGTCCTCGACATGAACAACGAGCGTTGGAGAAAGAATTTGATGTTTTGAAGCAAGATAGTGACGAGCACAGGGCTTATACGGATAGGTTTGAGGAGTTGAGTCTTCTTTGCCCAACTATGGTTACCCCACTCGATAAGGCCATCGAAAGGTACATCGACGGCCTACCTGACTCAGTACAAGACATTCTCACTGGTAGCAACCCTACCACACTCCGTCAGGCAATCGAGTTATCAGCGACACTGACTGGGTCGCAGATTCGGAAGAATAAGCTACACAGGAAGGGTGACAAGGGCAAGAAACAGTCGGCTGACAAGGAAGATAGCAAGAAAGGTCAAAACAAGAAGGGGAAGGATTCTGGTTCCTCAAGGGGGTCAAGGAAGCGTAAGGCTTCCCAAAACTATGCTGTCACTGCCCAAGCAAACCAGGCAGCTTCCAACCAGCCTCCAGCAAAGAAGCCCTATTCAGGGAGTGCACCTTTGTGCAATCAATGCAACAGTCACCATCAGCCACAACATCAGTGCCGTTTCTGTACAAACTGTGGGAAGTCGGGTCATCTTGCCGATGTTTGTCGGTTTGCTCAGAACCGCGCAGTTCAGAACCCTGCTCAACAAGTTGCTCAGCAACAGAGTCAGGCTGCACGACCAAACTACCCACCAGGTGCTTGTTATAACTGTGGGGATCTGACCCACTATAGAAATCGGTGTCCAAGACTAGCCAACCAGAACCAGAATGCAAACCAGAACCAGGCTCAGGCTCGAGGTCGAGTCTTCAACATGAATGCACAAGAGGCACAAGCAGACAACGAAGTGGTGAACGGTACGTTCTTTATTAATAATCAGCCAGCATCTGTTCTTTTTGATTCGGGTGCTGACAAGAGTTTTGTGTCATTGTCTTTTGAGACAATGCTTCGCGTGTCTAGAACGAAACTAGGTAAACCTTTGACAGTAGAGGTTGCCAGTGGTGAACTCATCGTTCTTAATTCTGTTCTACGCAACTGCCAGTTGAACCTTAACGACCATATTTTTCCTATTGACCTCACGCCAATGCAACTTGGAAGCTTCGACGTTATAGTGGGAATGGATTGGTTATCCAAGCATCACGCAGAGATAGTTTGTTCTGAGAAGATTGTTCGTGTGCCGCTGTCGACAGGCGAGATCCTACAGGTTCGTGGTGAGAAGCCTGCCGGTGGTCTCAAACTCATGTCTTGTTTTAAAGCTCGGAAATATCTGCGAAAGCACTATGTGGCTTTCTTAGCACATGTTACAGCAGATAAAGGCAAGGGTAAGTCTATTTCAGATATTCCTGTCGTTCGGGATTATTCTGAAGTTTTCCCTGAAGAGTTACCTGGTCTACCTCCAGCACGCCAAGTCGAGTTCCGTATTGATCTCGTACCTGGTGCAAATCCCATTGCCAGAGCTCCATACCGTCTTGCACCATCAGAGATGCAAGAATTATCTAAGCAGCTTCAGGAGCTCTCTGACAAAGGTTTTATCCGTCCTAGCTTTTCACCTTGGGGTGCTCCCGTTCTTTTTGTTAAGAAGAAGGATGGATCTTTTAGGATGTGTATCGATTATCGTGAGCTTAACAAGCTGTAACACCTCGAAATTTTGTGTCCAATGATGTGTTAACACGTGTCATTTGATTACACGTGGCATCCATAATAAATAAAGGACTAATTTTGACAAACCTTGAAAGTATGTAAATTCGAGGGTTATAAATGTCAACAAGGGTAAATATACTGTATAGTATCCCTAAATAATGCTTAAACCTTCAAACGAATAAATTATAGATCGTACAAAAACAAAACGCGGAAGAAAGTGAGAGATTACAAACTACAGGGGTTAACTGTGTCAACATGTTTAATAATACCTCTGAGTGACCCTTTAACGTTCCAAAGACTTTGTAACGGTATTATACACTCACTAAAATAATATATATGAATTTCGCGAAGTTTCGATATGAAACGAGAAAGTTACGATCGAACTCGTAGAAGAAGGGTTAAAAGCGTCAATAATGAAAGTTAAGGCTTTCTGAATAATTAATAAACTAACCGGGGACTTAATAATGCGGGTAAATAACACGAGGCCCCTATCGGTAAATAACCGAGGGCCAAACCGCAAAGTTACCCCTTCAAACCCGAAAGGTCAGGCAAATCATTACGAAAGATTTCGTTATTAATAGCCAGATTCTGTAATCATGACAAAAGATTTAAAAATTCTGAAATCTTAACCCTACGCGGCCCGCATTGCATAATGGGTTAAGTTGAGGCGGGCCGCGAGCCTCCTCAATTACGCGTCTGATCTCTTATTTCCAGGCGGCCCGCATTGTAAACGCATGGAACCTCCATGCGGGCCGCATTGGACGCCCAGATGCAGAAAAATTGTGTTTTCTTGACTTTTGAGCATTGTGAACGATCAACCTCCAATAAATGAGGCATGGGTGCCCCCTACTCGACCCATACACCTCTGGGACACCAACCCATCACCTCTGGACTATTGTGAGTGTTGCAATGATCATAGTTGCATGACATTTGCTATAAATAGCCACCTTATGCAACATAAACATACACAACATCAAAACACACACCTCTGATCATTTCAAGAGCTCTCAAGTCCTTTTCTCTGCTCCATAAGCAAGAACACAACTTCTGTAAGTGTTCCAACCCTTTGTGGTTTCACATTTCCTTAGTAAATGGCTAAGAACCAAACCGTCGTAACTACGGTTTGACTTTACAATAAATCAGTAATGGTTCAGTCTTATGACAAATCAAAAGTGGTTATGAGTTGGTATTTATGTGGGTAATAAACCTCTAAAATGGTTCCCCCTGATCACCACTCTAACTATGTCAAAAGTCGAGTCAAACGTGCGGTTAAAAAGTCAACAGAAAGCTATTTTGGCGATTTATGCATAATCTGTAATGTATATGTTATGGAACCTGTTTTGATAATCATAAATCATGATAATAAGTATATAAACTTGTTTGCGCTCGTTTGAATCGATCATTTGCTATATTGAACCGGTTCGGAGCCGAAAGTCGCAAAAGTTTGACTTTTGCTTTGACTTCAGTTCTGACCCGTTTTAGTGAGGTATAAATATACCTTAGGACTCTCTTAGGACCAGGTCACATGTTGGTATAAACCTCTGTGGTCGGTTCATGAGATATCCGAGTCTTTTGCGCAATTCCGTCATTCGCCTAAAAGTTGACCGTAACGGCCTTTTTAAAAATTAAAACGAGTATTTCGGACACGTGAACGGACCAAAACCTTGCTTATTAAATTATAAGCATGTCCTTAAAGTTTCACGTCAATCCGAGGTCTAGAATGAGAGTTATGCTAAAAGGCGCACTTTTAAGAAAGTTTTGTAATTAACGGCGCAATTAGCATAACGCCCATCTAACCCAAGTTTTCGTCACCAAAACTTTTACCCACTGTGGTAAAATAATATTTTGGGAATTTTAAAGATTTTTAATAATTTTTACCTTGCTCATAACCTGCGGTTATGGCTACGGTTCGGTAAATACCGAATATGCCCTTTTTGGCCAAAACGGGAGTTCTACAAGGTCTTTTGACCCGATTCCAGTTGCCACTGGTTTTAAATAATAAATAAAGTATTTTAAGCTTTATAAGCTGTTCGGGAAACTCAGATTTCCTGTAGAACTCGAAAAGCCTTTTTAAAGTCTTTAAAGTGACCGAAAAGCCCCTACGGGGCATAATATAAACTTAAACTCGTTACGGGCATTACGGAAGGTATCCTACTGATACCAAAATACTTTTAAGGCATATTGACTTAGGAAATAAGCGTAGGACACTTATGGTTAACCGTTTCGCCTATTTGCGCACACGGTACGGCCCATGGAACTAGTTTTCGTGCAATAGCCGATATGGGTCAAATTATATTATTTGAACCCCAAAATCCAGAGTATGAACTATAAACCCATATAAAACAAGTCACTGAACTTGTTGGGTCCAAATCATACTCCATTCTCGGTTTTCGCCTTTTCGTGCGAATTAACCATATCTATATATCGGAATCAACCGGTTTAAGCTACGGCTAATACAAGGACCGTTAGGATTCTAAGAGGTTAATTAAAACCTTCGTTCCAGATTAGGAGCCCCAGTAAAAGCTATCGGTGACTTGATCTAAATTAAGGATTTATACTTGCAAAGGTAAATACTTTTGACTTATTTCCCCTATATGGGCTTGGGTTACGGTATATTAATACCGCTTGATTGAGCATTATATAATTCCATCGCTTAGGTGGTTAATTGATTTAAATATGATCGGCTCATTTAAACAGTTTTGTTGCGTATAAGCCTTTGGGGGGTTTAATGACCGTTGTCCCGGATATCCTTGGCATCATTTTACGAAATGGCCACGACCATCGACATCCCGGTGTAGGCGTACACCCGGTATAAAGTGTCGACATTAAAATTAAAAGACGTAGCCGTTGGTTTTTATACTACGGTTTTACGCAAACGTGGTGTGTCTATAAATCTTTAACCCGGCACGACCCGGGCTACTGAACGCATAAAAGAACATGTAAAACGTTCACAAGATTTTATTATAATTTTCCCAAGTTATAAAAGAGTTTGTGCCTTGTGCATTCAAATCAATTTTAATAAACATTTTCAAATGTGTCAGTTGAATGTATTTACCAGTGTAAACTGACGTATTTTCCCCAAAAAGATTAAGTGCAGGTACCTAAACGTAATTGGCTGGTATTAGCTCCCTAGCGTCGGGATAAGCCTCGCAAGCTTGATTGCAGTATCTGATGGAACAATACTTTATGTTTACTTACGATCCACTGTGGATATATTCAACCCCTGTAATACATTTTGATATTACGATCAGAGGTTGAAATTTATATATTTATCTTTTGCTTCCGCTGTGCATTATATAATTGTGTGGTTTGACTATATTGTTGCCAACATCGTCACGGTAATCCCCCACCGGGCCCACCGGTGAGACACGTGGAAACTGGGGTGTGACAGGTTGGTATCAGAGCCAACATTGAGTGAATTAAACACTATCCTTATGTGTTTAATCTCAATGACACAATTGCACATACTTGAGTCTAGACTTAACATAGGAATGTTCTAAATTCTGATCTGGAAATTTTGCTTACAAATTTTTATACGTCGCCAAGCGAAGGAGCTGTAATAGGAAGTCTCCACATCCGGAGTCATGAACTGCTGAGCTTCGTACCGCGACCAGGATGAAACGTGCAACCAAGGAGAAAACATTCAGGAAATGAATGAAGAAGAAACTCCTCTTGCTGAAGATCGTTTCCTTAATAAGTCTTTATAAGAACATATTTACTTTTCAGTCCCTTCGAGGACAACATTATTATTTTCGAGTCCCGCTTAGGGCAACCTTATATTTTTTTTTATTTTTATATAATGGAATGATTAAGTTTAGACTTTCATTCTAAATAAGAAATATTAAATAAATCAAAACCATTCCTTTTATTTGATCTGCCTAAATAAAGAATCTTAAAAGGTGAAACCTAGCTTGGGGTCTTTTAAGATCTAGTCAAGATGGTACGACCTAACTGAAAAGATTCTGATTCCCTGTTAACCTCTGTACGCATGTTAACATTCATGGCAGATGTGATTCGTTATAATCACGCACGTCATTCTTATACAATAATCCTTTAAGGATTTCAAAACCCAACTAAATGATTTATAAATCGCGGGTTAAATCACCAATTAAGGTGACCAAAATTATAAAGACATCCATTAGTGATGCAGTGCCTACGGGCCAATATTATAAAGACATCCATTAGTGATGCGGTGCCTACGGGCCAGTATTATTAAAACATCCATTAGTGATGTAGTGCCTACGGGCCAGTATTATAAAGACATCCATTAGTGATGCATTGCCTACGGGCCAACATATTAAAACATCCATTAGTGATGTAGTGCCTACGGGCCAATATTATTAAAACATCCATTAGTGATGTAGTGCCTACGGGCCAATATTATTAAAACATCCATTAGTGATGTAGTGCCTACGGGCCAATATTATTAAAACATCCATTAGTGATGTAGTGCCTACGGGCCAGTATTATAAAAACATCCGTTTGAGATGTAGTGCCTACGGGCCAACCATACTAAAACATCCATTAGAGGTGTAGTGCCTATGGGCCATAATAATTGTCATATAAAACAAAAAGGGCAGTGGTAGTCGATGACTCCCTGTCAGAAAAAGGTAATGAACTAGGTTCAAACCTCAAGACTTTGATTCTCTGAAATCCTAGCTTATAAGGTATAAATGTCCTAGTGACTAGGCCTATTGTGCCAGAATACCTTCATGCTGTGATTCTCTGAAATCATAGCTTATAAATTATATATGTCCTTGTGACTAAGCCTTTTTTGCTATTACTAAATGCCTCGATCCCAGACGATCATGGCTTATAAATTAAACTTGTCTACGCGACTAGGCCAATTGTGCTATTATTAACTTATAAATTAGGATTTATGATAAGATCCTAAATAAAATAAATATCCTTCCTTCCCTGCCAGCAGGCATTTTATTTTTAAAAAGAAATCTCAAGGGTAAACCTAGCCTATATGACGAGGCCAAATTGGTAGGACCTATTCAAGAGATTCAAATCCTTGTTAACATCCGTAAAATGTTAACACTCCTGGCAAACGTGGTTCGATAAAATCACGTAAGTCATCCCTAGATTGGGTTATTCCAAACCTTCCTTATTAAAATAATCATCCCTTAAGGAGGAAGTGCCACGGGCTATAATACACTGTCCGATTGCGACATCGACAATGGTGATCTTTTGAGATTCCCATCCTAAGGGGATGAGCTATGCTCAAAGCCCTCTAGACGATAATCCTGTCGTCATGTCATTATTATGACCACTGAACGTCAGTTGATTAAATTAAGTGCAAATCATGTCGTCATGTCATTATTATGACCACTGAACGTCAGTTGATTAAATTAAGTGCTAATCCTGCCGTCATGTCATTATTATGACCACTGAACGTCAGTTGATTAAATTAAGTGCTAATCCTGCCGTCATGCCATTATTATGACCACTGAACGACAGTTGATTAAATTAATGGCACTGATCATGTCGCCATGTCATTACTGTGACCGCTGAACGTATCATCAGTGCAATGACTATATGTCTTAACATCTTACGAGATGTTAATTGATAGGCCTCCAGGCCAGAAATTTTAATAAAGACAGTCATAACTTACAACTCCCTGTCAAGAAAAGGCAAGAACACGTTCAGGCCTAAATACCTTAATTCTACAAAATCAAGGTTGATAATATAAAGTTGTCCCTGTGACTTGGTCTCTTGTGCCATAATTATATATTATTAAATTAGGATTTATGATAAAAATCCTGAATAAAATAAACATCCCTCTTTTCCCTGCCAGTATGCAGTTTAAAAAGAATCTTAAAGGTGAGACCTAGCCTACACGGCCAAGATGGTGAAACCTACTCAAAGGATTCAGATCCTTGTTAAACACCTAAGGACGTGTTAACACTATTGACAAATGTGATTCGGGAAAATCACAAAAGTCATCCTTATATTGGATTCTTCCAATTCCCTTATCTAGGCTAATGATTTAGAAATCATGGCTTATATGGGATGATCATATCGTTATTGATGAAATGCCTGTGAGCTAAGCTTGTTGTCCGATAAAACAATGACAATGATGGTTTTAGACCGCCTGTCTAAGATATTGGACTATGTCCAAACATAATAGTCTATATGATCAATGCGATCATGACTAATATCATCTAATACGATGATAATATTATTTAACATCCTTAGAAATGTTTTGCCTATGGGCTATAATATATTATCCATTTAGGACATAGACATTGTTATCTTTATGATTCCTTGTCTAAGGTGGTGAGCTATGCTCAAACCAAATAGTCAAAATGATTAATGCAATCATGACTTATAACATCTAATAGGATGAACCCATTATAAACATCCATTTATAATGTTTCGTCTTCGGGCCATATCATATTGTCCATTTGTGACACAAACATTAAGATCTCTATGATCCCCAGTTAAAAGTAGTGAGCTGCGCTCAAGCCTAATAATCTATATGGTCAATGCGATCCTGACTAGTATCATCAATATGATGATCATAAATTCATGATATTGACATCCCTAGTGATGAAATCCCTACGGACTATACTTTACTCTATTTCGATAAGACAAAACAGGGGTGATCCTTATGATCCTCTATTCAAAATGGTAGAATGATACCTAAATCTAATAGTCCATGCGATCTAAATGATCATGATTAATATCGGTAGATACGGTAATATAGATAGACATCCACGAGTGATGTTAATTGGTATTGCCTTCCTGTCAAGAAAATCGCCTGTCTAGACGATGACGGTGGTAGTCTATGACTCCCTGTCCAAAAGGTGAAGAACTGTGTTCAAGCCTTAAGACTCTTGATCTAATGAAGTTGCAACCTACGAATTGATGTCCTTGTGACAAACCCACAATTTATACTACAAGTCACCTATGACTAGCCTCCATGCTTTAATACGTCGTTCGTGACAAGTTAACATATTAAATGTTAACATCACTGGTGACAGGTGTTAGTGCCATATCCTATAGACATCCTAAAGACAAGGCCATTTGTGCCACACCTAAATGTCATTACGACAAGGCCTTCGTGCCATATGATTACCTGTATTCTTCAAGACTGGGCTTATTGCCATATCCTTCTACGTCCCTCGCGACAGTGTACTGTGCCATTTATGTATATACCTATATATAGCCAAAGCCATGTAAGGATAGCCTTTGAGCTATTTATGATCGTCCTTGTGGCAAGGACAGTTGTGATGTTAGGGTCCCCTGTTAAGCAGGTATTGGACACGCTCCAAACCTGGAGTGCTATTAATAAGTCCTTTATGACCTAAGTTAAATATAATAGGTATGCATTCAAACAACATTCACTAAGAATGTTCAGAACAAAATGACCCATACGGCTTATGAATGCCGTGGCTAATCTAAGTCAGGTCATCAGAATGATGACTAATAATTGTTAAATCCTAGTGATTAGTACCAAGTTTCGAGTATGGAAGACTCGGATGAGGTAGACAACAGTCGCAATACTATTAATGCGACGAAAGTTAATAAAAACTACAAACATAAACCTCAATATTAATGGAGTTAATCTCCTGGATATGGTTGACGCAGCAGTTGAAAGGACCATGGAAAGTTCATGAAACAATCCAAGGGCCGAATGCTCCTCGCTCTGAATTTCATTCAAGACCATGTCCAATTGCTCATGAAAAGAGTTTGGTTCACACTTCGTATATGAAGGACGAACCAAAGGAGGAAGATAACTCCCATAAATCTAAGAAAGAGAGCGAATACAGGCTTAATAAAAAGCAACGAAGGTTCGGTAAGAGCCTGTATGTAAGAATTGCTAGCAAAGACATTAGGGGCAGTGTCGAATAAAACCAAAACCCAGGCAGTGTGACATCTGCTAAGGAACAGGTCATCATTTCCTCGGAATGTAGAGACCTGGAGAATACATTCTATCATGACTGTGATGAGTAAGACCGTATTAGAGATAGATACCATAAAGCTGCCAAGAAGGTGCAGCTAAGCCTGGAAAGGGCTAAAAGAAGAAATGCCTGAACTCACCTAATGAACGCCAAAAGGCAGTCTACGATGTCATCAAGTATGTTCATCATCCTTTTGCCAATGATAATTTCCGCTAAGTGTCCTGATTTAATACAGGCAATCATAAATCTTCATAAACCATAAGCTTAGCAAACTTTTATATTATCCGCAAGGTATAATTTACCAAGGGAACCTTAGTAACCAATTCTTTTCGTATCGGCAAGAAATCCTTCTGAAAAATCTAAAAGTACTCTTTCTTCGCATAGAGTAAAACAACATATGTTATTTTAATTATTTTCTTCTTTCATTGTTTTTCTATCGCCTGCGAATGCCAAACTATGTTTGATAAAAGTACCATATGAGGATTGGCGTATCCTAATGTGTCCCATAGATTATTTCCATGCCTGATCAGTATGGAGGTTTAATACATGGAACCCATGAGATATCCCAATGGTCATATTGTACTAAAGTCGACTAGTAGTATTCAAAGAAGATATCCAGAATAGAATTGCCCAAGTAAATGTTCCCGAATTAGAAATTCGTGGACTTATATGTGTCACTTGTTTGGCACAAACAATAATGAATGAACTGGAGCCTGAGATATGAAAAATCTCGGTAGTCTCCCTGCATCTAGATTATCTTCTCTTAAGTTTTCCCTGCTTACCTCCTGGAAGGCAGGTAGAATTAATTTTAACATCCCGCTGTGGGCTGGAGTATTACGAAAACTCCATACTGCTTATAGAACAATCGAAACCTTGATTAAGTAGGGTTTAAGATGTAGGCTCATATAGCCTCACTCAATATTCTGAAAGTTTTATATTATTAAATAAGAAAGACGGTTCACATTGCTTATATAGTAATTACCGCAACCCCAATTAAGCAACAACTAAGAATTGCCATAAGATGCCCAGGATCTAAAGGCAAATTGTTGGTGGATAGGCTTGAAAAAGTCTGTAGCCGCCCGCGTAGCAAAGTGCTTGACCTGTGCTCAAGTCAAAGCCGAGCACCAAAAGCCATCAGGCTTGCTACAACAGCCTGAACTTCCCGAGTGGAAGTAGGAATGCGTAACTAAGGACTTCATAACCAAGTTACCCAAAACCAGGAAAGGAAACGATACAATATGGGTCATAGTCGATAGGCTGACTAAATCAGCTCACTTTCTACCCATCAAGGAGACGTATAGCTCCGATATGTTAGCCCAACTATATGTTGATAAGATTGTAGCCTTACACGGCATACCTGTGTCTATTATCTCCGACAGGGATACTAGATACACATCTCACTTCTGGAAGAGTTTCCAGCAATCTTTGGGCACGCGTTTGAACTTTAGTACGGCTTACCATCCACAGACGGACGGCCAAAGTGAGCGTACTATTCAAACGCTAGAAGACATGCTTCGTGCATGTGCGATCGATTTAGGTGGTAACTGGGATAAAAACCTACCCCTGATCGAATTCTCCTACAATAATAGCTACCACACCAGCATAAAGGCTGCGCCTTTTGAGGCATTATATGGTAGGAAATGCAGATCGCCTGTTTGTTGGGCGGAAGTAGGAGAGGTCCAATTATCGGGACCAGAGATTGTTTTCCAGACGACGGACAAGATTGTCCAGATCCGGGAACGTCTCAAGGCTGCCCGCGATAGGCAGAAGAGCTACGCTGATCCAAAGCGTAAGGATTTTCACTTCGAAGTGGGTGAAAAAGTATTACTTAAGGTGTCACCCTGGAAGGGGGTGATGCGTTTCGGCAAGAAAGGCAAACTGAGTCCGAGATACATAGGACCTTTTGAGGTCATTGAACGAGTCGGATCAGTTGCCTATAAACTAAACTTGCCTGAAGAGCTCAATGGAATTCACAATGTGTTCCACATCTGCAATCTCAAAAAGTGCTTCGCCGACAAGTCGTTGGTGATTCCACACACAGATGTGCATATAGATGAGAGCTTAAAGTTCATAGAAAAACCTTTGTCGATTGAAGATCGACAGGTGAAGAAGCTTCGCAGAAAGCACGTGCCGATTGTAAAGGTCAAATGGGATGCTCGTAGAGGTCCTGAATATACGTGGGAAGTCGAAGCTACAATGAAAGAAAAGTACCCCTATTTATTTGAGTAAATCTCGGGTCGAGATTTATTTTAAGGGGGTGAGGATGTAACACCTCGAAATTTTGTGTCCAATGATGTGTTAACACGTGTCATTTGATTACACGTGGCATCCATAATAAATAAAGGACTAATTTTGACAAACCTTGAAAGTATGTAAATTCGAGGGTTATAAATGTCAACAAGGGTAAATATACTGTATAGTATCCCTAAATAATGCTTAAACCTTCAAACGAATAAATTATAGATCGTACAAAAACAAAACGCGGAAGAAAGTGAGAGATTACAAACTACAGGGGTTAACTGTGTCAACATGTTTAATAATACCTCTGAGTGACCCTTTAACGTTCCAAAGACTTTGTAACGGTATTATACACTCACTAAAATAATATATATGAATTTCGCGAAGTTTCGATATGAAACGAGAAAGTTACGATCGAACTCGTAGAAGAAGGGTTAAAAGCGTCAATAATGAAAGTTAAGGCTTTCTGAATAATTAATAAACTAACCGGGGACTTAATAATGCGGGTAAATAACACGAGGCCCCTATCGGTAAATAACCGAGGGCCAAACCGCAAAGTTACCCCTTCAAACCCGAAAGGTCAGGCAAATCATTACGAAAGATTTCGTTATTAATAGCCAGATTCTGTAATCATGACAAAAGATTTAAAAATTCTGAAATCTTAACCCTACGCGGCCCGCATTGCATAATGGGTTAAGTTGAGGCGGGCCGCGAGCCTCCTCAATTACGCGTCTGATCTCTTATTTCCAGGCGGCCCGCTGTCACACCCCAACCAATGGCGGAAACATCGGGATGAGACGAAGTGTGAAGATTGCTAGAGACATCATAACGCTATTTGTGACAATATTTAGAAAATCCAAATTTCATTTCATTTCATAACTTCAAATAGTCAACATTACAAGAAATTCAAATACGACAAGTTTAACATAACAACATGATAACATAACAAAATTTTGATACAACATTTTAAACCCTAACGTCTATATGTGTATCTAGGCATCAACGCTACTTCATTTCATAGCATCATCGTCCTCAACCTGTAACATGTTTAAAATAAAGTTCAATGCAAAAGCAAAGGCGAGTATACAAGTTTGATACGTACATAGCAAAAGATAAGTTTGAACAATTCCTCATAGCAAGCATGTGATTCAAGATAAACATTTAAACATGGCATGTGTCTAACATATCAAACCAAGAAAACGCAATATGCTCAAGACATAACCTCAAGTTTACGGGCGGGTCGTTAATCCTATAGCGCTACATATGTCAAGGTTTGGCTCGTACGAAGTTAATGATAAGTTCAACACATAAGAATAACCCAAGTTTAAAGTATCAAGTCATCACGTATACAAGCATGTTATAGGAACGTTCATGTGTTTAATAAAGTGTTCATGTGTAAGTTAATAGGTAAACATGTTACACCCCAAAAGTGGTAAAAGTAAAAAGGGGGAAATACGAGTATACTCACAAAGTTTGCATATGTTTTCCGATTATCCAGTTGTTGACGAGTAGAGATTTAGAGTCCGAATGTATAAGGGTTAAGGTTCAAGTATGTTTAGAGTCGAGATTCGGTGTTTAAAACAACATAAAAATAAGATATGAGAATAACATGGAAAATAATCATTTAGTACATATGATGCTTGTTCTTGACACTAGGAAACTCGAAGGAGTTTAGATGTTTTCATGGAACAAGGTTCCATTAGAATCGTGACAAGTTATCATAGTCTAGGATGATGTAATCTAGTACCCCGACATATGAACACTAGTTCATCATCAAAGATTCGATTATTCGAATAATATATTTAGGTTATATAATATATGTCCAATAGTTCAAGCATGAGGTAGAAGATTAAAATCTTCATTTTGGTACCTCTAAATGTCATAGAAGTCATGTAGGAGGTAGGAAGATCAAGTCTTCCATTTAGGCACCTCTATGTGTTCACCACTACACTTGATGTAAAAAAAAACAACCAAGGAGGGTCATGAACATACAATAAAGAATAAGAAATATACACACTAACTAAGAGAAATCATCAAATCATGTGAGGATTGTATGTTTGGACAACCCAAGTTGTTCCATAATCACTCATGTATCAAAGACAATGTTTGACATGACTTGTGGGTTAAAAACCCTAAACAAAACACCAAGTTTATGAGGTTTAATCCTCTGATTTTAAATGTCTCAACCTTGTTTTTAAGCTTAACCAACCATGGGATAAGTTGTAAGCATTAGGACATAGGTATGAGATGTGTTAGACACAAGTTGCATAGGTTTAAACAAGTTTTTGATGAACATAAAAACAAACAGAAAGTTTATGGACTATTTCGGGGCATTTCCAGGTCTGATTTCTCCAAGGAGAAGTCTAGGAATCGAACCCCATGATTATACAAGCAAGTAGGAAAAAGAATCGAGTGAATCGGATAAGAATTGAGTGAGTTATGCCCATTTTCGTGAAGGGGTGTCAATCTACTCGAACCCTTACTTTCAGCTACGGTTTGGTGGATGTTTTGTGAGTTTTTAGGGTTGCAAAAGTGGTATGGAGGCTGGTTATAAGTGGTATTTATAGGGGGAAGGATTAGGGTTTCAATGGGTTGGGCTTTGGAAGTGTTTAGAAGGGGTTACACCTTGAAACTAGCCCACAAAACCCAACTATATGGGGCTGAATTTGGCTGAATTTGGGCTGCCATATTTCTTTATTTTTTTATTTTTTTAAAACATTATAGTGAGTAATTTTGTTAGTTAAGTTGTGTAATAATATGCAACAATGTTTCCCCTAACTTGTAACAAGGTGAAATATGAAATAAAACATGATTTAACTAGGTAAAAAGTGTAACGTACAAGTTTTATTTACGAAGCAAGTTCCGTATTTTACAACGATTACAATGAAAGAATGGTTATAAGAACACAAGATTTCCAAAGTTAGAATTTCACGTAAGGTTTCTAAATGTAGGAAGTTTGAAAACGCAGGGCGTTACAGTCTCCCCTCCTTTAGGAAATTTCGTCCCGAAATTTATTCAAGAGGAAGGCTTGAAAGAGTTTTTGGCATAAAGGTGATCATTAAGAATTGAAACTTGGGAAGTTTGAAAGTTTTGAAAAGTACCAAATTTTGGAGAACATCAAGGTAGATTTGCAAGGGGAAGTTTTTAAGGATAGTATAAAAAAATCATACTTTCGTAAAACCTGTTTATTGAGAGGGACGAAAAGGTTTGTTACTTTAAATAAAGCAATAGAGAGATACTAAGTATAGTTACACAAGAATCAAGAATAGGGAGGCTATTTTATAGGTAATGAGGTAAGTTAGGACTCAAATGTTTAAACAAGCTGGATTGCGAACGAGTTTTGTATAAAATAATACGAGTATAGAATGAACGAATGGCTCTTAAAGAGTACAAGTATGTGAATAGCATAAGTGTTGGATAGATGAACGTAGTGTGTTAAGGATGAAGTCTCGTCATGAATAATCGGATATAATGCGTTTGTGAGTTGCGTGAAGTTGTATTAGGTCCAAAAGGTCTGCAACACACTGAATTTCTCATGGCACGTTTTACGAAAGTTTGGTAACATGGTGAAAACACTTATATATAGGAAGTACCAGCGGCGTATCCACCATGTTTTAACCACATTACGTCCGTTTCGTTACTCGGGGTCATGTTACGTTCCGTGTCTTACCATACACTGTAGTACACTCTATGGTTCTCATACGCCTATCACTATAATCCCGTGTGCACCCGCGATTATACTGATTGTCGCATGATCCACATAGCTTGTACTAGTTATGTATGAATCAAGGTATACATGAATTTGAAAATAAGAATGTGTACATAGAAGAATGTCGTATGTAAGCATGTTTATGTTTAAGCATGTATGGGACCCACGTAAGCGAATCCCTCGGATTACGCTCGCGTATAGGTACGAATGTACGAATCATGAGTAAGGATGAAAGTATGAGCATAAGTTTAAGTATGAATACGCATGTATGTATGAGCATAAACATAAAACATGTAAGTAGTATGTGTACAAGCAGAAGCGTAAAACGTATAAGTAGTATGTGTATGAGTACAAGCATAAAACGTATGAACATAGGTGTAGGTATGAAAAATAAATATTGCGTATATGGTGTACGTTGAGACATTGCGGAGAAAAAAAACAGGTTAAGTATGTAGATACGAACGATATAAATGATGTTATCGCGAGATATCGACTAAAATGTGTATGATGATGTGCATGTATAGTTGTTTAAACAAAACGTTGAGTTTGCCGAATCAAAATTAGATTGAGCTTGGTTTGAAAGGTAGAATATAGTTTGTATATGTAAAGGAACATAAAGTACTCATTGGTCATGCTTAACGTATTTTGTAATGATTGAAATGCTACTTTTGTTTAAAAAAAAAGGAGTTCACGTATGTTGAAAATTGTCGGTCCCCATGAAGTCTTCTAGCCCACGTGTTTTGAAATTTGGATGACGAGTTAAGCGTTGTAGAGAAGGTTTTTTTTTTTTTTTTTTTTTTTTTTTTTAATAACGGGTTTGTTTCATTTGCATCAAAACATGAAAATTTTGGACTTTGAAAGTTCTTGTGAAAACGTCGACCCTTAGAAAAGAAAAGAAATTTAGTAAAAGAACTTAGTGATTGTTTAAAAATAATTTTAACAAAGGATTTATTGATGTTGGAAAGAGTATTTGGTAAACGGTCATATAACATCTATGAGGTCTTATAAGTAATTGAGAAAGGTTAGTTTGATTTCGATTAAGAGTGGAAGTCTCTAGTATGATGATATAATGTGAACGTGTTTCAGTTAATAAATCAGATGTGAAGTTCATGGGCAAGAGATTCATTAGACCGATTAAATTGATAGGTAGCATTTCGTAAGGTTTGGAAATTCATGTAGTAAAACGGTAAAGACATGATTAAGAATCTTGTGTATATGATTTGAGTGAAAATGGATGGTAGAATAAGAAGTACGTTTGATAAACAATGTATTTTGAAATCGGTATAAGTAGGTATTTTGAATAATGATAAATGATTTAGGTATAAAACATGATCGGGTTTGCATAATAAAATATTTTGAAAGAGAAGTTTTGGGTAACGGTCACCTAAGTAAGGGAATCACCCCTAACTCGTTGGTGAGGTCGTTTTAAGGGAAGAGGGGTGGAGTCAATCGTCAAGGTAAGGAAGTCACTCCAATCTCGATGATACCTCTCCACTAGTTGTTACAAGGAATATGAATTTAAATTATATGAAAATCATGCATATATAAATGTATCGAAAAGGTTCGATATGTTGTGCGTGTGAAAA
The DNA here is from genome assembly GCF_002127325.2 of Helianthus annuus. Lineage (NCBI taxonomy): Eukaryota > Viridiplantae > Streptophyta > Magnoliopsida > Asterales > Asteraceae > Helianthus > Helianthus annuus. The sequence goes on from NC_035443.2 coordinate 100,454,229, forward strand.
GAGAAATCAAAGGTAAACTCGAGGTTGAAAGATTGCATCGTATAAAATGAACAATAGAAACACATGTTTGACCAAAGTTTGGAGTGTTCCAAACGGAACTTTGACTAACCAAAGTGGTCGAAAAGTCTTTTGAATTTGAGGAGCATGCTTTGGCCTAATAGGTAAAATACTCTCGCCGACAAGTCGGTTAACGGTATTTACCCTTCCGGTTACTACATGTCCCAAATCAATCGAAGTTTCGAGACTTGGCGGGATTTATGAAAAAAATCAAGGAGTGGAACTAGTCGACAAGGTGCGGGTTTCACCCCTATCTTGACGATTTCGTATCCTAAGTGTGGTTGGTACTCGTCGGGTCAAAATTTAAATTTCGACATGTTGACGAGGGTCCACTAGAATTTGAAATTTGAGATTTGCCATTTAGATGTGGATTTCACTCCTAGCTCAATGGCGATATCTCGTGTAAAAAGAAGAATAGATAGATTGAGAGTCGTTCACTAAATTGTGGGTTTCACGCCTATTTTGGTGAATTCGTCTCATTTGTACAATATGAGTGTTGTCGGATTTAGAATAATCGAGTAAAATGCATGAGGGAAGTGTATGTCGAAGGAGATACACAAACAAGTATAAACACATAAGAAAGCATATCAAGGATGATACTTAAATAATGAAATAAAACAAGTATTAACACATAGAGAAATATGTCAAGAATAACACATAAAGAATCGAACAACGAAACAAGTGTTAACACATAATAAAACAAGCATTAATGCGTAAGAATAACATGTCGAATATTACACATGAGTAACATACATGTTTAAAAGAGCATAAATAAGTAACAAATAAAGTATCATGTAGTAGTCCAAGCAAAGCATACGAATAAGGTTCTAAAACTATAGACTAGGCTAAAGCATTCCTACTTTTCCTAATTCCCTATAGTTATGGCTCTGATACCAATCTGTCACACCCCAACCAATGGCGGAAACATCGGGATGAGACGAAGTGTGAAGATTGCTAGAGACATCATAACGCTATTTGTGACAATATTTAGAAAATCCAAATTTCATTTCATTTCATAACTTCAAATAGTCAACATTACAAGAAATTCAAATACGACAAGTTTAACATAACAACATGATAACATAACAAAATTTTGATACAACATTTTAAACCCTAACGTCTATATGTGTATCTAGGCATCAACGCTACTTCATTTCATAGCATCATCGTCCTCAACCTGTAACATGTTTAAAATAAAGTTCAATGCAAAAGCAAAGGCGAGTATACAAGTTTGATACGTACATAGCAAAAGATAAGTTTGAACAATTCCTCATAGCAAGCATGTGATTCAAGATAAACATTTAAACATGGCATGTGTCTAACATATCAAACCAAGAAAACGCAATATGCTCAAGACATAACCTCAAGTTTACGGGCGGGTCGTTAATCCTATAGCGCTACATATGTCAAGGTTTGGCTCGTACGAAGTTAATGATAAGTTCAACACATAAGAATAACCCAAGTTTAAAGTATCAAGTCATCACGTATACATGCATGTTATAGGAACGTTCATGTGTTTAATAAAGTGTTCATGTGTAAGTTAATAGGTAAACATGTTACACCCCAAAAGTGGTAAAAGTAAAAAGGGGGAAATACGAGTATACTCACAAAGTTTGCATATGTTTTCCGATTATCCAGTTGTTGACGAGTAGAGATTTAGAGTCCGAATGTATAAGGGTTAAGGTTCAAGTATGTTTAGAGTCGAGATTCGGTGTTTAAAACAACATAAAAATAAGATATGAGAATAACATGGAAAATAATCATTTAGTACATATGATGCTTGTTCTTGACACTAGGAAACTCGAAGGAGTTTAGATGTTTTCATGGAACAAGGTTCCATTAGAATCGTGACAAGTTATCATAGTCTAGGATGATGTAATCTAGTACCCCGACATATGAACACTAGTTCATCATCAAAGATTCGATTATTCGAATAATATATTTAGGTTATATAATATATGTCCAATAGTTCAAGCATGAGGTAGAAGATTAAAATCTTCATTTTGGTACCTCTAAATGTCATAGAAGTCATGTAGGAGGTAGGAAGATCAAGTCTTCCATTTAGGCACCTCTATGTGTTCACCACTACACTTGATGTAAAAAAAAACAACCAAGGAGGGTCATGAACATACAATAAAGAATAAGAAATATACACACTAACTAAGAGAAATCATCAAATCATGTGAGGATTGTATGTTTGGACAACCCAAGTTGTTCCATAATCACTCATGTATCAAAGACAATGTTTGACATGACTTGTGGGTTAAAAACCCTAAACAAAACACCAAGTTTATGAGGTTTAATCCTCTGATTTTAAATGTCTCAACCTTGTTTTTAAGCTTAACCAACCATGGGATAAGTTGTAAGCATTAGGACATAGGTATGAGATGTGTTAGACACAAGTTGCATAGGTTTAAACAAGTTTTTGATGAACATAAAAACAAACAGAAAGTTTATGGACTATTTCGGGGCATTTCCAGGTCTGATTTCTCCAAGGAGAAGTCTAGGAATCGAACCCCATGATTATACAAGCAAGTAGGAAAAAGAATCGAGTGAATCGGATAAGAATTGAGTGAGTTATGCCCATTTTCGTGAAGGGGTGTCAATCTACTCGAACCCTTACTTTCAGCTACGGTTTGGTGGATGTTTTGTGAGTTTTTAGGGTTGCAAAAGTGGTATGGAGGCTGGTTATAAGTGGTATTTATAGGGGGAAGGATTAGGGTTTCAATGGGTTGGGCTTTGGAAGTGTTTAGAAGGGGTTACACCTTGAAACTAGCCCACAAAACCCAACTATATGGGGCTGAATTTGGCTGAATTTGGGCTGCCATATTTCTTTATTTTTTTATTTTTTTAAAACATTATAGTGAGTAATTTTGTTAGTTAAGTTGTGTAATAATATGCAACAATGTTTCCCCTAACTTGTAACAAGGTGAAATATGAAATAAAACATGATTTAACTAGGTAAAAAGTGTAACGTACAAGTTTTATTTACGAAGCAAGTTCCGTATTTTACAACGATTACAATGAAAGAATGGTTATAAGAACACAAGATTTCCAAAGTTAGAATTTCACGTAAGGTTTCTAAATGTAGGAAGTTTGAAAACGCAGGGCGTTACACCCGCATTGTAAACGCATGGAACCTCCATGCGGGCCGCATTGGACGCCCAGATGCAGAAAAATTGTGTTTTCTTGACTTTTGAGCATTGTGAACGATCAACCTCCAATAAATGAGGCATGGGTGCCCCCTACTCGACCCATACACCTCTGGGACACCTACCCATCACCTCTGGACTATTGTGAGTCTTGCAATGATCATAGTTGCATGACATTTGCTATAAATAGCCACCTTATGCAACATAAACATACACAACATCAAAACACACACCTCTGATCATTTCAAGAGCTCTCAAGTCCTTTTCTCTGCTCCATAAGCAAGAACACAACTTCTGTAAGTGATCCAACCCTTTGTGGTTTCACATTTCCTTAGTAAATGGCTAAGAACCAAACCGTCGTAACTACGGTTTGACTTTACAATAAATCAGTAATGGTTCAGTCTTATGACAAATCAAAAGTGGTTATGAGTTGGTATTTATGTGGGTAATAAACCTCTAAAATGGTTCCCCCTGATCACCACTCTAACTATGTCAAAAGTCGAGTCAAACGTGCGGTTAAAAAGTCAACAGAAAGCTATTTTGGCGATTTATGCATAATCTGTAATGTATATGTTATGGAACCTGTTTTGATAATCATAATCATGATAATAAGTATATAAACTTGTTTGCGCTCGTTTGAATCGATCATTTGCTATATTGAACCGGTTCGGAGCCGAAAGTCGCAAAAGTTTTACTTTTGCTTTGACTTCAGTTCTGACCCGTTTTAGTGAGGTATAAATATACCTTAGGACTCTCTTAGGACCAGGTCACATGTTGGTATAAACCTCTGTGGTCGGTTCATGAGATATCCGAGTCTTTTGCGCAATTCCGTCATTCACCTAAAAGTTGACCGTAACGGCCTTTTTAAAAATTAAAACGAGTATTTCGGACACGTGAATGGACCAAAACCTTGCTTATTAAATTATAAGCATGTCCTTAAAGTTTCACGTCAATCCGAGGTCTAGAATGAGAGTTATGCTAAAAGGCGCACTTTTAAGAAAGTTTTGTAATTAACGGCGCAATTAGCATAACGCCCATCTAACCCAAGTTTTCGTCACCAAAACTTTTACCCACTGTGGTAAAATAATATTTTGGGAATTTTAAAGATTTTTAATAATTTTTACCTTGCTCATAACCTGCGGTTATGGCTACGGTTCGGTAAATACCGAATATGCCCTTTTTGGCCAAAACGGGAGTTCTACAAGGTCTTTTGACCCGATTCCAGTTGCCACTGGTTTTAAATAATAAATAAAGTATTTTAAGCTTTATAAGCTGTTCGGGAAACTCAGATTTCCTGTAGAACTCGAAAAGCCTTTTTAAAGTCTTTAAAGTGACCGAAAAGCCCCTACGGGGCATAATATAAACTTAAACTCGTTACGGGCATTACGGAAGGTATCCTACTGATACCAGAATACTTTTAAGGCATATTGACTTAGGAAATAAGCGTAGGACACTTATGGTTAACCGTTTCGCCTATTTGCGCACACGGTACGACCCATGGAACTAGTTTTCGTGCAATAGCCGATATGGGTCAAATTATATTATTTGAACCCCAAAATCCAGAGTATGAACTATAAACCCATATAAAACAAGTCACTGAACTTGTTGGGTCCAAATCATACTCCATTCTCGGTTTTCGCCTTTTCGTGCGAATTAACCATATCTATATATCGGAATCAACCGGTTTAAGCTACGGCTAATACAAGGACCGTTAGGATTCTAAGAGGTTAATTAAAACCTTCGTTCCAGATTAGGAGCCCCAGTAAAAGCTATCGGTGACTTGATCTAAATTAAGGATTTATACTTGCAAAGGTAAATACTTTTGACTTATTTCCCCTATATGGGCTTGGGTTACGGTATATTAATACCGCTTGATTGAGCATTATATAATTCCATCGCTTAGGTGGTTAATTGATTTAAATATGATCGGCTCATTTAAACAGTTTTGTTGCTTATAAGCCTTTGGGGGGTTTAATGACCGTTGTCCCGGATATCCTTGGCATCATTTTACGAAATGGCCACGACCATCGACATCCCGGTGTAGGCGTACACCCGGTATAAAGTGTCGACATTAAAATTAAAAGACGTAGCCGTTGGTTTTTATACTACGGTTTTACGCAAACGTGGTGTGTCTATAAATCTTTAACCCGGCACGACCCGGGCTACTGAACGCATAAAAGAACATGTAAAACGTTCACAAGATTTTATTATAATTTTCCCAAGTTATAAAAGAGTTTGTGCCTTGTGCATTCAAATCAATTTTAATAAACATTTTCAAATGTGTCAGTTGAATGTATTTACCAGTGTAAACTGACGTATTTTCCCCAAAAAGATTAAGTGCAGGTACCTAAACGTAATTGGCTGGTATTAGCTCCCTAGCGTCGGGATAAGCCTCGCAAGCTTGATTGCAGTATCTGATGGAACAATACTTTATGTTTACTTACGATCCACTGTGGATATATTCAACCCCTGTAATACATTTTGATATTACGATCAGAGGTTGAAATTTATATATTTATCTTTTGCTTCCGCTGTGCATTATATAATTGTGTGGTTTGACTATATTGTTGCCAACATCGTCACGGTAATCCCCCACCGGGCCCACCGGTGAGACACGTGGAAACTGGGGTGTGACACAAGCTCACCATCAAGAATCGATATCCCCTACCTCGCATTGATGATCTCTTTGATCAATTGCAAGGCGCTTCTTACTTTTCAAAGATTGATCTGCGATCTGGATATCATCAACTCCGTGTGCATGAAGAAGATATTCCCAAGACGGCGTTCCGTACTCGCTATGGACATTATGAGTTCACAGTCATGCCGTTCGGTTTGACTAATGCTCCTGCTGTTTTCATGGACTTGATGAATAGGGTCTGCAAACCTTATTTGGATAAGTTCATCATCGTTTTCATTGATGACATTTTGATATATTCTAAGACGCGAGCTGATCATGAACAACATCTTCGTCTTACGTTGGAACTCCTAAAGAAAGAGCAGCTTTTCGCCAAATTCTCCAAGTGTGAATTTTGGCTTAAAGAAGTTCAATTCCTAGGACATATTGTCAACGAACAAGGTATTCATGTAGATCCCTCCAAGATCAGTGCGATTAAGGATTGGGATACGCCTACTACCCCTACTGAGGTTCGTACTTTTCTTGGTCTAGCGGGTTACTATCGCCGCTTCATTGAGAACTTCTCAAAGATTGCAGTTCCTCTAACTGCTCTAACTCAGAAGAACAAGCCATTTGATTGGGGAGTCAAACAAGAGGAAGCGTTTCTGACCTTGAAACAAAAGCTTTGCGACGCGCCTGTCCTAACATTGCCTGAGGGCAATGATGATTTCGTCGTTTATTGCGACGCATCTAAATTAGGTCTTGGCTGCGTCCTGATGCAAAGAAACAAAGTCATAGCATACGCATCAAGGCAGTTGAAGATACATGAGAAAAACTACACCACTCATGATCTTGAGTTGGGTGCAGTTGTCTTCGCTCTTAAGATCTGGAGACACTATTTGTACGGTACAAAATGTGTGGTTTTCACTGACCACAAAAGTCTTCAACATATCTTCAATCAAAAGGAACTCAACATGAGGCAAAGACGTTGGGTTGAACTTCTAAACGACTATGACTGCGAAATTCGCTACCATCCCGGTAAGGCGAATGTCGTAGCCGATGCATTGAGTCGCAAGGAACGTACTAAGCTTCATTGTGTACGTGTCCAATCTGTTATTCAAACCGATATCCAAGCTCGTATTTCTCAGGCTCAACAAGCTTGTGTTTCACAAGGTTTGATGGATAAGGAATTTCCTTATCACATAACACCTGCTCTTGAACTGAAGGACAATGGATCGTATTACTTCATGGACCGTTTGTGGGTCCCGAGCCAAGATAATCTTCGTACCTTGCTTATGGATGAAGCCCATAAGTCTCGTTATTCTATTCATCCTGGCTCAGATAAGATGTATAAGGATCTTCGTATACAGTATTGGTGGCCTGGTATGAAGAAAGACATTGCCTTGTACGTATCCAAATGCCTTACTTGTCTTAAGGTTAAGGCTGAACATCAGCGCCCTTCCAGATTATTGGAGCAACCAGAGATCCCAGTTTGAAAATGGGAAAACATTACAATGGATCTCATTACTAAACTCCCGCGCACAAAGAAAGGTCACGATGCCATCTGGGTAGTCGTTGATCGTCTTACAAAGTCAGCGCATTCTTGCCAATCCGTGAGGATTTTTCGGCTGACAAACTTGCTCAAATCTACGTGGATGAAATTGTCGCACGACATGGTGTTCCTTTGAACATCATTTCTGACAGAGATGCTCGTTTCACTTCTCATTTTTGGAGAACCATGCAATCTGCTATGGGGTCTCAACTCAATTTGAGCACAGCTTATCATCCGCAAACGGATGGTCAATCAGAAAGAACAATCCAGACACTGGAGGATATGCTTAGAGCTTGTGTGATCGATTTTGGTGGTAGTTGGGATTCGCATCTTCCATTAATTGAATTCTCCTACAACAACAGTTATCACTCCAGCATCAACATGGCTCCTTTCGAGGCTCTCTATGGTCGAAAATGTCGTTCACCAGTCTGCTGGAATGAGATTGGCGAGGCTCAACTTACTGGACCTGCCCTCATTTTACAAACAACAGAAAAGGTTAAGAAAGTTCGTGATAACCTTCAGATAGCTAGAAGCCGTCAAAAGAGTTACACGGACCTAAAACGCAAGCCCTTGGATTTTCAAGTCGGTGATCGTGTATTACTTAAGGTCTCACCTTGGAAAGGTGTGATCAGATTTGGAAAGAAAGGAAAACTTGCACCTAGATACGTTGGACCATTCAAGATCGTCGAAAGAATCGGTAAGGTTGCCTACAGACTTGAGTTACCTCCTGAACTTGGAAATGTTCATCCAACTTTTCACGTGTCCAATCTCAAGAGGTGTTTAGCTGATGAGAACCTCCACATACCGCTTGACGAAATTCGTGTTGATAAAACACTAAAATTTGTTGAGAAACCGGTGGAAATCATGGAACGTGAAGTCAAGTGGCTTAAACGCAAGCGCATTCCTTTGGTCAAGATTCGTTGGGAATCTAAGCGTGGACCCGAGTTTACTTGAGAACGAGAAGATCAAATGAAGGCAAAATATCCGCATCTTTTTCCACGAGTTTCCTCTAAATAAATTTCGGGACGAAATTTCCACAAGTAGGGGAGACTGTAACATTTGTGCTTGTAATCATTATGAACAGCTCAATTTTCAATAAAACAATGTTATTTTATCCCAATGATTGTTTGATTTTGTTTTACATTTTTCGTATTTTAACTTTTGTTCAATTTCAAACTCTACATCGCCTTCTAGAGAATTATACGCAAACTAGTACGTAAACGTACTCAGTTTAATGCGACAAATACTCCGGAACATCAACATATACTCAACATACCTTAAATAACCTTTACATAACTTAGAAATAAGTTTTGAAGGCTTTGGTATGGCAAAAACAAGTTAATTCGCTTACAGGGACTAAACTTGACAAACTGCGAAAGTATGCCAATTTAAACTGTAACGAACATTCCGGAACATGTCCATAAGTTAAGCATACCATAAATATCCTTTACATAGCTTAGAAATAGGCTTTGAGGGGTTTGGTATGCTAAAACAAACTTTTGGATCATTCAGGGGCTAAAAGTGTCAAAAAGTGCACAAGTTTGCACTTTCGCGCATAACTTACGTTCTGAATACATCCGGACATCCAAAAATTTATGTAAGCATCCTAGTATTATGCCTTAGTGTTTGGAATGAGAAAAATCCATTCGTCGCGCAATTTGGATCGTCTTTCGCGCTTATGCGCATTCCGTCGTAATTAACCGAACATCGTGACCGTACGGCCAAACGAACCGACATCCGACATATTTTTGAGCACATTTTCAGTTCCCTATACTTTAACTTCATTTTAGAGCTTTGAAATGGGGTTAACGGGGCTTAAAAGTACCAAAAACGCATCAAAAACCAAGTTTTGGTGCTGCAGGGACTAAAATGGTAAATCTGCCAAACTAGGGGCTTACGGACCGTAAGCCAAAACCCATACGGTCCGTAAGGGGTCCCCAGTACAGCAGAACCCACATTTAATGCTGATTGGCTCTTCAGATCGCGAAAGGTCCGATTGCCTTTTCACCCAATGAAAGGCCAAGGGCCATATTCAGTGAATCTAGTTAGGTAACACATGTACGCACAAGATCGTGGCACGATATTCGATAAAACGATCCTAACGGTTCCACTTTTCCTATAAATACCCCCCCCCTTGTTCCAAAAACCCACAAAACCAGATCTTAAGGCTCTAAGTTGGAACCATTGTTTCATACCTGAGCTATTTGATCTAGATTAGCACTCGGGGACCCTCCGTAAGTCTTCTTTCGTTCTTTTATTCGCTTTTCGAGTCCGAAAGTCGACGTTTTGTTGACTTTCTGCATTGACCAGTTTATGGTCGATGCGAAGTTCATTAGAACTTCATAACGTGAGCGTGGTCACGATGGTTATAGTCCTTAGTGACTATACCTACTGATCACCACGTTATCTAGGCTCAGTGACGAGTCGTAGTTTCGGCCAAAATGTGCATTTCTTGCATATTTTGTAACCAAACTACTCGTGGGCATCAAAACCGTTTGTTTTGATGTCAAACCTGTTTTCAAACTTAGTTAAGCATGTTCTAACATGCTTAGCTCGTCACTTTTAGTTTAGTGCTTATATAGGGTCGTAAGGTAAGCAATCTAAACCATCGCTTATACTTTCGAACCCGACCTATTTGGTCGATCATTAGGATCCGACCAAACACATTAGGTGACCATAGCTATAACCTTCCGAGGTTATACCTTGTGGTCACGATGTTAGGCATTCCAGACGCGTTCAACGCGAACGACGCGTTAGGGTAGCCTAAGCTACCTAAACAAGTCGTAATGGACCGTAAGCACTTAGGTTAAGTTTCATTTTAGTATGTAGGCTTTGTTAAACCATATTACACGAGTCTCCATACTCGTTTGGTTTACGAACCCGCATACTATCCGATCCTTCCGATTTGGTCCGGTATATTAACATAGCTACCTATTAGGTGCCGTTTGATATCCCGTGATCTTTAGCATTATCTGGTTATATTACAAGGAAGTCAAAGCAATCTCAGGTGAGTACATTGAACCCCTCTTTTACTGTTTTCCAAACTGTTTTGGGGTGAAACACATGTGCCTATCTGTTACATTCATGCTTTCCATGTTTTCACATCATATGCCTGCTATGTTGTTAGTACATTATAGTACACGATTTTATTACATTTTATGCTATGTATGCCCATTGTGTGCGTACTTAGTGCATTGATTTACATGAACATTACTGCTGCATATGTTTACTCAGCATATGGGCACATTGATTTACATGAACATTTCTGCTGCATATGTTTACTCAGCATATGGGCACATTGATTTACATGAACATTTTCTGCTGCATATGTTTACTCAACATATGGGCACATTGATTTACATGAACATTTCTGCTTCGTATGTTTACTTAGCATACTTAGTACAATTGTTTACATCACATGCCTTCATTTTGTTATGACATTTGGTTTGTTTAATATGGGACAATACATTCATTAACATTAGCTACGCCGTTCGTTAGTAGGTAGTGGTACCATAGGAATTGACAACTCCCATTCCTGAAGTCCTGGGTTTGATAGGACTGGAAGGAATGACCGAATTCGATATACATAACTCAGATAAACCTTTAATTTGTTTAAGGGTTTATCGCCGCAGTCTCAAGGCTTGGATGTATGCATAGTTTACAATACCGCATAAATGTTAATATCAATAGAGCATGCATTTTTCCACAGAACATAACATTGATTTAAACCACATGTTACTTCAACGACTTGTTTTGTGCATTTTACAAATGGTTTAAGTTGATACATTTCGCTTACCATACATGATACATTTTGGGATGCACATTACATGATTTACATTGAACATAAACACGTCGACATTGACATACACATTTGGTGGTTTACATTGAACATAAACATTTGACATGGTTTACACAATAACACTTGACATTTGGGTTATACATGAACAATTTACATGGTGGATTGGTTTGGGTAGATGGTTTGAGTAACGTGGAGTATGTAATATGATGCAAACATGGTGGATACGCCGCTGGTACTTCCTATATATAAATGTTTGCATAATATTACATATCTTAGCGTTATCTAAATCATTTCAGTTTAGACATATAACATTTTATACAATTAACATACTTTTCATAAAACATTGTCTTACAAAACAACTTATTACATTCAACTCATTTTACCTGGTTACTCGTTTAACCTTGCACTTACCTATACGTATCAATTGATGTTATCGTTTTTCAAATGGTTTACAAAGCAAGACGAATTACAAGGTTCATGACTGACTGTTATTAAACATTCTTTAAACTCAAGTCATGAATCCCATTTTCACAAAACCTATGTATCTCACAGGCATTTTTATGCTGACGTACCTACTTTCACATGTGTTTTCAGGAGCTGTTCCATAGGACGATGAACACGACACTAGGGCGGACCTGTGCCTTAGAGACTAAAAACTGAAGATAGAACTAGAATAACTGTGTTTTGGATTCTGTACTTCCTTTTAAGACAATGTAACACCCTTGTTTAATAAATAAAATGTAACTTTAATTTCCTTGGTTGTATAACAATTAATTCTGTCCACAACACTCCCCGGCGTTTCCGCCGCGGTTGCATGTTATACGCGGCCGGGGTGTGACAAGAATTTTATTTGATGCATTAAATACAGTTAGTACAGTTATCAGACAAATCAAGAAAAATGCTGACAGAAATTCAGTAAATAGACAGACGTTGTATTGAGACCTAGAATGGGCCAGAAACTAAGTATTACACTAGTATAGTGTGTAGGAAAGTAAGGATCATAAAACTGCCTTCCTAGAGATAGTTTAAGTGCCGGAAAGTGCCTAAAACTCACCTAAAGTGCTGAATTCAGCAAAAAATCAGCATAAATCAGCATTTAAACAATCTAATATCATGCAGAAATATGATTAAATGGTCCTGAATGCTTTCCTAAGTGTCGGGAATCAAAACTGTCCTAAAAGGTAACACTAAACACACTAAACTGCATAGTTTAGCACCTTAATGAACCGGTAACCAACCGAACAACCGGACACTACCCGAAACACCAAATTTTCACTAGAAGCATTGTTTTAACATTACCAAACTAGTTATGGTCCCCGAACATCGTAACACCTCATAAAATATCTAGTAACTAAATCCTAACTACATACTTGATTTTTAACCTAAGTAACTAACTTAGTTACAAACCTAGTCTACATACCCCCCCCCCACCTATGAAATCGGCCAACATGGCCCCCACTAAGAGATTTCTTTCAATATTATATTAGATTGTGTTTCTCTATTAAGAGCATAATATCCATGAGTTAAAATGTTAAAATGGACTATAAGTAAACATGTAAGACCATAACTCTCATTCTACACACACTAAAACACACATAACTCTCTCCTTCTTCCCCTTGTGCTCTCGGCCGAAACTCAACACACACACACTCACCATTTCCGATCATCCCTCATACATTTCAAGCTTATACAAGTGTGTTAAAAGACATACAAAGGAGCTAGGAGCTTGTAGAAGTTGAAGGACCTCTTTCATTTGCTTTTATCCATCACTTAACTTCACTTGATCATCCCTAGCCTTGAGCTAGTGGTAAGAACCTTGATCTTGCTATTTTAAATGTATTCTAAGTGTTTAAAAGATGTTACATAATGATGATCATGAAGAACACTAAGAAACTTGAACTTGAAACATGAACATAAGCTTGAATAATGAAGAAACTAAGTTGTTTATGTGTTGATTTACTTGTTGATTGTTGTTTATTCATGTAGTTGATGTAGATCATCATATGATCTTGCTAGATCATGATTAAAAACATAATCTAGCAAGATGAGAGGATGAAAGTGTTGTAGGATCATAGATCATCCTCATAAGAAACATGAAATTGAAAGGATATGTGGTTTTCTTGAAAAATAATGATCAAACTAAGTTGTAATACTTGTAGATCTAAATTTCATGGATGGTTTTTCAAAGAAACCAAGTTAAAAATATAAGTTTTACTAAATCTTGGTTCTTACATAAATAAACCCTATTTTTAAAGGTTAAACAAGTGTAGAAACACTTATGTAACAAGATAAATCAAAGAAGAAACATTTTTTAAAAACATGATTATAAGTTGTGAAGATCCATTTTCTTTAAAAATAAAGTTTTTAAAGATTCAATCACACTTTAAAGGGTAACAAGGCTTACTAAGAACACTAGAAAGTTACTACAAATTTTTATGAAATATCAAGTTCATGAAGTAGTACATTGTGCTTGTTAATGGCAAAATTGGTAAGTAAAGATGATTTATTGTTGATTGTGGATTGATTGTGTTGATTTTTCAAAAGAAAATGATATACCTTCAAGGTATGGAAACCTCCATTTTTAGGGGAAACTATGACAAAATTTTTCTAAAAATTAAACACTTAGAAAAATATTTCTAAAAAAATATTTACAATTGTATTTCAACCCATAAATCTTTACATAAACTTTGCCATAAATTTTGTTATAAAAATTATAAATATTGGAGGTTGGTTTTTATAAATAAAAGTAACTAAATATGTATTTAGGAAATATATATTTAGAAGACACCATGTGTGTGATTATTTGTATACTTTGTGTATTAGTTATATTATTCTAGGACTTGAAATAATATAACTCACTAGATACCAAGAATTACAATCCAATATATTACCAAAATTCCAAGAATAAGAATATACAAGTTATGCACAAAACATTGGTGAAACCGAACTAAGGAATATAACTTACAAAATATTCCGGAAATTTTATTTGCAAGTATATTTTTTGGTAAATAATATTTGGATGCCAAAAGAACAAAAATGTGATTTTTACAATTATTACAAAATTTATATCATATTTTTGACAAGAAGAAAATATATTATTTTTGGGTGAATAAAAATATGTATTTTTCTTGGAATTCTTAGAAGATATATTATTTTTGAAAGAAATATATATTTTCTTAAACAAACATGAAATACAATATTTTTGGGGTTGATGTGCTGAAGGTGGTTTAACTAAATTAACTAAATTAAACCCTAAACTAGACTCTCTAAGCTGTAAATTTATAAAACTAAGACTCGCTAAACCCTAAACCACACGACTGGCAAGTGTACCGATCGATGCAGTATAGCCTAAGGAAGTCCGAGTATCGAACCCAAGAGACTCTAATAAATTACGCTAATGACTCAATCTAGACCTAAACTGACACGGACTTTAACTAATTGTTTATTTGATAGGGGGGGGGGGGTTTCTAAATATCCTAAATAAAATATTAAAATAATCCTAAAAGACTAGACACGAACTCGAACGAAGGCTCGGTCCAATCAAAGAAAATAGCGACAATTTTACTTCAGTCACTGGCATTCTACGTTGCCCAACTCATTGGTCATTTCCATATTACTTGTTTTTGCTCCATTTGCACCAGGACCTAGCAAAACACAAAATAATATAATATAATAGTAAACCTGAAAATAATAAATAAAAACTATACAAATATTATACAATTTACACGGGATAAATATGCGTATTTTACCCTACATCAAATATCCCCACACTTAACCTTTTTTCGTCCCAGAAAAAGAATTATGCAAACGGAATCATAGTCGGAATAATTATTCGGGACAAAAGCTTAAATTGCTTATTAAAACCGAAACTTGTGTTAGCCGCGATTGCAAGTATACTTGTCCTCTTAAACCCAAACCCGATTTCGAGCCCTTATCATGCAATTTAGGTTCAAGCGCGGTCAATCTACCTAGGGTCTCACGCTAAGAATTGCAAGTCCACCTAATCCCCCCTCAAGCTTATAGGACAAAAGGAACAACCACTGGGTTATTTCCTAACCGCCTTATACCAAGATCAAGAGAGTTTAAAATCAAATCTATTCTTTCCGTTTTTTTTCTCCTTTTTTTTCATCACTTTTTCATTTTTTTTTCGAGCATAGACGTTGCTTTCCCTAACCCAGAGGCATTCTGGCTGTAGAGTCGCTATCCCCAACTCGGATTACTTAGGCTTCGGTACTTTTTTATTTTCTTTGCAAGGTCGATTTCACACACCCTAGCGGTAATCCGACTGTAGAGTCGCTATCCCCAACCCAGACTACATAGAAATGGCTACTTTCATTTAGTTTCTAGCTCACTTTTTATTCTATTTTTTTATTCTTTCTCAACGAGATAATGACCAAAAACTCTAACGATCTTAGCTTATAACGGCATCCCTTATACTATTTTTGGCGGTTTCAATTTCCCCACTCTCCCTAGATGAGAACCCACTAGTAGACCGACAATTAGGTATAATTAATATCAAAGGAACCTAGAACCGAATCGAGCCTACCCGCATATCCCAAACTAGACACAAGCTCAATTATTTAATCTCATATTATTATTATTTGAACCCGAACAAAAACTCGACTTTTCTATCATTTTCCGTTTTTATTTTGCAAACTTCTTATTTCAAAAGACATTTTCTGATTTTTTTCAATTTTTTTTTTGGATTTTTCAATTTTTTATTTTTTTTTGTATTTTTTCATTTTTTATGACTCAAGACACTAACTAGACACTAAACAATAGTTCTCATCCCCACACTTAAACTCTACATTGCCCTCAATGTAAGATGGAAACCGACTCAAAAGACTAAAAATAAATAAGAAATAAAAAGACTAGGGCAAATCGGAAAGGACTTAGCTGGTTAATTATCGCGGATGCTCCACAACTCTCGTCCAATCCAGCTCGATCGTATAGCATTTCGGTCGCGATCGGCTTTGACACTGACTGGTACACTTGATAAATGCTCGAAATCTGATAAGCAGCTCCAAAATTACCCGAATGGAGATTGAGTACGGGTGGTACATATTCAAACCTGCATAACAAAAACAAGCAAACACCAAAGCAATACCGACTCGACACAAACGACTCAAAAACTAGTAACTTAGACTCAATATACAAAATAAATGACTCACTATACAAACTACCGAAAATATACCAAATATATAAAATTACAAACTCTACAAAACCTCCCCACACTTGAATTTAATCAGGAGGCTTCTCTTTGACCTGGACCCTGTCCAACCCGTTTAATTCCACCCGGTCCTCAAAAATAGTTAAAAATTTAATGGTGGAATTATAAAATATTTTAAAATTTTCAAACGGGTCAGACCACCAAAATTTATACTTACCTGGAAGAAACCGAATGCATGACAGGTAGCGAGAAGACTGATCATGTTTGAAATTCAAAGGCTTTTCCTTCTTCTTCTTGTTTAACCCTTCGGTCCTCTTCCGTTTTTGATCTTTTCTTTTTCGTTTCTTTGCCCTCTCACGTGGTTTTGTTGATTTTTTAGTTTCATTTATTACTAATACTTCCACGGGCCAGCTGCGGTGTTCTTCTTCTTCCACCACTTTCAAAGGATGATCCCCACACTTAGTCTCTTCATTTGAGGCAGGTTCGATCATCTTTGTCGATTCACCTTAAAGTAGGGCATCAAAGTAAGCTATGTCCCCATCAGGATCCAACACTCCTACCTCTTCATAGACCGGTAAACCCTCTAATTCTAACTCTAAAAACTCATCCTCTCCAAACGACTTAATTTCTACCTCTTCAATTTCTTCCTCTGCACCAAACATTAACTCAAGGGAGTCTCCTAAATCCACTTCCTCCTCCATTACTTTTTCTTTTTCCACTTCATCAAAGATCCAACCAGTGGAATCCCCCAATTCCACTTCTTCTTCCGTCACTTTTCTCTCCACTAACGACCCTTGATAAACAGCCCACTCTTCTTCGTCTATCTCATCATCAGAGTCACTCCAGTAATCAATAATCGGAACCTGTGGAACCGGAGGTGGGACTTCAGCGTCCATTTTCGTCTCCGTGACTGAAGTGATCTCTTCATCTGACCACTCCTCATATGGCAGCTCTTTCCCCAGTTCTGGAAATGTTGGGATTAATTCCTCAGTAGAAAGCATGTAACCGAGGTAGTTACCTTCCGCATCATATGTATAACCAGTCGTTGGCTGTTCTGGTTGGACTTCTTGCGCTTGTTCCTCTTCTTTCAATCTCCTAGCAATGTCATCTACTGTACGTTGAAGATCTAATAGAGCATACTGTTGATTTAATAAAGCAGACTCTTTATTTTTATTAATTTGATCTTGATTTTTAACGAACGCCTGAGTCTGCGTCATCATCTGGGCGAACATCTCCTCCAACCTGCTCGTACTACCCTCAGAACCTCTATCGCTCGCCTGAACCAGGTTATGTTGCGGCTGCTGATACAGATCATTGTAATATGGCCGATGATCATAACCTTGCAAAGAAGATCCCTGTGAAAAATATGGCTGCAGCTGCACAACAGGGTTAGTGTAACGTGTGGAGTACCTCGAGGAATATGGACAAAATATAGATATGTGAGGTATACCACAATTTTGACACATAAAAGGGTTGGCGTCACATCGTGCAGAGGACCCCTCATATTGTGGGCACTTAACAGTGAAGTGAGGTCCTCCACAAATTTCACACATATTTACAAGACTCAAGAAAAATAAAAGACACGAACAACTAGACTCCTACGACTCAATATACAAAAGCAAGTAGCACGTATGATGTCAATTAAGTCCAAACAAAGTAATTAACGCAATCGCCAAAGAGTCCCCGGCAACGGCGCCAAAAACTTGATGTGCTGAAAGTGGTTTAACTAAATTAACTAAATTAAACCCTAAACTAGACTCTCTAAGCTGTAAATTTATAAAACTAAGACTCGCTAAACCCTAAACCACACGACCGGCAAGTGTACCGATCGATGCAGTATAGCCTAAGGAAGTCCGAGTATCGAACCCAAGAGACTCTAATAAATTACGCTAATGACTCAATCTAGACCTAGACTGACACGGACTTTAAATAATTGTTTATTTGATGGGGGGGTTTTCTAAATATCCTAAATAAAATATTAAAATAATGCTAAAAGACTAGACACGAACTCGAACGAAGACTTTGACCAGTGGTGATGAAGACTACCTAGGCTAGACGCAAGCTAAACTCAGAATGGATCTCTATTCGATGATTTTGTGGTGTGGAACCGGGATCTTTGGATACTAAACCTATTAAGACACCACTAAGCCCCTCAAACACTCTCAAGGCGATTCTTATGGCACTACCTAGGCTGTTACGCTCACCGGTTTTCTAGATTTCTTTTCCGTCCTCTAGTTTCTTGAAAGTGCCTATGTAAGACGCTCTACCTTGCCGCGCGAACGTCTAAAGCAACTACGGGTTTTAATCTTGGCTTAATAGACAATGGAATGTTAAGTCCTTATAACTAAACCGAGACCTATTAATATCCTCGAGCCTTTCCGCGACGAGTCTAGCAGCACACTTGATTTTATTAAATTACCGAATATTGTTTCTAAGGTTATTTACTAGATTTTCACCCTAAAGGATTAGAGATTTATTATGTGATATAGACACTCACCAAAACCTAAAACCCTAGCCCGACTCTATTATGTGATAAAGACCGTCACCAAGAATCGAACGAAGCAATAAACAATAATCAAACAATCACAAGCACGCATATGCACCAAGTTAAATTCCCAAAGCTTTTACAGTACAAGAAAAATCCACAACCACGCCAAAAATCGAATAAGGAACCAAACTTTATTTAACTATTGTCATAACCTAGGTAGTTTAGAAAATTAGCCAAGGATCATCGTATTAAAAACAATCAAACAAAATCTTAACCAAGAATTCATCGGATAAAACAAAGAAAAATAAGAAAACTAGAAGAATCGGATAACAAAACCCGGTAATTCCTTGTTCTCCAAGCTTTCCGCTCGACCCCGATGATTCTTTGTTCGTCTGATGTTGTCGCCTCCTCCCTGTTTGTGCGTCTCAATTGATTCCCCCACTGTCTTCGTATATCCCACCTTCGTGCCTTCTGATGTGCCGTCCTCAATTCTTCTTGTCCCAGCCGTCCCAATTTATTTGCGTCCAACTCCCCTCATGCCGTGTTCTCCAATCATAATTAATAGTATAAACCCCAACAGTAATTCCACGGATGGCCCAATATTACGATTTCTGCTGGGCTCATGATATCTTTGGCGGCCCACTGTATCTTGTGCATGTCCTCTACACTTAAAATAAATAGCTGCCTTTTGAAATAATATATTTGTCGCTTTTGTCTGCCATCTTTTTATTCTTTTACTTGCCGCCTCTAGCATTCATCAATATTGGCCATTCCTTCCAAAATCATCATAGCCTATTATCTGATTATTCACCCCTAATAGAATTGGACTTTGGAGTTTGGCCTACTCCAACCATAATAATAACCACCTCCACCCATATCAATTCAATATATTATGGCCATGTGATGTAGCATATCCTAGCCGCCATTTGTATAATGATAATATATTTTGTATGATCTAGAGATAGTAGGCTCGGTCCAATCAAAGAAAATAGCGACAATTTTACTTCAGTCACTGGCATTCTACGTTGCCCAACTCATTGGTCATTTCCATATTACTTGTTTTTGCTCCATTTGCACCAGGACCTAGCAAAACACAAAATAATATAATATAATAGTAAACCTGAAAATAATAAATAAAAACTATACAAATATTATACAATTTACACGGGATAAATATGCGTATTTTACCCTACATCAAATATCCCCACACTTAACCTTTTTTCGTCCCAGAAAAAGAATTATGCAAACGGAATCATAGTCGGAATAATTATTCGGGACAAAAGCTTAAATTGCTTATTAAAACCGAAACTTGTGTTAGCCGCGATTGCAAGTATACTTGTCCTCTTAAACCCAAACCCGGTTTCGAGCCCTTATCATGCAATTTAGGTTCAAGCGCGGTCAATCTACCTAGGGTCTCACGCTAAGAATTGCAAGTCCACCTAATCCCCCCTCAAGCTTATAGGACAAAAGGAACAACCACTGGGTTATTTCCTAACCGCCTTATACCAAGATCAAGAGAGTTTAAAATCAAATCTATTCTTTCCGTTTTTTTTCTCCTTTTTTTTTCATCACTTTTTCATTTTTTTTTCGAGCATAGACGTTGCTTTCCCTAACCCAGAGGCATTCCGGTTGTAGAGTCGCTATCCCCAACTCGGATTACTTAGGCTTCGGTACTTTTTTATTTTCTTTGCAAGGTCGATTTCACACACCCTAGCGGTAATCCGACTGTAGAGTCGCTATCCCCAACCCAGACTACATAGAAATGGCTACTTTCATTTAGTTTCTAGCTCACTTTTTATTCTATTTTTTTTATTCTTTCTCAACGAGATAATGACCAAAAACTCTAACGATCTTAGCTTATAACGGCATCACTTATACTATTTTTGGCGGTTTCAATTTCCCCACTCTCCCTAGATGAGAACCCACTAGTAGACCGACAATTAGGTATAATTAATATCAAAGGAACCTAGAACCGAATCGAGCCTACCCGCATATCCCAAACTAGACACAAGCTCAATTATTTAATCTCATATTATTATTATTTGAACCCGAACAAAAACTCGACTTTTCTATCATTTTCCGTTTTTATTTTGCAAACTTCTTATTTCAAAAGACATTTTCTGATTTTTTTCAATTTTTTTTTGGATTTTTCAATTTTTTATTTTTTTTGTATTTTTTCATTTTTTATGACTCAAGACACTAACTAGACGCTAAACAATAGTTCTCATCCCCACACTTAAACTCTACATTGCCCTCAATGTAAGATGGAAACCGACTCAAAAGACTAAAAATAAATAAGAAATAAAAAGACTAGGGCAAATCGGAAAGGACTTAGCTGGTTAATTATCGCGGATGCTCCACAACTCTCGTCCAATCCAGCTCGATCGTATAGCATTTCGGTCGCGATCGGCTTTGACACTGACTGGTACACTTGATAAATGCTCGAAATCTGATAAGCAGCTCCAAAATTACCCGAATGGAGATTGAGTACGGGTGGTACATATTCAAACCTGCATAACAAAAACAAGCAAACACCAAAGCAATACCGACTCGACACAAACGACTCAAAAACTAGTAACTTAGACTCAATATACAAAATAAATGACTCACTATACAAACTACCGAAAATATACCAAATATATAAAATTACAAACTCTACAAAACCTCCCCACACTTGAATTTAATCAGGAGGCTTCTCTTTGACCTGGACCCTGTCCAACCCGTTTAATTCCACCCGGTCCTCAAAAATAGTTAAAAATTTAATGGTGGAATTATAAAATATTTTAAAATTTTCAAACGGGTCAGACCACCAAAATTTATACTTACCTGGAAGAAACCGAATGCATGACAGGTAGCGAGAAGACTGATCATGTTTGAAATTCAAAGGCTTTTCCTTCTTCTTCTTGTTTAACCCTTCGGTCCTCTTCCGTTTTTGATCTTTTCTTTTTCGTTTCTTTGCCCTCTCACGTGGTTTTGTTGATTTTTTAGTTTCATTTATTACTAATACTTCCACGGGCCAGCTGCGGTGTTCTTCTTCTTCCACCACTTTCAAAGGATGATCCCCACACTTAGTCTCTTCATTTGAGGCAGGTTCGATCATCTTTGTCGATTCACCTTAAAGTAGGGCATCAAAGTAAGCTATGTCCCCATCAGGATCCAACACTCCTACCTCTTCATAGACCGGTAAACCCTCTAATTCTAACTCTAAAAACTCATCCTCTCCAGACGACTTAATTTCTACCTCTTCAATTTCTTCCTCTGCACCAAACATTAACTCAAGGGAGTCTCCTAAATCCACTTCCTCCTCCATTACTTTTTCCTTTTCCACTTCATCAAAGATCCAACCAGTGGAATCCCCCAATTCCACTTCTTCTTCCGTCACTTTTCTCTCCACTAACGACCCTTGATAAACAGCCCACTCTTCTTCGTCTATCTCATCATCAGAGTCACTCCAGTAATCAATAATCGGAACCTGTGGAACCGGAGGTGGGACTTCAGCGTCCATTTTCGTCTCCGTGACTGAAGTGATCTCTTCATCTGACCACTCCTCATATGGCAGCTCTTTCCCCAGTTCTGGAAATGTTGGGATTAATTCCTCAGTAGAAAGCATGTAACCGAGGTAGTTACCTTCCGCATCATATGTATAACCAGTCGTTGGCTGTTCTGGTTGGACTTCTTGCGCTTGTTCCTCTTCTTTCAATCTCCTAGCAATGTCATCTACTGTACGTTGAAGATCTAATAGAGCATACTGTTGATTTAATAAAGCAGACTCTTTATTTTTATTAATTTGATCTTGATTTTTAACGAACGCCTGAGTCTGCGTCATCATCTGGGCGAACATCTCCTCCAACCTGCTCGTACTACCCTCAGAACCTCTATCACTCGCCTGAACCAGGTTATGTTGCGGCTGCTGATACAGATCATTGTAATATGGCCGATGATCATAACCTTGCAAAGAAGATCCCTGTGAAAAATATGGCTGCAGCTGCACAACAGGGTTAGTGTAACGTGTGGAGTACCTCGAGGAATATGGACAAAATATAGATATGTGAGGTATACCACAATTTTGACACATAAAAGGGTTGGCGTCACATCGTGCAGAGGACCCCTCATATTGTGGGCACTTAACAGTGAAGTGAGGTCCTCCACAAATTTCACACATATTTACAAGACTCAAGAAAAATAAAAGACACGAACAACTAGACTCCTACGACTCAATATACAAAAGCAAGTAGCACGTATGATGTCAATTAAGTCCAAACAAAGTAATTAACGCAATCGCCAAAGAGTCCCCGGCAACGGCGCCAAAAACTTGATGTGCTGAAAGTGGTTTAACTAAATTAACTAAATTAAACCCTAAACTAGACTCTCTAAGCTGTAAATTTATAAAACTAAGACTCGCTAAACCCTAAACCACACGACCGGCAAGTGTACCGATCGATGCAGTATAGCCTAAGGAAGTCCGAGTATCGAACCCAAGAGACTCTAATAAATTACGCTAATGACTCAATCTAGACCTAGACTGACACGGACTTTAACTAATTGTTTATTTGATGGGGGGGTTTTCTAAATATCCTAAATAAAATATTAAAATAATGCTAAAAGACTAGACACAAACTCGAACGAAGACTTTGACCAGTGGTGATGAAGACTACCTAGGCTAGACGCAAGCTAAACTCAGAATGGATCTCTATTCGATGATTTTGTGGTGTGGAACCGGGATCTTTGGATACTAAACCTATTAAGACACCACTAAGCCCCTCAAACACTCTCAAGGCGATTCTTATGGCACTACCTAGGCTGTTACGCTCACCGGTTTTCTAGATTTCTTTTCCGTCCTCTAGTTTCTTGAAAGTGCCTATGTAAGACGCTCTACCTTGCCGCGCGAACGTCTAAAGCAACTACGGGTTTTAATCTTGGCTTAATAGACAATGGAATGTTAAGTCCTTATAACTAAACCGAGACCTATTAATATCCTCGAGCCTTTCCGCGACGAGTCTAGCAGCACACTTGATTTTATTAAATTACCGAATATTGTTTCTAAGGTTACTTACTAGATTTTCACCCTAAAGGATTAGAGATTTATTATGTGATATAGACACTCACCAAAACCTAAAACCCTAGCCCGACTCTATTATGTGATAAAGACCGTCACCAAGAATCGAACGAAGCAATAAACAATAATCAAACAATCACAAGCACGCATATGCACCAAGTTAAATTCCCAAAGCTTTTACAGTACAAGAAAAATCCACAACCACGCCAAAAATCGAATAAGGAACCAAACTTTATTTAACTATTGTCATAACCTAGGTAGTTTAGAAAATTAGCCAAGGATCATCGTATTAAAAACAATCAAACAAAATCTTAACCAAGAATTCATCGGATAAAACAAAGAAAAATAAGAAAACTAGAAGAATCGGATAACAAAACCCGGTAATTCCTTGTTCTCCAAGCTTTCCGCTCGACCCCGATGATTCTTTGTTCGTCTGATGTTGTCGCCTCCTCCCTGTTTGTGCGTCTCAATTGATTCCCCCACTGTCTTCGTATATCCCACCTTCGTGCCTTCTGATGTGCCATCCTCAATTCTTCTTGTCCCAGCCGTCCCAATTTATTTGCGTCCAATTCCCCTCATGCTGTGTTCTCCAATCATAATTAATAGTATAAACCCCAACAGTAATTCCACGGATGGCCCAATATTACGATTTCTGCTGGGCTCATGATATCTTTGGCGGCCCACTGTATCTTGTGCATGTCCTCTACACTTAAAATAAATAGATGCCTTCTGAAATAATATATTTGTCGCTTTTGTCTGCCATCTTTTTATTCTTTTACTTGCCGCCTCTAGCATTCATCAATATTGGCCATTCCTTCCAAAATCATCATAGCCTATTATCTGATTATTCACCCCTAATGGAATTGGACTTTGGCCTACTCCAACCATAATAATAACCACCTCCACCCATATCAATTCAATATATTATGGCTATGTGATGTAGCATATCCTAGCAGCCATTTGTATAATGATAATATATTTTGTATGATTTAGAGATAGTAGGCTCGGTCCAATCAAAGAAAATAGCGACAATTTTACTTCAGTCACTGGCATTCTACGTTGCCCAACTCATTGGTCATTTCCATATTACTCGTTTTTGCTCCATTTGCACCAGGACCTAGCAAAACACAAAATAATATAATATAATAGTAAACCTAAAAATAATAAATAAAAACTATACAAATATTATACAATTTACACGGGATAAATATGCGTATTTTACCCTACATCAGGGGTGAAAGATATATTTTCTCAAATAAATATGAAATATATCATTTTTGGAGAAAAATAAGTTTATATATATTTGCTAAGTTAGACTATATTATTTTTGGTACTTATATGAAAATACAAATATTTTTGCCAAAAGAAAATTTTAAATAATATTTCTTAAAGTATATATTTTAGAAATATATATTGGTGAACGTGTAATAAACATAATATTCGGGAAAAATTAATACAAAATTAAGTATAAGAATACTTAATGAATACAATAAAAATACGTATTCTCATACGTATAAATACACACCGGAATACGACCCCACATGCACGGCAAAAATATACAAGTATAAGATACCCCCATCCTTGGGAAGGATATACAAGTATAAGTACTTGAAAAGTATTAAGTTAAATATATTGTTTTAACAATTATTCCAAAATTTACTAAATATAATTTAAGTTAAAATATTTATTATTTAACAAATTATTATAACTTGGAATAATATCGAAGACACAAAGAAACGTAACTCAAAGACACTAATTAATACCAAGTCAAGGCACGACCCGCTCGTCTAATAGGTCTTAGTACGTTGTAGGTAGTCGTGTGTATCCGAAGGAGCTTTGAGTTACTGTTGAAGAACGCAAAACTGTGAGTTCATGTTCCCCCTTTTCTTTAACTTTTTTCGGTTTTATAACTTCGGGGGTGAAGTACATGTCACAATCTGTTTACAAACGTTTATACGTGGTATGGTTAGCTAAGGAAGGGTACTGCTAGATCATATGAGTGATAGAACTATTTGGGTGTAGCGAGCCCACACCCGTGTGGACCAGGGTGGCCCATGAGGTGACTATGTCTTATTGCCGGAGACAAATTTGCTAGGTTTGAGTCTTCCTGCATCACGTCACATATATTAATGGCCTTGCAAACCATTAATGATCTGTTTTCCTTGTTGCTTTCATACCGGGGTTTTACAAACATACATACATTTTTACATCGATTTCAAAGGTTTATTCAAACACCCATGAACTCGCTCAACTTTTGTTGATGTTTTTAAACTACATGTATTTCAGGGAATTAAATGTAGATCTGGCGGGCGTTCGGAAGTTCCAAGTGTTATTTGAGAATAAAAGATGTCATCCATGGTCTTAGGGTTTGGTTAGTGTGTCTTATCCTGGACGAGACATGTAACGCCCTGCTTTTTCATACTTTCCATAATTAGAAAGCTCGCCTTGTAATGCTATTTTTGGAAATCTTGTATTATTGTGGTCGTCTTTTCGTTGTAAAATCCGAGACTTGGATCATAAATAAAATTCGTATTTCTTTAAATTCACCATCTACATATTCATACATGTTCATACGTTCGAATTCATTGTACATCGAATCCTTATTTGTAATTCATACTTATACTTATTCACGATGCACGTCCATGCTTGTCCTTATATTGTTGATACCTAAAAACCCCTAATAATATGCTTATTTATACAACGGTTAATCATCTAATATGTGACATATACTTGTCACTTACAAACATGTTACATACTTGTACATTACACTTTTTACCTAGTTAAATCATGTTTTATTTCATATTTCACCTTGTTACAAGTTAGGGGAAACATTGTTGCATATTATTACACAACTTAATTAACAAAATTACTCATTATAATGTTTTAAAAAATAAAAAAATAAAGAAATATGGCAGCCCCAATTCAGCAAAATTCAGCCCCATATAGTTGGGTTTTGTGGGCTAGTTTCAAGGTGTAACCCCTTCTAAACACTTCCAAAACCCAACCCATTGAAACCCTAATCCTCCCCCCTATAAATACCACTTATAACCAGCCTCCCTACCACTTTTGCAACACTAAAAACTCTCAAAACATCCTCCAAACCATAGCTGAAAGCAAAGGTTCGAGCAGATTGACACCCCTTCACGAAAATGAGCATAACTCACTCAATTCTTATCCGATTCACTTGATTCTTTTTCCTATTTGCTTGGATAATCATGGGGTTCGATTCCTAGACTTCTCCTTGGAGAAATCAGACCTGGAAATGCCCCGAAATAGTCCATAAACTTTCTGTTTGATTTTTATGTTCTTCAAAACTTATTTAAACCTATGCAACTTGTGTCTAACACATCTCATGCCTATGTCCTAATGCTTACAACTTATCCCATGGTTGGTTAAGCTTAAAAACAAGGTTGAGACATTTGAAATCAGAGGATTAAACCTCATAAACTTGGTGTTTTGTCTAGGGTTTCAACCCACAAATCATGTCAAACATAGTCTTTGATACATGAGTGATTATGGAACAACTTGGGTTGTCCAAACATACAATCCTCACATGATTTGATGATTTCTATTAGTTAGTTTACTTTACATACATGTAAAGACCTTAGTTCATGACCCTCCTTGGTTGTTTTTACATCAAGTGTAGTGGTGAACATCAAAGGGGTACCTAAATGGAAGCCTTGTCTTCCTACCCCATCCATGACACCCATGACTCAACTTGAGGTACCTAAATGAAGATGTAATCTTCTACCTCTTACTTGAATACTTGAACATTTGGACTTAATAATATGTGTATATTATACAACCTAAATACTATCTATGTACACTCGAATCATTGATGTCGAAATCATATTCATTTGTCAAAGTAGTAGGTTATCATCTAAGGACCTAAACCTTGTTATGATTCTTATGGGTGTCCAACTCATGAAATCATTATAACCCTTGTAGTTACCAAGTGTCATACAAGTGTTATGTGTGAAGATGAATATTTTGATATAATATTTTCATGTCACTTTCATTCCGAATCTCGACTCTAAACATGCTTGAACTTAAACCTTTACGCATTCAACCTTCCAACCTCGTCAACTTTGTCACATTGGATAGTCGGAAAACATATGCAAACTTTGTGAGTATACTCGTATTTCCCCCTTTTTACTTTTACCACTTTTGGGGTGTAACATGTTTATCTATCAACTTACACGTGAACATTTTACTTAAACACATGAACATTCCTATAACATGCTTGTATACGTGATGGCTTGATGCTTTAAACTTGGATTTATCTTATGTGTTGAATTTATCATTAACTTCGTACGAGCCAAACCGTGACATATGTAGCGCTATAGGATTAACGACCCGCCCCTTTATCTCGGTTATGTCATGAGCATATTGCGTTTCCTTGGTTTGATATGTTAGACACATACCATATTTAAAGGCTTATCTTGAATCACATGCTTGCTATGAGGAATTGTTCAAAACTTATCTTTTGCTATGTACGTATAAAACTTGTATACTCGCCTTTGCTTTTGCATTGAACTTTATTTTAACATGTTACAGGTGGATGTTGACGATGCATGGAATCTAGTAGGATGCTTAGATACAAACTTAGAAAGAATTGTATTTGTATTGTATCATTTTATTATTCATGTTGTTGTACTTTGTTTCAAAACCTTGTACTTGATTCTTTAGAAATGAAATGAAATGATTATTTAAATACTTGTCACAATTATTAGCGTTATGATGTCTCGAGCAATCTTCACAATTCGTCTCATCCCGATGTTTCCGCCATTGGTTGGGGTGTGACAGATTGGTATCAGAGCCATAGCTATAGGGAATTAGGAAAAGTAGGAATGCTTTAACCTAGTCTATAGTTCTAGAGCCTTATTCGTACGTTTTACTAAAAACTACTTGCATGCTATCTTATTTGCTTTTATTTATTCTCTTGATCTTGTAAGCATATGTGTCACTTATGCGTTAACACTTAACATGCTATACTTATTTTTATTATGTGTTAATACCTGTTTCATCGTCTTATCCTTTATGTGTGTTCTTGACATACTTTTTATGCATTAATATTCGTTTCATCATTTCACTTTTATTGTGATATTCTTGACATGTTATACTTGTTTGTTTAATCTTTAATATACACTTTTCCTCACGCGTTTTACTCGACTATTCTAAATCCGACAACACACATATTGCACAAACAAGACGAGTCCACCAAAATAGGCGTGAAACCCACAATTTGGTGAATGACTCTCAATCCTTCTACCTTTCTTTTTACACGGAATTCACCACCAAGTTAGGAGTGAAATCCTCACCTTGATGGAGAAATTCGAATTTCAAATTCTAGTGGACCCTCGTCATAGTGTTGAAATTAAATTTTGACCTGACGAGTACCAACCACACTTAGGATACGAAATCGTCAAGATAGGGGTGAAACCCGCACCTTGCCGACTAGTTCCACTCCTTGATTTTTTTCATAAATCCCGCCAAGTCTCGAAATTTCGATTGATTTGGGACATGTAGTAACCGGAAGGGTAAATACCGTTAACCGACTTGTCGGCGAGAGTATTTTACCTATTAGGCCAAAGCATGCTCCTCAAATTCAAAAGACTTTTCGACCACTTTGGTTAGTCAAAGTTCCGTTTGGAACACTCCAAACTTTGGTCAAACATGTGTTTCTATTATTTATTTATACGATGCAATCTTTCAAACTCGAGTTTACTTTCGATTTCTCTTTTCACACACACAACATATTGAACCTTTTCCATACATTTATACGTATGCATGATTTCATATAATTTAAATTCGTTTTCCTTGTAACGACAAGTGGAGAAATATCATCGAGATGGGAGTGACTTCCTTACCTTGACGATTAGCTCCACTCCCTTTTCCTTTAAACGACCTCACCAACGAGTTAGGGGTGATTCCCTTACTTAGGTGACCGTTACCAAAACTTCTCTTTCGAAATATCTTATTATGCAAACTCGATCATACTTTATACCCAAATTGTTTAATGTTATTTAAAAATACCCACTCATACAGATTTCGAAATACATTGTTTTATCAAACGTACTTTTTATTCTACAATCTATTTTCACTCAACACATATACGCGAAATTCATAATCATGTCTTAAAACGTTTTATTGCTCGAACTTCAAAACCTTACGAAATGCTACCTATCAATTTAATCGGTTTAACGAAACTCTTGTCCATGAACTTCATATTCGACTTAATCACTAAAACACGCCCACCTTCTACTTTTAATCAAAATCCAACCAACCTTTCCCGAATACTTATAAGATCTTATAGAAGTTATATGATTGTTTTACCAAATACCCTTTCCAACACCAACAAATCAATTGTTATTTTATTTTTATTTCTAAGTCCTTTTGCTAAATTTCCCTTCTAAAGATCCTAGTTTTCACAAGGACCTCCTAAATTCATAATTTCTTATTTGATGAAACGAACTTACTTTTTAACGAAAACCTTTTTCCTACACCAATTTACAAAACACGCGGGCAAGAAGTCTTCATGGGAACCGACAATCTTTGACTTACATGAAATTTTTTTTTTAACAAAAGTAGCATTTCAATCATTACAAAAATACATTATGCTTAACCAATTAGTACTTTATATCCTCTTACATACACAACTATATTCTACCCTTTCAACCAAGGTCAACCTAATTTTGATTCGATAAACTCAATGTTTCATTTAAACAACTATACATGCATATCATCGTACACATTTTGGTCGATACCTCGCGATAACATCATTTATATCATTCGTATTTACATACTCGACCTTTTGAATGTTTTATACACTTAGATCCGTGGTGTCCCAACAAACACTATTTACGCAATATTTATTTTTCATACCTACACCTATGTTCATACGTCTTATGCTTGTACTTATACGCATACTACTTATACGTTTTACGCTTCTACTTGTACACATACTACTTACACGTTTTATGTTTATGCTCATACATACATGCGTATTCATACTTAAACTTATGCTCATACTTTCATCCTTACTCATGATTTGTGACACCCCAGGAAAATCAGTAAACGATACAACTTACCTAGCTTCCTCAGTAACCGCATGCTAAATTTCGGGACGAAATTTATTTCAAGTTGGGGATAATGTGACAACTCGAATTTCCAAGATTTCTAGTTTTTATATTAATTGCACGTTAATTGCTTAAGTCGTTTGTTCACACGACTTGTTTGTTTCACAACGTTACACATTTGTAATATGTTAAATCGTATTGTGGTTGTTATGATATATACGGTGTGCCTTATAAGTGTGTTTTATATATTGATGTACATTATAAGCATGCATGGTTATATTAATGTGTTGTATTACTCTTGTGTTCGGGAATATTAAAAACAAACAAGGAACCCCGAAATCACCCCCCCCCCCAGCCGAAAACACCCTCACTCACAAAAACACTTCCTGATGAAATCACATAGGTGTTTTCGTCCACCATGTTCCCAACGAAAACCAAATGGGCTTTGGGCCCAGTCGCGACTAGATAAACATTTGTCCTTAATTCCTTACGTAAACTGTTATTTGGCAAACCCTAATCACATTGTCTCTCTCTCTCTCGCTTCCTTTGAACCAGACGACTGCCTTCATCTTGCTCGAAATCAGATCCCCTTGTTTAATCTCTCTGTGTTCGGTTAGTAGACTACTTGTTTAAGTTGTTTTTATTCTTAATGTATGCTTATACTGTAAACGTGTTCTTGACTGAAATACATATGATATAAGGAGTGATTTCATGACTCTATGCATTGTTATGAAGTTGTAATGGACAATCCTGTTTCTGTTTGATCTGAATGTATGATCTCGAATGCTGTTAATGGATTAGGATCTGAAAACGTGTCGACATATTAATAGTGTTTGAATATGTGTTATGTTATGAGAATTGAATGGATGAATACACAAAATAGGGTTCATGCTAGATATGGAATACTGTGATGCTTTGGTATGATGATTGAGTGATAATCTGATTGTATAGTGGTTAACTAATTCACTTGGTTTCATGAATAGATCTGTTGAATGCAAACGTGGTTATAGTCGATGTATCAATTAGGAAATCATTAGGGTTCTGGGTGTGAAACTGTTAATGATGACACCCTAGCTCACGAAATCACAAGACTCAACGAAAACACTATCACAACGAAAACACCTTGGGGATTTCGCCCCCCAAGTGTTTTCGGCCCAAGTGTTTTCGGCCCAAGTGTTTTCGGCCCAAGTAAGGGATTTCGGGCCCCAAGTGTTTTAGCCAACAAAGGATTTCGGCCCCAATGTTTTCGGCCCAAATGGATTTCGTAATATATGTGATTTCTTCTTGCGGTCTCTGTTAAGTCTGTAACTCGGTTAATTAATAACTCAGTTAGGTTATTAATTCTGATACATGTAACTTTGTTAAGTTAAGTAAGTAACCTTGTTAACTGTGTAACCTTGTTGGTATATGTTAACCCAGTTAAACTTGTTAACCCTGTTAAAGTGTGTTATTGGTGACTACCTTAAATTGTGTGAATTGCATAATATTGACTTACGGTTTGCGTGATACATAAGATTAACTGCCAAACACTTTGTGACATAGATTGTATGTGAAACCTATCCAACATGAACTAACTGCGTGTAAATGCATACTCTAGGCTTTGATTGATTTCTTGTGAGCATTTAACTTAGCATACCGAGCAAACCGAGGTGAGTTCACGCTCTTACTAAGGCATGGGATTCCCAGGGCTTGGGAATGGGATTGAAAGGATAAGGTTGAATAGATTCATACGGACACTATTACTAGACTACCATACCATCGTCCTCGGTTGTGCAGGACACATACGTAGAACCTACGTATACTTATGCTACTCGCTATCCTCGGTTGTGAAGGATACTCACGTAAAACCTACGTGAACTTATACTCACTACTGCCTCGGTTGTGTCAGGCACTTACGTAAAACCTACGTAAACCCCTACGTACCCCTATCCTCGGTTGTGAAGGATACTTACGTAAAACCTACGTAAACTTGTACGTATTACTGTTCTCGGGACAAGTAGAACACTTATGGTTACGAATAGTCTAGTGGTTATACAACATGGGAAGCCCCCACCAATAGAACGTACTATCGGCCCAGCAGAGCCACATGTTACAAACGAATATACTATTACGCATTTACTTTCTGTGAACTCGCTCAACTAGTTGTTGATCCTCTGTTACATGCCTTGCAGGTCGTTAGGTACATGGAGCTTGCACATGGAGGAGCTGGTCGTTGTGGGCTTGGATCGTGATTGTCTTATTAAACACTTATGTCATTTCGTACTCAATTATGTTAGGTTTTTACTATACGCTTCCGCTAAACAGTGATAACTTACTTATGTTTTAGAACACCTTTCATATGGATTTGGTTTGGTTTAATTACAATTATCTTTACTTTATACAATGTTCTATATGATTGGTGGCTTGATCCTGGTCAGTCACGCTCCCAAGCGGTGATACTCCGCAGGTGGATTTTGGGGGTGTGACATGATTCATACATTCATACCTATACGCGAGCGCAACCCGAGGGATTCGCTTGCGTGGGTCCCACACATACTTAAACATGGACTTGCTTATATACTACATTCTTGTACGTACACATTCTAATTTTTTTTTATGTATACCCCGATTCATACACAACTAGTACAAGCTATGCGGATCATGCGACGATCAAAATAATCACGGGTGCACACGGGATTATAGTGATAGGCGTATGAGAACCATAGAGTGTACTACGGCGTATGGTAATACACGGAACGTAACATGACACCGAAGACAGAACGGACGTAACATGGTCAAAACATGGTGGATACGCCGCTGGTACTTCCTATATATAAGTGTTTTCACCATGTTACCAAACTTTCGTAAAACGTGCCATGAGAAATTCAGTGTTTTACAGACCTTTTGGACCTAATACAAGCTTTAAACAACTCACAAACGCATCATATCCGATTATCCATGCCGAGACTTCATCTTTAACACGCTACTTTCGTCTATCTAATACTTATATCATTCATATACTTGCATTCATTTAGTGTCAATTGTTCACCCCATACTCCTATTATTCTCCATTATCCTTTCTTTCATATGAACCCCGTTCACATTCAAACTTATTTAAACTCCTTTGCCTATGCGCACGCATACCCGTTTTACCTATGCTTAAACGCCTCAATCCATTTTAGTCAAACAAATTCCTATCCTATCGTTGTTCAAAATTTCGTACTTTTCTAAACGTTTCAAAACTCCCAAGTCTCGATTCTTTTAGCCAAAATGCTTTTTCTCCAAGGTCTTCCTCTTGAATAAATTTCGGGACAGAATTTCCTAAAGGAGGGGAGACTGTAACGCCCTGCTTTTTCATACTTTCCATAATTAGAAAGCTCGCCTTGTAATGCTATTTTTGGAAATCTTGTATTATTGTAGTCGTCTTTTCGTTCTAAAATCCGAGACTTGGATCATAAATAAAATTCGTATTTCTTTAAATTCACCATCTACATATTCATACATGTTCATACGTTCGAATTCATTGTACATCGAATCCTTATTTGTAATTCATACTTATACTTATTCACGATGCATGTCCATGCTTGTCCTTATATTGTTGATACCTAAAAACCCCTATTAATATTCTTATTTATACAACGGTTAATCATCTAATATGTGACATATACTTGTCACTTACAAACATGTTACATACTTGTACATTACACTTTTTACCTAGTTAAATCATGTTTTATTTCATATTTCACCTTGTTACAAGTTAGGGGAAACATTGTTGCATATTATTACACAACTTAATTAACAAAATTACTCATTATAATGTTTTAAAAAATAAAAAAAATAAAGAAATATGGCAGCCCCAATTCAGCAAAATTCAGCCCCATATAGTTGGGTTTTGTGGGCTAGTTTCAAGGTGTAACCCCTTCTAAACACTTCCAAAACCCAACCCACTGAAACCCTAATCCTTCCCCCTATAATTACCACTTATAACCAGCCTCCCTACCACTTTTTCAACACTAAAAACTCTCAAAACATCCTCCAAACCGTAGTTGAAAGCAAAGGTTCGAGCAGATTGACACCCCTTCACGAAAATGAGCATAACTCACTCAATTCTTATCCGATTCACTTGATTCTTTTTCCTACTTGCTTGGATAATCATGGGGTTCGATTCCTAGACTTCTCCTTGGAGAAATCAGACCTGGAAATGCCCCGAAATAGTCCATAAACTTTCTGTTTGATTTTTATGTTCTTCAAAACTTATTTAAACCTATGCAACTTGTGTCTAACACATCTCATGCCTATGTCCTAATGCTTACAACTTATCCCATGGTTGGTTAAGCTTAAAAACAAGGTTGAGACATTTGAAATCAGAGGATTAAACCTCATAAACTTGGTGTTTTGTCTAGGGTTTCAACCCACAAATCATGTCAAACATAGTCTTTGATACATGAGTGATTATGGAACAACTTGGGTTGTCCAAACATACAATCCTCACATGATTTGATGATTTCTATTAGTTAGTTTACTTTACATACATGTAAAGACCTTAGTTCATGACCCTCCTTGGTTGTTTTTACATCAAATGTAGTGGTGAACATCAAAGGGGTACCTAAATGGAAGCCTTGTCTTCCTACCCCATCCATGACACCCATGACTCAACTTGAGGTACCTAAATGAAGATGTAATCTTCTACCTCTTACTTGAATACTTGAACATTTGGACTTAATAATATGTGTATATTATACAACCTAAATACTATCTATGTACACTCGAATCATTGATGTTGAAATCATATTCATTTGTCAAAGTAGTAGGTTATCATCTAAGGACCTAAACCTTGTTATGATTCTTATGGGTGTTCAACTCATGAAATCATTATAACCCTTGTGGTTACCAAGTGTCATACAAGTGTTATGTGTGAAGATGAATATTTTGATATAATATTTTCATGTCACTTTCATTCCGAATCTCGACTCTAAACATGCTTGAACTTAAACCTTTACGCATTCAACCTTCCAACCTCGTCAACTTTGTCACATTGGATAGTCGGAAAACATATGCAAACTTTGTGAGTATACTCGTATTTCCCCCTTTTTACTTTTACCACTTTTGGGGTGTAACATGTTTATCTATCAACTTACACGTGAACATTTTGCTTAAACACATGAACATTCCTATAACATGCTTGTATACGTGATGGCTTGATGCTTTAAACTTGGATTTATCTTATGTGTTGAATTTATCATTAACTTCGTACGAGCCAAACCGTGACATATGTAGCGCTATAGGATTAACGACCCGCCCCTTTATCTCGGTTATGTCATGAGCATATTGCATTTCCTTGGTTTGATATGTTAGACACATACCATATTTAAAGGCTTATCTTGAATCACATGCTTGCTATGAGGAATTGTTCAAAACTTATCTTTTGCTATGTACGTATAAAACTTGTATACCCGCCTTTGCTTTTGCATTGAACTTTATTTTAACATGTTACAGGTGGATGTTGACGATGCATGGAATCTAGTAGGATGCTTAGATACACACTTAGAAAGAATTGTATTTGTATTGTATCATTTTATTATTCATGTTGTTGTACTTTGTTTCAAAACCTTGTACTTGATTCTTTAGAAATGAAATGAAATGATTATTTAAATACTTGTCACAATTATTAGCGTTATGATGTCTCGAGCAATCTTCACACTTCGTCTCATCCCGATGTTTCCGCCATTGGTTGGGGTGTCACAAGACATGTCATCCAAAACCTGGCTTTATTTAATGTCTTTTGTCGAGTCCTTGTGAACTCTAAAAACAAGTTGCATGGTTTGTACTCGAATTTGAATTCTATGTTTTAAAACAATGTTGTTGTTATGTTTTTAAAACTTATTTAATGGATGAAATCATCAGTTTTATCATATAGTTGTTGTTATGATTGAATGCAATGATATTAAGCAAGTCACACATAATCATGCTTCCGCAAAAGTCAGGGTGTGACACCAACTTCTGCCACACCCCAAAAACGTTGCAGCGGAAATACAAACATATTGGTGACGGAAGTTGGTTCCCATGAGTATCTTTGTGGATGATGCAGTAATTATTTTTGAACATTCAACTTAATTAAAACATAATTTAAAGTTTACAGTTTAAACACAAACCACAACCATAACATAGTTAAGTTGTTTTGATCCTTATGGATCTTAGTACAAACTTGGTCCCAAAAGTTATAAAAGTTGTCCAAAACATTATTTAACAAGACATGCATTAACAACCACAAGATACGCCAAAATCCCGAAGCCGAACTCATGTGCCTGAAGAACACGTTAAAATCTAGTGTCAACACAAGGGAGGGTGAGTTCACATATCCAAATTACCATTAATTTGATTCAAGGAAAACTTTCTGATTATGTGTTTAATAATAAAACATCCATATAATTTAAGAAAGTCAAATTTTATTTCCTTAACAAAAATCTGAGGGTCAGCCATCGCAAGCGTTTTCCGAAAACCTTGGATATAAAAGCATCTTCCCAATGTTTATATATATTAAATTTCTAGCATCAAATGTTCAGATTCGTAAGTTTGCAAGACATACGAGCTATATATTAACAATAAGGGTATAATCAAAGCTAGACAATAACAGAATATAAATTCGTCGCTTGACTTGACACGGAGTTACCAGTAATGAAGGGATGGTCAACCCAATAGATCTATCAATAATTCCACGCTACCGTATTAATGATTAAACGGAAAAATTTTCGCATGTGCCCATAATGGGCCACTTATAGTGCCTGCCTCATCAACTATATATATATATATATATAGGGGATGGTTCAAATGAAAACCACTTTTATTGTGAAAACTCGAAAACTAATTAAAAAAAGCCTAAAAAACACACAAATTTTTTTTTCAATTTGTTTTTATAAAAATCGCTGGTTTTTATATATAAAAAAAAACTTTTTTTCAAAAAAAAAAAAAATTTGTGCAGTGCACATGTGTAATAATACACATGTGTAGTACACATACACATGTGTAGTATTACACATGTGCACTACACAATTTTTTTTATATATAAAAACCTGCGAAATTTGGTTTGCAAAAAAAAAAAACTGTATGTTTTGTTTGGCTTTTTTTAATTAGTTTTCGAGTTTTCACAATAAAAAGTGGTTTTCATTTGAACCTTCCCCTATATATATATATATATATATATATATAGTGTGAGGTTCATTGGGGAACACTAAAAAAGTGGGGAACAATGGGAAACCGACTCAAACGAACTCTGATTGGACTCATTCCAACGGCGTTGGAACCGGCTCGTCGAACCCTAACTAGGATCTTTTAACCCTGAACCCTAAGTCATAACCCCTAAACCCTAAATCATAACCTCTAAACCCTAAATATATTAGGGTTTGGCTTTTAGGGTTTAGCTTTAGGGTTTAGCTTTAGGGTTTAGATTTAGGGTTTAGGGTTTAGCTTAAGGGTTTAGGGTTTAGCTTTAGGTTTAGCCTTTAGGGTTTAGCTTTTAGGAGTTTATAGTTTAGATTTTACGGTTTAGCTTAGGTTTTAGCCTTACTTTTTAGCTTTAGGGTTTAGAGTTTAGAAGTTAGGATTTAGGGTTTAGGGTTAAGAGATCTTAGTTAGGGTTCAACGAGCCGGTTCCAACGTGTCACACCCCAACCAATGGCGGAAACATCGGGATGAGACGAAGTGTGAAGATTGCTAGAGACATCATAACGCTATTTGTGACAATATTTAATAAACCGATTTCATTTCATAATTCATTTATCAATATTACAAAGAAATCAAATAACGTCAAGTTCAAAGGAAATACAATACAATATAATCAAAATTGATACAACGATTAAACCTAAACGTCTATATGTGTATCTAGGCATCAACACTACTTCATTTCATAGCATCATCATCCTCAACCTGTAACATGTTTAAAATAAAGTTCAATGCAAAAGCAAAGGCGAGTATACAAGTTTAAGTATAAGTATAAGTATAAGTATAAAAGTTTAAAACGAATCCACATGGCAACTTAGTTTATACGAGATCAACCTAACGTGGCATGCAATATTTCTAGCCAACCTCTGTTTACGCAAGAAAGTTTAATAAATTCAACATGACCCAAGTTTAAGGGGGGCGGTGCGTTACTCCTATAGCGCTATACATGTCGAAGGGAGGCTCGTGAGAGCTAATGACTAAAACATATCACATAAGTATGGTCCACGTAAGCATCAAGTATCATAACATAGTATTCATGTATAAGGATTGTTTTGTGCATTGCATAAAGAATAAGTTTAAGTGTAGTTTAATAATAAAACATGTTACACCCCAAAAAGTGGTAAACATAAAAAGGGGGTTGCGAGTATACTCACAAAATTGCATATGCTTTCCGATTTATCCAATGTGACGAGGTTGTTGAGACTAGAAAGTTGAATGTGTTCGTTTAGGGATTTAGGAAGTTTAAACACAAGAATATAGGTATTCGAAAGTAATCATCCTTTAACAACAAGTACTTGTTCTTGACACTATGAAACCTCAAGGGTTATTGTTTTCATGAGTAATATACTCACTAGAATCGTAACAAGTCTTATGTTTTAGATGATGTTATTCTAATATCTTGACGAATGAACACAAGTCCACCATCAAGGGTTCGAATAGTATATACATGTATAAGTATTATATGTAATATTTAGTCCATTAGTCAAGCATGAGGTAGAAGATAAATCTTCATTTAGGTACCTCTACTGTGTCATAGAATTCATGTAGGAGGTAGGAAGAACGAGCTTCCATTTAGGTACCTCTTATGGTTCACCACTACACTTGATGTAAAAACATACGAGGAGGGTCATGAACTAATAATAAAATAAATCTAATCTAATAAGTTATAAAATGTTCAAATGAAGGAGTGGAACTTAGTTTGGAAAGCCAAAGCTTCCATTTGTTCACACTTCACAAGTCACAAGTTCATCATATAAAAGATGATGTCTTGTGCTTGTTTTCATCATTGATTTGTTATGTATAAACATAAATAAAAGGGGTGTTTGAACCCAAAACTTTGATGGAAATCCCCTAAGCACAAACCCACAACCGTAGACTAAGTTGTGAGCTTGGTGGGAACAAGATTCCACCAAGTTTTCTATCAAAATATGAACATAAAAAGGAATAAAAATGAGCAAAATTTTATATGCACTTTGGACCTCAAAATGGTGAAATTTCACCTTAGTTTACCCAAGCAAACTTGTGAAAATCTTCCTAGAGGTTATCCAAGTGTTTTAGAAGAAGAAACAAGAAGAAAAGAGTTGAAGAAGTGAGCTAGAACTCACTTTGAATGACTTAAACTTTCTGCTCAAAGCTGGAAATTTTTGGAGTGATTAGAGAGTGATTTTGGAGAGATTAAGAGGTTTGTAAAGTGGTAAAGTGATTGGGATTAGAGTGGTACTTATAGGGAGTAATTAGGGTTTAAGTTAGTTGTAATTTAATACAGTTGTTGGGGGTTAAACTAATTAAAAAAACATTTAACTCAGCCGCAAGGCTGTCGCTGATATGGGCAGCCTGTTGCTTCTATATTTTTTTTTGACCAATTAATCTATAAGTTAGATAATGTATATTTTCTTAGGTTAGTGCTCATATAATTTATCCATTTAAATACCATGAGGTTACATGATAGGTATAATTAGAAAAAACAAAAACAACTAACCCACTTGATGTTTTGCGGCCGCAACTGCCATTAGTCTTTACATTTTTTTTTTTTGACAATTACTTCTACGTAGATATGTAATGTATTATTATTATATTATTATTATTATTATTATTAGAATTACTATTATTATAATATTACTAGAATTATTATTATGATATTATTATCAGGACTTAAATCACGTAATTATTAGTTAGCTAGCATGCATATGTTATGAGTACCAGTATGTCGAGTATCGGTTGCGCGTATGCATTCGTATAACCCAAGTATTGTGACACGTATAAGCATGTAAAAATATAATTTTATTACGATCGAAGTCTCGGGTTTACAACGGTTTGAAACGATATACCAAATACAAAAAGAACAAGACTTCCAAAAATAGAAATACGAACAAGACTTGCTATAAATGGAAAGTACAAATAAGTAGGGTGTTACACAACGCCGCTGGAATGAGTCCAATCGGAGTTCGTTTGAGTCGGTTCCCCGCTGTTCCCCACTTTTTTAGTGTTCCCCAATGAACCTTCCCCTATATATATATATATATATATATATATATATATATATATATATATATAGGGTAAGGTTCATGCGAGAACCACCTTTATTGCGAGAACCGCGAGAACCAATGTGAACACAAGCTAAAATAGCTAAAAAAACCTAAAAAAACCCTAAAAAAAACCTAACCCCCACCCCCCCACCCCCCAAAAACCTAAACCCCCCACCCCCCCCCCCCAAAAAAAACCTAACCCCCCCCCCAAAAAAACCTAACCCCCCCCCAAGCTAAATGCTAAAAACTAAAACCCTCAAAAAACCTAAAAAAAACCTAACCCCCACCCCCCCACCCCCCAAAAACCTAAACCCCCCACCCCCCCCCCAAAAAAAAACCTAACCCCCCCCCCCAAGCTAAATGCTAAAAACTAAAACCCTCAAAAAACCTAAAAAAAACCTAACCCCCCCACCCCCCCCCCCCCAAAACCTAAACCCCCTCCCCCACCACCCAAAAACCTAAACCCCCCCCCCCCCCCAAGCTAAAATGCTAAAAACTAAACCCCCAAAAAACCTAAAAAAATCAAAAAAAAAATCTAAAATTTTTTTTTATTTTTTTACTATTTTTTATGTTCAAATCGCTACTTTTTGTAGCCAAAAAAAAAAATTTTTTTTTTTTAAAAAAAAAAAATTTTTTAAAAAAAAAATTTTTTTTTTTTTGGATACTAAAAGTAGCGATTTTTATATAAAAAATAGTAAAAAAATAAAAAAAAAAATTTTTGGGTGTTTTTTAGATTTTTTTAGCTATT
This sequence comes from Helianthus annuus, assembly GCF_002127325.2. Taxonomy (NCBI): domain Eukaryota; kingdom Viridiplantae; phylum Streptophyta; class Magnoliopsida; order Asterales; family Asteraceae; genus Helianthus; species Helianthus annuus. Next base: position 100,496,167 of record NC_035443.2, read on the forward strand.
ACTGTTTGTGTTCACACTGGTTCTCGCGGTTCTCGCAATAAAGGGTGGTTCCTAACGGATCTTTGTCCTATATATATATATATATATATATAGGGAGAGGATCATGAGAAAACTAAATATAAATGAGAAAACTAGAAAACTAACTAAAATTCACTAAAAAGGAGGGGGAGGGAGACTTTTAATGAAGGAGTGGGGACTTTTAATGAAGGAGGGGTAAAATTGGAAAAAAAAATATATAACTTTTCAAACATTTCCCATTTCTCCATACGTTATCATTTTAAAACAAAAATGGCACCATAAGATCACAAATTTTCTTATCTTTCATTCAAGTATATTCGAGCATATTTTTTATGACATAAAAAAAGATTTATGGTGTCGTCTTGTTTTCAACACTATTATTATAGTAGTGCACATGTGCAATATAACATGTAGTACAATTGCATTACATGCTTAAAATTAGTTTTTTAAGTCTAGTTTAGCTTTTAGGGTTAGTTTTTTTAGAGGTTTAGGATTAGGATTAGGTTTTTGGGTGTGAGGGGAGGGGGTTTAGGTTTTTTTTTGGGGGGGGGGGGGTGGGGGTGGGGTGGGGGGTTTAAGTTTTTTTCGGGTTTATGTTTAGGGTTTAGTTTTAGGTTTTTTGGGGGTTGGGGGGGGGGGTTATGTTTTTGGGGGGAGGGGGGTTTAGGTTTTTTTTTTTTTTGGGGGGGGGGTGGGGTGGGGGGGTTTAGGTTTTTTTCGGGTTTATGTTTAGGGTTTAGTTTTAGGTTTTTAGGGGGTGGGGGGTTTAGGTTTTTGGGGGGTGGGGGGTTAGGCTTTTGGTGGGAGGGTGAATTTAGGTTTTTGGGGGGGTGGGGGTGGGGGGGGTTAGGTTTTTGGGGGGTGTGGGTAGGGGGTGGGTTAAGTGGTTTAGGCTTTCCGTATTAGTGCACATGTGCAGTACAACAAATTTTTTTTTTTTTTTTTTGAAAATTTTTTCCATACATAAAAAGTAGCGATTTTTCTTTAAAAAATTGTAAAAAAAAAAATTGGTATTTTTTTAGGTTTTTTTAGTTAGTTTTTTGGTTTTCTCATTTAAACTAGTTTTCTCATGATCCATCCCCTATATATATACTACCAATAATGATGATAAATTTATTATTTTGTGTTCTACGAATTCCCCTAAGTCCCCATCAAAACATAAGCCAATACCGATACTTATTCTCTTGAGATCAAGCGAATTCGTCACAACTTTAGATTTAAACATTTTTAAATCTACACGGTCGTTTCATCCCAAACACCGTAATAATCCACGTTTCACCCCGAAACGTATACATATTCGATCACATTTCCAAAAACCATGTTTTTCCTCAAAAACATAACATGTCATTTACAAAACTATATTTTCCACGAAAATATATTCATAAATTGATCAAAGGCATGTTTTATACAAAAATAAACATATTTCATCCTTTTTAAGGTGTGTTCTTTCCCCAAAACGTTATATAAAACAGTAAAAGAGGGGGTTTAGTGACACTCACCTTTGGGTGCGTAATTATATTAGCGCAATCCCACAATTTGATTTACATGTCCTAATTTACATAGGAACGATTTAATACTCAATATTTCACAAAGTACGTAAGTTTCTCCAATACTTAGAATTTTCACATAACTTTGAGACTTTCTCGAAAAGTATTTATTTTTTATTATGTTAGCGTATTTATATATATATATATATAGTGGAGAGTTCAAATAAGAAGAAATTCTTTGTAAGAAGAAAAAAGAAGAAAATTCAACCAACAGGAATGCTTCATTAGACTTCATTTAATATTTGAACTTAATGTAACTATAAGGGTATATTGGTAAACTTACATATATCATTAATTGGTAGTTTCATCTTTAATAACTAACTATATTAAATTTGTAACTTATTTTTAAGATATATATTTTTCTCAAAAAATAAAAATAAAAATTCATTTATAGTGTAGGATAAATACGAGGCGTGTAGGATAAATTACGAGTTGTGTAGGATAAATTTCAATATGTGTAGGATAAATTTCGAAATGTGTAGGATAACTTTTGATGTGTGTAAGCAAAATTTTTTAGTGTGGAGGATGATGGTCTTAATGACTAATTAATTAGTCAAACATAATAATAAATGAGATGAGAAAAAAAACTATTTAATGTTTTACAATTGTACCCTTTTGTTCTTTTTTTTCTTAGTAAAATTTTCTTCTCAAATGAACCTTCCCCTATATATATATATATATATATATATAAAGAAACAGGATCAGGAGAAAACGCTCAAAAGTGTGAGAACGCATCCTGGCCCAACAGGTGTCCCGCGGCATAGAGAAGGGCGGAGGGGCTTTTTTGTCCTTTTATCTTCTGTTTTTCTAGTTCCGTTTTTCCCAATATTGTTTTATTTTTTGGGGTTTAAGATTTTTGGCGTTAACCAAATTCAATAATTAATGGCGTTTAATGGTTTCATCGTATTAACATGTTGGCGTTTATGGCGTTTTTCAAATCGTATGCCATTGCAACCCCAGGGTGGTCAGGAATCTATCTGAATGGCGTTATTTCAAGGCGTTTTAAACAAGATGGCCCATTGTTCTATTATTTTTTATATACATTTTGGCGTTTGTGGTAACTTGGCGTTTTACAATTGTAAGATTATATAACAACCACAGGAAAAAAAATAGAAGCGAAGAAAATAAATTAAAAATCATAATCGGATCTCTCTTCACAATCTTCACTATCATCAGTCTCTCTCTTCTTTAATAGTACAAGAACTGTCACCAAATATATGGCGTTTTATGTAAAACGTAACAAACCCATCAGTTTGATTATTTTTGCCTGCTCGTCTGTTGAAGTGGCTTTTTGTGGATGTTTGGGTACATAGATCTATGACGTGTGGGTGGGTTTTTCGCTTTTTCTTCATCGTCATCTTCATCTTTATAATCATGGCACTCTTCAGTGTCACGATCTCTTTTCCTCATCCAAGCCTTATTCAAGAATAAAGAAAACAAAATGACATTCCATTGTCATCAGTATCTTTTTCTTGTAGAATTGTCCATCTCATGCAGCAAAATCTTTTTGAGTTACTCCTCTCAGCTAACAATCAATTCAGTGAAACTTCACGAAGAGCAATACTAAATATCCAAGATAGCATATTAGCAATCTTTGATTTTTTTTGATTTTTTGGCGTTTTGCAGTAAGTGGTATTTATCAATATTTTGGCGTTTGTTTTTTTTTTGGTTTGATTAAATAGAAGTTGCTGAGAGTTATTATTTTATAGGATTTCTTTTGGCGGCGTAGGTTAGGCGGTGCATTTTTATAATAAAGTATTCGTCGTTTTAGTTACTGTTTGTAATTATTGTTTTTGATAAGCTTTTTTCTCTTAAGTCTGTAATACGTCCCGTCTTTCAAGTTTGGCGTTTTAGATTCTAATATAATAAATTTTCCGTCTCTTCATGTTTACTGTTTTGTAATTAGTGTTTTACATTTTCAAGTTTGCTTTTTATTTTTTTTATTATTTGGGTTTTATAATACTTTTTCAAAGTAATTTTATTATAGTTTGGGAGTTTTGGGGGGCGTTTTACGGGATGATAGCGTTTAAACAAGCATGGCTGTTTTGGCGTTTTTATTATATAACAATCAACTGAAAAGGAAAAAAAAGAATACATAAACCATTGATCTTCCAAATCTTCACTGCCACCAGTCTCTTTCTTCTTTTTTGAATCATCTTAATTGGATGGTTCGACTTTCGTATGATTCATTTCGTTTTTTTTGGAAGCACACAGTCTGACATCAGCATCTTTTTCTTGAAGATTTGTCCATCTCATGCAGCAAAATGTTATTGAGTTTAGACCCTTCAGCCAACAATCTTGAAATTTCCAATGAACGATGTTTGATTTTTTAACTTTTTTGGCGTACAGATAAAAATAACGCCACGAAATAAAAGCACCTTAAACCTCAAAATTTGATCATGCTAAAATCAATAATGTTTTGCTGAATGAGATGGACAACATTGTTAATCCTCTGTTAAGAAAGATAACTAACAATGTTGTCCACCCCATACAGCTAAACTTTATTGACAACAAACCTCAATAATGTTTTTGTATGTTTTGGCGTTATAAATTGGATGGAAGTTGAGGATAAGTCAATAAGATTTTACTCAATGAAATGAACAATACCCTCACTTAAGGATTTTGTCCATTTCAGTGAGCGAAATTTTACATACAACCAAACTGAATTTCAAAAAAAAAACCTTTTGGATTAGAAGATATTTGATGTTTGGATTTTTTGGCGTTTCTAAGGCGAATGGGATATATTAAATAAGGCGTTTGGGTTTTTGTGTGTGTTTTTAATTGAAGGTCTGAGATGTTGTATATATAGGATTTTTTTGGCGGGATTTTACTATAATTAAGTTTGGTGTTTTATATCTAATGGCGTTTTTTCTTAGAATGGTGTGTGATTTTTGTTTTTGGCGTTTTATTTCATGAGATGGCGTTTTGTGTGGAGAAGTCAAAAGACCCTTTTACCCTTAATGAAGCGCGTCCACGTAATAAAATTGATGTTATTTACGAAAACGCCACCGCGCCAATCTAGTCCATAGATTGTTTTGATCGGACGATCCATAAGCGTTCTCACCGTTCTCGCACTTTCTACCGTTTTCTCTAAATCCCGACCCTATATATATATATATATATATATATATATAGAGAGAGAGAGAGAGAGAGAGAGAGAGGCCGGTTATCATACAATATGCCTAATCGTACATTACGTACGCTATAACCACAATCGTCAGATCATCTCAATTAAACCTCGTGCTTAACTATTAAATTAATCAAATTAAAATATATATATATGAAACCACCAAGGTTAAAATCGTCCATTACGAAATCAAAAACCCCTGATAATCAGCAAACAAAAATTCAAAATCATACCGTAAGATTCTTATTCAAAATTGTATTCGAAAATCCAACAAGTAATCAAACATCAATCGATTCTTATTCACCAACTCCTTCTGCGAATTGAATTTCTGCTGAATTTGGAAGTTCAGAACTGAAACAAATCGATAGACCGTCTATCGAAGAAGATGATGCACGATGAAAATCAAATAAAATATGCGAAATACATATCAAACGTGCGAAAAACATTGCAGACAAAAAGAAAGATTGTGTTTTTTTGTAAAGTTTGCGAAATCATATAACATAACATGCGATTATAAAAAAAGGTAATAATGTTTAAGATGTCTTATGATGTGCGAATTCATGATTTAGACACATGCGATTTCAAAAAAGTTAATAATCTTTGAAATTTCTTATAGTTTGCGAATTCATGATTTTACACATGCGATTTCAAAAAAAGTTAATTATCTTTGAGATTTCTTATAGTTTGCGAATTCATGATTTTACACATGCGATTTCAAAAAAAGTTAATTATCTTTGAGATTTCTTATAGTTTGCGAATTCGTTTGCGAATCATATGCGATTTTGAATAAAATGCTGCTAATACTTTCAAATAAATTTGTCATAAAATATGCAAAAAAAATTACGAATTAATAACTAAAATAAATAAAAATTAATTATTTTATATAAAAAAAGTTAATTTATTACCAATGTGACTGTAATTTGACATGTAATGATCAATTTTACCATAAATACTACTGAACTTACCACCCTACCTACATAATAAATTTACTATTTTAATATAAAATACCCAAGTAACTACCTTCCATATTAAGACATAGAACACAAAAACACACACAACACACCCACAAAAAATGGCATCTGAAGATTCAGAAAAAATACAAAACATTGCAATAAAAGAACTATTGTCAACTCGCACGTTGACAGAAATAAGCACCGATGTCACCTCTTCTCATTTGATTCTTGATGTGCAAGGGAAGATTCTTGAAGAAATCAAGAAAAATCAAGAGATGTGGGAGAGACTGCTTGAAGAACCACCATCAAGCTTGAGAGACGCAGCTTTGAATCACATAAAGGAACAATCTCGAGATGATGACTTAGCCTTCTCTTTCCTGAAAGATGCTCTAAACACTGTGAAGGAGAAGATGGAATTCAGCTCGGCTGAACGTGACAAAATCTTTGCTTCAAGTAACTATATTTCTGTTTAATCGTTTTATGGTTTTAGTTATGATAGACAATAACAACTACTTTTTTTAACGGCCAACAAACTCAATCTCGAGCACTCTCGGGGCACCCCTGGACAAACGGAGTATTCCGAGAGTAACCCGAGTCCACCACCAATTCTGGGGAAAACCCGGTAACCCACCCGCCCGTAGGCACGATGGTGAAATTACCGGTAAAACCCGTTTGGCTCAAGGATCCAACCAGGTTTCCTTGGGTCTCCTATCATTGCCCACCTGCACCAAGTGGGAGTCGAACCTGCATCTCTCAAGAGAAATGCAAGCCCTCCACCACTTGATCTAGAGATCATTGACTAACAACTACTTTAAATTTATGTTTTGGGTACATGTTTTGAATACATCTTATGCTTCGTTATAATATAAATCGCATGAATGATTTACACATCTTTGTCACAAAAAAAACAAGATAACTCAAAATCGCATATACTAAATTGAAAACAAAATGAAAATCGCATGTAACCTACGTATATGATTTTGCATATGAAATCGCATTTTTACAAACTAAATCGCATAGTTGTATGAACTAAACTCATATGTATGAAATCGCATGTTTGCTTGTAAAATCGCATGTACATTAAAAAAAATTAATCTTCCTCATCTGAAACCTCCTCCCACTGATCTTCTTCTTCAGAGCCATCATCACTACTACCACTGTAATCTTCAAACTCATCTTCTTCTTCAACATCTTCGACCTCGTTGTCTTTGTCTTTGGGATCTTTTTCAATTTGGACGCCCTTCGTCTTCTTTTGTTGTTTGCCTTGTTGTTTGCCTTTCAGTATCTCGCAAGTCCGAATATCATGACCTTTTTCATTGCATACACTACATGTCCTTGACCTTTTTCCTTTGCGGCTGATCATTTGTTCCTTCTTGAATTTAATGCTTTTATGAGAGCCATGGCCTTTGTTTCTTATACCAGTCGGCACACGGACAGTAGGAGGTGCATTAGTTACTGGTTGTTGGTAATAAATCAACTTTGAAAATCGGTCAAAATTTGGATCAAATTGCTTGTTATACGACTCTGATCAACTCTCTCTTTAAGCTGCCTCATTTGATCTGTCACTAAAACAAGTTGATCAAGGTCGGAAATCAAATTGCTAACCAAATACTCCCCTGTGTGGATGATTTCACGAGCAATCCGCTCGTTTAGCCTTGTGTTGCACATCCTTGTCACCCACCTTTATATCGAACTTCACATTTAATTCATTCGGCACCACATCCTTTGTCCATCTCTTCATAACATATTTGTTTGGTATTTCTTTAACACCAAACATCTTGAAAAGAAAATAGATGTGTTCTTTACCCAAAAAAGAAAATAGATGTGTTTACATAGTAGCCCGTACTGCTTAAAACGCAAATAGCTACACTATGCAGTTACATCATTTTCAAGATTCTTGAACCACACCTAAGAAAACCAAAAGAAAAAATATATATTAAAAATTAAAATCGCATGTGTAAATTAACAATTTCGCATGTCTAAAAATCATTTAATTGTATAAACTTAAAATCGCATGCGTACATCAAAATCGCATATTGCAAAATCATGTTCAGAAATGAAATTCGCATATAGGTTTTCAAAATCGCATGTTTTAAATATATATGCTATAATACCTCTAATAAACCATCTCCATGAGCTTTAAAGTCTTTCAACGATATCCTGATCTGTGGACCCTCCATTTTGGTGTCCATCGGCAGACATTCGGTAATTGTTCCATATATCTCTATTTGCTGATCAAAGAATATAGACCTGGTGTATATCTTAGCAGCATCTTTTTCCAAAGTAGTTTCGCTCCAATCAGCAAGCTCAGTATATCTTGAAATATAATCATTCTTTCTGTGATTGAACCTTTGGATATCCATTGCACCGTCAAAATTATTCATAAACTCTACAATAGTGAGTTATGAATTTGACACCTGGCAAAAAAATGATTCTCGCTCTCTGATCTCGAAGTTGTTCGCATGAGACCAAACATGGGCTCATGCCGGTAAAAAGCCGGAATCCACATGTACCTCATCGAAAACATATCATCAATCCATTTGTTTTCAGTGAGACCGAACTCAATCATCACCAACTTCCACTGTCTCTCGAATTCTTCAGGCTCAATGGAATCAGTCCATACAATATCGCACATCCTCCTTTTAAACTCATCATTATTGCACAACTCGTGTCCAACCTATACCGATAAATGCTTTTTATATCAGCCTATAACAAAATCTATATTATAAAAAAACGCTAACGAAAGACAATATAGCATGCTATACCTTATATGCCACTTTTTTCATTATGTGCCACATGCACAATTGGTGTCTGCTGGTAGAAAAAAACCTCCTCAATAGCCTGTTTCATAGTAGGGTCTTGGTCCATCACTACAACCTTTGGCTGCCGACCAAATGACTTTACGAATGAATTCAGAAGCCATTTATAGGATTCAATGCTCTCCGATGCCAACAACCCAGCTCCAAGGGTTACATTTCGACAATGATTGTCAATCCCAGTGAACGGAACAAACACCATCTTGTACCTGAATAAACACATGCGAAGTACACATTTAAAACATGCGAAAAAGAATGATATCACATGCGAAAATATACTGTATAACATGCAATATATTCAACACCTGTTGTTCAATATATAATAACATGCGATATTGCAATTAAGGAAAATCATATAACATGCGAAAAATAAATAAAAAAACATGTTTGTCTTGAAACACTTACCTGTTTGTCTTGAAAGTTGCATCGAACGATATCACATCCCAAAACTCAATAAAGTTAAGCTTGCATAACCCATCAGCCCAGAACAAACCAGTTAACCGTTTGTCATCATCAACAGAATATTCAAACGAATAATCAACTAAATACTGTTTTTTGTCGGTCATCCTATTAATCACCATGTCATCGTCATATTCTCCTATATAGCTGTTAATTCGATTCCTAAAAATTTTTCAATCATCAACCATGGCGCCAACGTTCTGGAAACCACCATAACGTTTCCTCATTATATGGAAAGCTTTGACAGGACCAAGGTTTAAAGTGCCTAGTTCCCATATCATCTCCTCCTGGGCATCTGACAATTGTTTGTACGCTGGCAGCATATGAATATCATGTGGACATACAAACTTATGATTATGCCCATCAACAAATCTCTTTACTGTATATAATCTACCATCCACCGTGCAAATCATAAGTTGAGCTTTGCATCCAGTTCTAATGGTCCCCCTGTTCCTTGATTCGAATGGCTTTTTTGACTTCGAATAACGATCTATACACAATGGCTTATGTCCCTCTTTAGAACAAATAAAATACTTAGTTTTGATTATACCACCACTGTGTACTTCACCACCTTTCCGAATAGAAAAACCAGCTAACTTAGCATATGATTGGTAAAACGCATATGCTTGTTCAATAGAGATAAATTGCATTCCAACCACAGGTGTAGCTGATGCTTGAACCTCCGGAGTGTAAACCCTTTCATCTAGATAAATCAAATCAAAAAAACAAAAACACATGCGAATTATCAGACTCATTGCATGCGATATATTAATAACTGCATAATTTCATCGTAAGAACAACAACACGTGCGAATTTTATGAACAATAACATGCGAAAATGATGATTTTGATTAATTTGTTTTACACATGCGATTTATTATACCATAACATGCGAAAATCCGTAAACAGAATAAGCATCAAATGCGAATTGAAAGACTCATAACATGCGAACTTGTACATGTTGCTTTCATGTCAAAAATATATTCAACATTCAAACTTCAAAAACAGCTACAACAATGCAAAATCATTGCTATGATTAAACAAAACAAGTCTACGAACAATTTAAAGATCTGAATTAACATAATTACCATTAGAACACTCGTTTACAGCATTTGTACTTGCATTTGGATTTGGATTTGCAGGTTGCGGATTTAAAACATCCTCAATCGAAACTCTCTGATATGCAGATAATTGAGCATGATCACCGATCGGTCGAGTTTCTTCAAAATCAACATCTGTAATTCGCCCGGTGCTGCTATGTGGATCCATAAAAAAACAACTGAATCAAACCCTAACGCAGAAGAACGAAAACTACAATTTGAGAATTATGAAAAATTTGAAACTGATTCGAATGATAATTACCGGGATATTAGTGTTACGAACTTCTCGCTGATTGAATGAAGGGATGAATTTGCCCTCAGATGATTGAATTAATTGTCTGATTTAACCTTATCAAAGAAAAACGAATCAGGACACGTGTACGGCCACTACAGTCGCGTATGTAATGTACGATTAGGGAATTTGTATCCTACACTTTACCTATATATATATATATATATTAAGAATTTTGCGACTTGAACGATTTTATTGGTGACCCTCATTATGTTTTATCCGTTATCACGCCCGTTTATAAGCAATATATCTACGATTTGCGCTTCGTAATATATATACATAAACGTGAACATATTAACAATATTGTAATACACGTATCTCATCAAGTTATATATTTTATAATTTATAGCATTTATACATGAAATAACTCATCAATTTAACCTATGTATTATTTTCATGCTCGATAAATAAGTTATATATTGAACGTGACTTTACCGATATTACCATTTTAAATATACAAGAGTACATGCATAGTCTTAATTACCACTATCATGTCAACACTTAACATATCATCTTACACATACTCATAATCATATAACATATTATATCACATATGGTTCACCCATGAATAACCATTTTCATGTACATTGAAATATGCATATTTTAGCATTTCGGTAACGTTTTCGGGTGTCGGAAGTCTCGTATGACTAGCCAAACACCAAGGATACTTAATATAAGTTAAATTACTCATATTTATATCAAAAATATCAATTTATATTCTGATCTAAAACAGTTTTGTAAAAATCACTTAAAAAGCCGATTTTTACCGTTTTTAACGCATAGTCGTGTACCGAACTTTACTATAATCATCCCAAATCGTAACGACTTGATATTTTAACATAATACATGTTATTTACTGAATAAAATGGTGCTTATACTCATGTTAGTGAAGATTTCATGTAAGTCACATAAATCATGCAATTTCACCCATGTTGCTATTTTTTAAGCTACATGTACAACATGCAAAGCTATCTAATCTATGATATAATTTTATATCATCATAACACATCAAATAATATTATTTTTAGTGTTTACATTCTGATTTCATCAACTTTTATGATATCATAACAAATTCACCATCTTATGATCATCAAATCACCTTACATGCTTATGTACAAGCATCTATTGCATGGCTACTATTTTTTTCATCCAATACTTAAATGTATCCTACATACATTTATTTCATGTTCCAAACATTCAAAACATCTTCATCAAATCATCATCTAATCATGTTGACATAAATGCAAGAACATTCTTATCGTTATGAACATCCAACAAAACCCACATGCATATATACATATATACATACATACACGACACACACACATGTGCAAATATACATCCAAAAACCCACTTTTACCTGTTCGTCTTTAATCATGTAGACTTTTATAAAATCCCTTTTTTTAATCATGCATGCATTAACTTTTCATGAATCACATCAACATAAATCAACTAAATATCAAAACACAATCTCTAACCTATGTATACTCATATTTTCGGTCTTGTACTCACACACACAAGCTTCCATTTTTATTTTGTTTAAAAGCCCATTTATTATTAGTTTCATGTTTGTAAATAATTCCAAGATCAAGAGAAACCCTTCAACATCGTCATCATCACTAAGAATCAAGAGTATGTTTTAAAAGGTAAGTTTTATACCTTCAAGATTTTGGTGGGTTTTGACAAGATTTTGATGTTATGAAGCTTGTTTCCTCTTGAAATCACCTTGGAAACCTTCTTGGATCTTTAAAACAACTTGGAAACTTCGTGAAATGAGCTTGAATCTTCAAGAAAGCTTCAAAATTCGAAAAATGGTAGTGGGTGTGTGTGTCTTCAGTCCGAATTCAAGAGAGGGAGAGAGATGAGTGTTATTTGGATGTTGGAAAGTGTATTTAGTGGTGTATGGAAGGGTTTATAATCATGAGTTTTCTTCCCAAACGCAAACACTTGTCAAGAGAGAGAGAGTGTGAGACACTCCTATGGCCGCCACCTCTCACATGCACACTCACTTTATATATGCATACATATATATATATATATATATATATATATATATATATATATATAGTTAAAAACAGGTATTTAACTGATCACCGGGTATTTTTATCTCGTGTTTTAATCCCGTTTTAAGGCATTTAAAATTATTTTTATCATTCTATTAAAATAAACCCACCATAATATTGCTGAAATATATATCAATTGACTAGACTGGCTGCTTTGACTGTATTTTGTCATATATGCGCGGTATTGCGCGGTACACGATTAAACTCGCAAAATAGAGTTTTTAGACGTTTTAATTTATTTTTCCTCACGAATATCATTAAAAATAGCATTTCAATCATAACGGACTATTTTTAGGATTTTCACATTAATCGGGCAGTCACCGACGTTCGTTTCGCATTTTGTTCGTTACGCGATAAGTGTTTATCTTATTATTGCCAACATAATTTTTAACAAAGTTTGGTTTTTCCAACACATCAAATACAACATATTAACACCAATTGTAATAAAATATAGCCTTTATTTATTCATGACACGTGTTACACTTGTACGGTACAACTCAAAATAGTCGGGTGTCGCAGCGGGGCCCTCAGGCGCGACTCAGGGGGCGAGGGCCTCAGGCACCAGTCAGGAGGGTTAAGATCCAGCGATTTAGGATCGTTGAACTTTTTTGTATTTTGACAGTTTATGTATTTTGGACGATGTCATGTGTATATACAAACTTATTATGTAATTAAATTTGCAGTTTCAGTTTATTTGTGTTTGTGATTGTTTATTTTAACTGTATAGATTGGTTTGTTTAGTTACGTATAATGTATAATATCACACGTCGTGAATACATCAACATAAAAAATAATACAAAATACAACTACGATACGACACGATACGGTACAAGGATGATATGATATCATACGACACGTCATAAATGAAGGGTTACGTACGTATATCTATTTGGAACATTTTTTTTATCATCAAAGATGTGGTTTGTGGTTCCAAAGGCAGAAGCTTATGATACGGATCGTCATGATACACTATAATACGGATCGCCACGATACGCTATAATACGATCCTTAACGATAAAAAAAAATAATAAAGATGTGATACGATACACCACGATATGCTATAATACGATATTAAGTTAAAAATGTGATACGATACGCCACGATACGCTATAATACGATACTTAACGATAAAAATAATAAACATTTTAAAACTCATTAAAACAAAAATAACAAATAATAAACACCAATAACCAAACCCAACACACCAAAAACCAAACACAACACACCAAAATTCAAACCTCAAAAAATCAGGGCCTTAATACAAATCGTATAATCCTATACAATACGTATTACCTAGCCGCCAGACATCCCCTGCACCTGTCAGTCTGCCATGTCTTAACTTTATCTAATACGGATCGTATAGGACTATACGATCCGTATTGAATTGTTAAAGTGTGCGTACCGGTATGCCAATAGAACCCCCCTTCAGAATATTGTTCGTGTTTTTTTCTTATATACAACCTTTTAATTTTGTTGCATTAATTTTTGTCAAGTTACGATATTACAGGCATCCACATTCATATTAGTGGGATAGTTAACACACCGACTTGATAAAAAATATTAATTAACTGTTTCATTGTAAAAAAATAAAAATAAAGAAAAGCATTTTTATTTACTTGTAAATTTTATTTATCTTATTTTAATAGAGGGAATAAATATCATGTAACTCGGACCTTAATACTTGATTTAAAAAGAAGTTAACAACAAAATAAGTGATTAAAAAATCTGAACTTGATTTATAAAAAAATTGGCTTTTTTATATGATTCTCAAAGAAAATAAGTTAGGTGAGAGACATAATATCATGATTAAATTAATAGTTATTCAAAGAATCTGAATTATCCAATGAGATTAGGAGTGATATCTTCAAGAACACAATTTTGGTAAATACTTTTACAACAGCATTTTGGTATCTATTTTATCCACCAACACCGTTATAGGAAATAAAAACTCGGCAATGATGTTTGTAGAATTATTTTTTTTTTTTTGAATAATTGCATATTTCCCCTTAAAAACACCCTTAATTGCATATTTACCCAAGCCTAAATAAAAATTGCATATTTCCCCTTCTCTATTAAAATGACAAAACTAACCTTCTCAAAATTAAAAGATCTTAAAAATCAGATTCATACTTATCATTCTAATTCACACGGACGTTTAAGTTTCTTCTACGCTTTCAGTTTCTTCTACGCGACACTCCAGCAGGATCTTTAGTTCGGCCGGCGTTTCAGTTTCTTCAGGTTAGTTATTCAGGCCGTCACATCTTCAGCATCTTCAGGCCGTCGGCGTTTCTTCATGTTAGTTATTGTTTTACGGAGCATATAACAAGTCGATTAGTAATTGCTCCTGGTTAATCACTTATCATCTTGAAATAATACCTTAGCAACCGGATTATTCCTTTCACCTTTATTTTGTTGGGAAAAAGTTTTGCCTTTTGAAGTTTTTCTTAGGAAAAAAGTAATTGCTCCTGTTTGAATTAATGAAGCTTTTGCTAGGAAAAAAGTCACAGTAATGATTGTAGTCTTTTGAGAACACCATATGCATGCCATTTACATTTCGACTTATGAAGTGATTATAGACATTAACAATGTATATGCGTGCATCGTACGGTGAAAAAAAATGAGAATTTATTGCTTTACAGCAATTTGCGAGATTTATTTGCAATAGAAAAGATGTATCTAAATTACTTGCCCACAATTGTCACAGTAACTTTGTTTTTATTATTGTTTTGTTTAATTCTTGTATTTTGGATTGATTCAAGATGGAAGATGATAATATAGATGCATCAATATGGGAGAACTTTGGCATTTGTCTTTTTTATTTTTGGATATTGTTACATAGAATTTTTGTGGTTGTTCTTTTGGGATGATTTTTTGATACCGTAATGGATTAACGTTTTGGCATTTTGTTTTCTATTTAGATGGTTGTCAATTGTGTTTTTTATGCAATGGAAAAAATAATTTCATGAAAAAATGCAAGTAATGAAAAAAGAAAAAAAACTAGTAAAAAAAGGGTAAATATGCAATTTTCTAAAGTTTAGTAAAATGAAGGGTAAAAAAGTCTTTCTATGATTTAATTTTAATAAATTAAATCAAAATGGGTAAATTTGCAATTTTACTAGTTAATAGAGGGGAAATATGCAATTTAATTTTTGGGTCGGGTATATATGCAATTTCAAAGTTTTTTAAGAGTAAATATGCAAAAAAAACCCTTTTTTTTCACCACATTAAAACCTTCGAACTCACAATTCTTTTTTTGTTTAAAAAGTAACTTTACACAAAATTAGCAGCAGGAGCTACTGAACTGTTTTGCAAGAGGTACTGATGGGATGGAGAAAAGAGGTGTGTAGAGGACAAGGCATAAAAAAAATGAAACCATTAAATCTAGGTCGTGGCATCACTTTATATGAAACCATTTCAGACGGTAGGAAAATGTAGTTTTCAAAATCTTCTCAATAACATTTTGAACACTAATTTATCAATTTATATTTATGGGGTTAACTTGAATCAAACAAAAAGTATTTAAACAAAGAAACAAACACAAAATAAAGCATATAAACAACACTTTAATTTGAAAAAAAAAATGAATTTATGAACTAAAATATTGAAAATCACTTTTAAACATTACGCAAGATGGCAAGAGGCAAATTAAAACCTTTTAACAATGAGAACATTAATTAATGTAACTATAAAAACCACAATTCAAGTCTAACAAAAATACTGGGAAGATTCTCAATCAAACAGACTCAACATTACATTCTTCAAAAAGATAAAAACATACATCATTTCTCACTCTTCGTCTTCGTCTGAATCATCATCATTTGCTCCAGCCGCAGCATTCAAAGCATTCAACCTCTCGATAAGCTTCTGCTTCCTCTCGTCATAAGTTAGCTTCTTAAGGTTGTACCTAAATCAATAAACAAACACAAATCATCAATAAAAACATATCAAACAACCGGAGTCTAAATCTAAATGAAGAAAGAAAGGGCAAAGGCATTACCTCTTGTGCTCCTTAGGTTGCTGCTTCTCAGACTTCTTAGGAGACGGGTCAGCACGAATGGCTTCATGAACCTTTTTGTAAATCTCTTCAAGGTTATCAGGTTCAACACCAGCCTTAATGTAATCAGAAAAGTGAGTTTGGTACTTCTCTGGTTCATCTTCCATTAAAGTCTGTAGCAAAGAAAAAAAAAACAATAAATTCAAATTGTTCAAATAAACCAACAACTTAATAGTACAAGTCAAGACTCACATTCATGTAAGTAGCAACATGCCCTCCATAAATGTACTTGCGGTGAACATCAGCATCGAGACTTTTTCCGTCCTTGTCGAAACCAGCAAACCTTTTCTCACTGTGTGGGATATCGAGACCTCCATCTAACGCTCCCTAACATTGTTAACAATTAACAATGTCAGTCAAAGGTAACATTTTTCAAACTTAACAACAGCAAACAAACAACAAACAAATCTAAACAAGTTGCAACAAAACATATGGAAAAGGTCCTAAGGGTCAGAGAAGCAAATAATAATCGCACAAAGACATGAAGCAAATGTAAAAGAAAATACAGTGTAATACTATATACCTTAAGAGCGCCAAAAACACGGTTTCCAGTGGTTGTTCGAATAAGACCAACATCAAGCAGAGCACGGAATGGCCTCCTGCTCTCCCCGGGTTCAACAGAATAATCTTCACCACTAGCCTGTAGTACAACCATTTGATAAATATAAATTAGACAGCACTAAGAACAAATGAATCGCGACTAATAAAAAAAAACTTGTGTATAAAAATACCTCCACGTTTCCTTGGTACTCTTCATCCATTTCAAGCTTCTTCAACACTCGGCGAGCCAAAAGAAGCCCAGTGCAATAGGCTAAATTAACAAAAAAATAAAAGCAGTTAGGTTTAATATAAAATCACCGTAAAATGAAAACATTATATGAAAAAAAACAAAACCTGCAGCATAGTTTGTAAGACCAACTTTGAGACCGTAATGAGGAAGCTCATGAGCATAAGCTGATGCAAGAACGATATCACCAGCAATGGTTGCAGAAATGATTTGTGCAGTGATATCCTTGTTGCTCTAGAGACATCAGTAAGGGTAAAAAATACATAAATAAATAAATGAACTACCCTATAATAATAATAATGTAATAAAACCATGTTCAGTAATAAAAAGGGGAATGAAGTAAATAAAACGTACAAATCGCACGACATATCGATACTTGGGAGTGTTGTACTTGTTTTTGTCCTGGTTAATCAACCGAACCCTAGCACGGTAATCAGTCTTACCCTCTGCATCATTAAGCAAACAATTATTACCAAACAATAGAAATGAAAATACAGAAACTAATAAGTCAGCATCATAGTTTCGTACGTCTCCTTCTCTTGAACTTTACTTGAAACCTCTTGAAGTAAGATCTCGACTTCTGGGCTTTGACAAAAGCCTTCAATACAATACAATAAAGAAATAAATTATTATTACGTTAAAATACAAAACATTATACATCAGAAATTTGAACAAAGATTAATCAAGTCTTAAAACAAATTGTACAACACTAGTTTAAAAAATCATTTACCAATAAAAACAACATACATCAAGGTTTGAAAATCACCAAACAAATTATAAAAATGAATAATAAGACACTGCAATCAGTTTAGAGAAAAACACTTTAATTCTTCTACGGTTTTACTAAAAATGTGTTAACTTGATAAAAAAAAAAAATAGGTGTATAAAAATCAACTAGAACAAATGTAATCTAAACCGATGAAACTAAACAAACAAATAAAACGCATAATCATATGAAAACCAAAATCTGACAGCTGAAAATGAAAAGTATCTAGTGAAATAATAATATCAGCCTAGGGTCATCATATAGACGCTAACAGTTTCCTGAATTTAAAAATGTAACCTAAAATCGATGATAGATTAAACACAATGAATGATTTATCATAAACGGATCTTCAAAAGACTCATAAATGTAAAAGAGATGTATGTTTACCATTGGAACTCCTGGATGTGGCGGAGGTGAGGGGAGGGGAGGCTAACGGAGGCATCAAAGGATGAAAGAAGGCGCTCAAATAGCAAAAACCCTAGGGATCATACTGGGCTTTTCTGTGGGCTTCAGATGGCCCATGTGTTTAGCCCATTAATTCTAGTGGGTTACTCGCTCCCCCCTCCAGTAAGTAGATCATGGAGCCTATGCTACTGCATGTTTCATATGCCTTTGCTACTACATCTTTCATATAGTTTTTAACTTTAACTAGTTGTTTACCATGCGCGCGCGTTGCGGCGCGCTAAACCAAATCGTTCTATAAGAATGACAAAACATGTCAAATAACAAAAAGTAACTCAAACTAAAACGTCACGTATTTTCGGTACCGGTTCAGCACCGGTATTCACTGATTTTTACCCTCAAATACAACCCCCGCCCAAGGGGCCACGCCGAAACCCAAGCCCACCCGGGGTGGTGACTTGGGCGTTTGTACCCAACCCACGACACAACCCCCGCCCCATACCCCATATTCTAATATTTCCTAGATCTTTTTTTTAAACACATAGCCGTTGGCCAACAGTTAGCCTAAACGGCTACTTGTCTTGGCCAATGAGATCCCGCAATGTCATCTTGATAGCCCCGCTCAACGCCCGGGCTGAAACCCCCGCCCAAGGGGCCACGCCGAAACCCAACCCACCCGGGGTGGTGAATTGGGCATTTGTACCCAACCCACGCCACAACCCCCGCCCCATACCCCTATTCTAATATTTCCTAAATCTTTTTTTAAACACATAGCTGTTGGCAAACGGCTAACCCAAACGGCTACTTGTCTTGGCCAATGAGATCCAACCATGTCATTTTGATAGCCCCGCCCAACGCCCGAGCTGAAACCCCCGCCCAAGGGGCCACGCCGAAACCCAAGCTCACCCGGGGTGGTGACTTGGGCGTTTGTACCCAACCCACGACACAACCCCCGCCCCATACCACATATTCTAATATTTCATAGATTTTTTTAAACACATAGTCGTTGGCAAACGGCTAGCCCAAACGGCTACTTGTCTTGGCCAATGAGATCACGCCATGTCATCTTGATAGCCCCGCCCAACGCCCGGGCTGAAACCCCCGCCTAAGGGGCCACGCCGAAACCCAAGCCCACCCGAGGTGGTGACTTGGGCGTTTATACCCAACCCACGTCACAACCCCCACCCCATACCCCATATTTTTATATTTCCTAAATCACTATTTAATTAATATATGTTCACTATTCATTCAGTTCAATTTTTATTAGTATATAATAGTATATAATTTAATCAAACTACCCCCCACCCCAGTATTGCGGGTTACCAAGCCAAATATTTATCTCCATAACATATACGTTTGGTGTTTTTTGTTATATCGAGTCAACTAATTAAAACAAAACACT
This sequence comes from Helianthus annuus, assembly GCF_002127325.2. Lineage (NCBI taxonomy): Eukaryota > Viridiplantae > Streptophyta > Magnoliopsida > Asterales > Asteraceae > Helianthus > Helianthus annuus. The sequence continues at coordinate 100,515,952 of NC_035443.2, forward strand.
ACCATACTTTTGCTATAAAAAAACTAAAACGATAGAAAGACAATACTTTTAAACTGGGGGAAAATTGTAATTTTTCAGGACAAATGTCTGGCACGAATAAAAATTATATCGAGTCAACCAGTTAAAACAAAACACTATCCTAGTTTTGTCAAAAAAAAAAAAAAAAAAACTAAAACGATCGCATGACTGTAATTAAAACACCGCTCATTGGCCTCCCACCAAAAGTTGTTTTTCACTGTCTTCTAATTAAAACACGGTAGTGTTCATTGTATAACGTCTCACTGTGATGATAGTGATCACCGCAACTTCTCTTTCATGAGATTGAAATCACATTTGCATATCCTTGTTATAGATTAAAAGGAAACACTAGTAATTGTCTCACTAATTTTTATATGTAGTGATCACCTCCTTGCTTCTCACTAGTTGGGTAATGATCACCGTATATAAGTTGCACATACAAAGTTGGTAATAATTGTTCATAACGAAGAGTCACTCCAACTTGTATTAGATAACACATATTGATCTTGTTATTTTTTATCTTGTAGACTCAGTGATAGTTTGAATTATGACTCAAAGAGAAGCATGAGTCTAATTTATAAGCTCTCAAAAGGTTAAGATTATTCACAACAGGACGTTTTTAGGTGTTTTAAAGAGAGAAACGTGAGGTGAAGGAAAGAGACGATGAGAGAGAGAAGACATGATTCTCCATGGCATAATTATTATCTTGTGTTGGTGTATTCGAAAAGTTAGGAATGGGATTGTGCTTGCCAATAAGAAGTTGTGCTTTGAAGATATCATGTCGGTGAGTTTTTTGTGGTACAAGTATAGGCCAAATTCATCCGGTGGATAGACGGTGTAAGGGGTTGTTTGTTTACATCTTAGTGAGGCTCTTAATGGTTCAGACCTCTTACTGGTTCAGCACTTAATGGTTCAGACTGTTTCGCGCGCTGATGTCTGAATAGTTCAGACATTTGCCTCTGAATGGTTAAGCATTATACTGAGTCCGAATGGTTAAGACCTCTAATCTGAATTGGTCAGACATTTGCCTCTGAACAGTTAAGCATTATACTGGCTCTTAATGGTTCAGACCTCTTAGTGGTTCAACACTTAATGGTTCAGACCTCTTATTGGTTCAGCACTTAACCATTCAGAAGTTGTCAAACAGCCCCTAAATGTCGATTGCATATGGTGTAGTGTAGTTTTGTGTTTTGTTGTTGGGCTGCTCCTGTGGTTTTGTGGTTTTACAGAGGTGGTGGTTGTTAATGAAAGTTACTCTTAAAAAAACAAATGAGAGATGAGAGACAGTCGAGAGTTGCAATGAGTCCAAAACTTCTTTTAATCTTTTGGTAAAATATCAACCATTGAGAAAACCATATGTAGTTAAGTGCCATTTGATTTAATGAATAGCAAAGGGCCCAAAACTTATTTGACAAGCATCTTTGCTTCCCAAAAAAACGGGGTTGACGTTTTCCATTCCACACCTGCCGTTATTTTTTTATAATGCCACTAATTTTGTCACCCCTTATACTAGGAAAAAAATCCAAACTATTCTAATTATATATTGATTTGGCAGTTATCATCTCTTTTGATGTGGCAAACTGCACAAATCCGGTAATTTCCTGTTAGTGCATGCATCACTTCGTCTTGTATCGAGTCTTAGACTAGATAGGATAGATCAGGGCACGTAATTCGAGAAAATAGGAGAGTTTAGAGCTGATTTCGCTTGAATATGCATTTGTAAGAGATTCCGCTTGAAACGGTTTCAAGCGAAATCAACACATAGTGATTCCGCTTGAACCATTCCAAGCGAAACCTTGTGGCCTATAAATAGTCACTTTAAGCGAAATCTCTAAAAAAGGGATATAAGTTTTTGAATTCCATACCGAGGTGGTGCCGGTGTGAAGACTGATTGTAATTGTTATTATTTCATTCTAATTAGTGTTTAAAGTGAAGATTTAGCTGTTTCTACCTTTGTTTCTTAGTTTCCGCCTCTGAAACAAAGTAAAACTCCCCTGAACGACTCGTTCGGGTCAATTACACGATCCTACAAGTGGTATCAGAGCTTAGGAGGAGGAGTTCTACAGATTTCAGCTGGATTTGATTGCATTTTATCACTCCTACACCTTCTTTCATCAGTTCAGGAAGTTTTAACGGTCAAAATTGGATCATTTTCTCACAGACTGTGTAAAAGGACATATTAACAAACCCTTGAAAGTTTGAGACCAAAATTCGCAGTAAAAATGACCAAAATGAACCTCCGAAGTGATTCTGCTCGAAAGTACATTTTCTGATTTCGCTTCAAAAGTACTTGATTTCGCTTCAAGTTGACTATTCCGCCTGAAAATTTCAAGCGAAACCTGTGATTTCGCTTGAAACAGACAAAGTCAGATTCCGCTTGAGATTTGCTGTTGATTCCGCTCCAAAATTCACTTTTGTAATTTCACTTGAAATTGTCTGAGGTGATTTCGCTTGAGTGGGTCTTTGCTGAACTTAGAGATTTCGCTTGAAAAGATTGTGGGATATTTTGCTTGAAGACTTTCTGATTATTTCGCTTGAACAAGAATCATGGATAACGATTTCTACAACGCGTTTGCTACTCCGACTACTCCGGCTTCCATTGCTCAGAACATGAATCTAGAAAACGAGACCGGAACTTTACAAAAGCCCCCAAAGCTAATGAGCATAGAAGAATATTACGGATGGAAAGATAGGTTTGAAAACTAGGTTCAAGCTAACCATCTAAGATCATGGGAGTGCATTCTGAAGAAATATGTGTTGCCACGCACTGATTTGCAAGTTGAGAAAACAATTTCTGAATTTAGTGACCAAGAAAGAGATATGTACAAAGCTGAAAAGATGATGATCAGTCTACTTCAGCAAGCTATCAAAGAAGACATCTTCGTATTGCTCCAGCACGACAAAACTTCAAAATCAATTTGGGATGCTCTTCGAATCAAGTTTGAGGGTAGTGAGAACATGATCAAGAGTAAAAAGGCACTGCTTAAGAAAGAATTTGATCTTTTTACGAGTTTGCCCAGGGAAGATACAAAAAAGCTCATTGAACGATACTGCCACTTGGTGCGATCCATGTCGATGCTAAGTATAACAAAAGATCGTGAAGAGTGGGTAGACAAGTTAGCTGATGCGTTACCACAAAAAGAGTGGGGTACCTACTTGATGATTCTGAAGAACACTGGGGTTTATGATGGGCTGACAATTTCTCAGTTTATTGAGAAGATTGAGGGCCAGGATCTGGAACAGCAAAAGATTGCGAGAATGAATAGTCCAAGTGGTCAACAGGATGTAAAAATGTACTACAAAGGCAGTGTGTTCCAGAAGTTGAAAGAAGCCCGAAAATTCAGACTGCTTTTAGTGCTGGAGATTCATCTGAAAAAATTGATCAAAGCTCAAACAAAAGCAGTAGTGGATTTTCTTCATATCCGAGTGTGAACCCAAAAGATATAACATCAAGTTTTCATTCTCAAAGCACAAAAACTGGAAATGGTTATGTGATACAATGCAACATTGCCTTGAATCTTCCAGATGGTCAAAGCTTTTCTGAAGAGGTTGCAAAAGATCACATGGCATTACTTGGTTCTGTGTTATTATCCTATGAGGGTTTGGTTGCTGGGAGGATAGGAAATCCTATGCTAACAAAAGAGGATTATGATCAGATAGACGCAGAAGAAATGGAACTGATGGACATCAAATGGTGTCTAGCTAGCGTTCTAAGAAGAGCAGAAAAGTTCAAATTGATCACCGGGAGAAATGACTTTCTTGATGCACATGTTTCTACTTTAGGTTTTGATAAATCTAAAGTTACTTGTTTTCGATGCAGGGAGAAAGGTCATTTCAAGAGGGAATGCAAGAACAGAGAAGCTAGTGATGTGAAGAATCCATTCGGAAAAGATGACTACTACCGGAAAGCTATATATCAACAGGTTGGTCAACGGCAACAACAAGAACCACAAGTGGCTCATGGTAGAAAAGTGATTGAGGATTCAAAGAGAGCATGTCTGGGGAATCAAGAGAGCTTTAACTGGAACTTTCAGGATGATGAAAGGCTACCAGAAGGTTTTAGCTGGGATATGTTTACAGATGAGAAAGGAGATTTCAAAGCCTTCATTGCCAAGATTGTGAAAGAACCAGATATGTTAACCGAGTGGATGAAATCAATTGGTGAAACTGTGAAGATTGAAGTAGAAAAGTCTGTCTCATCTGATGAAAGCTCACTCAGTTCAGATGAAAGTTCAGAAAAAGAAGTTATCTTTGACCAAACACCATCTGATTCTGGTTTTTCGGATGATGGTTCTGACAAATCAGTAGAGTTTGATCAATCTCCAACTGATGATAGTAGTGATGATGAGGAAGAAAAACATATTAATATTGCAAAATCTCATCTCTCTCCTGAAAGTTTTCATTTTTATTTTGCAGATCGCTTGGAGAAACTGAAGGAGAAACGAGCTGCAAAAGAACAAAAAGAAATGAAATCTGAAAGTGTTATTCAAAAAGAAGAAATTGTTCAAAATGAAGAAGTTAAAAGGGTTGCTGAGTGACGGGTGGTCCTTTGGACAACCCTTAAGCATGTTAAAAGATAAAATAATCCTCCAATTAGCCGTGTAATTATCTTGAATTAGATAACTACGATGCTTATGTTTTAGGTACGAATTAGGAGCTAAAAGATGGATCAAAGGCAGCTTTTGGAGGCTTTGGTGGAAAATGGGTCAAGAGGAGAACAAAAGTATAACAAAGGAGTGAAGGCAGCCAAGTACCGTAAATTACGGTTCTACTGTAATTTACGGTAGACCAATTTTCACTTTAGTTTCCACCGTAACACAGACAATCGGCACCGTAACAAAATGTTGACCACCGTAAATTACGGTGGAGCCGTAATTTACGGTGGAGCTGAAATCGCAAAAACGTAACTGCCATCTTATATTCGGTTTTGGTGTGTCTTTTCATCTTATCTCATCATTGGACGGTTTTTGGACACCTTGGGGACGAATTTTGGCTTGTGGCTTGTTTGGTGAACAATTTCAATCATTCGGTTTGTGCTTTTGATTCATATGAACAATAGTTTGATGTTGATGATGATTCACCGAGCCATGTCCGGCTAAACTCTTCGGTGATCATCCTAGGTGAATGTTTCTGAAACTTTTGTGTGTTTAATTTCTGCATTTCTAGAATGATATCTTGCGTTGCTTGAATGTCATGGTGTATGTTTGATTGTTTGTAGTGTGTTAATCTATATTGCAATTCCTAGTCTTAATCGTACGTTCTTGGTGCCGTTGGCAACCGAGATATCACGGGAAGGGTTAGGGTTGGTTATTGGTTAATAGGTCATCGGGAAACAACCTCGCGTTATCTAATCCGAGTACTTTGTTCCCTTTTATCACTTCAATCACATATACACGAGTTATGTCTATGTAACTCTTTCTAGTGAAATTGCACACAACTGTTTAAAGAAACTGAAACCTAGGGTGATCATTGTTCTCTCCTAACTGTTTACAACCAACTTTGATTTGAATTAGTTCTTAATTTAGTTTTCTAAAACAACAATCCACAATCTTGAATTTTAATTTTCTGCAAGTTAGTTTAATATTAGTTTAAATACAAAGCTATACAATCGACACATTTTCCACATACTCCCTGAGTTCGATACCCTACTACCACTAACTACAGTTGTTTAGGGATTAAATTTGCGTGACCCACGACATCACGTCAAATTTTGGCGCCGTTGCCGGGGAGTAGTGCGCAACGTGTGTTAATTTAATAGTTTTGTTTGTTATTTTCGGGTTTACGCTGGTTGTGTTTAGTGTGCAGGTACTTCAGGTGTATGCATACTAGAGGCTCTCACAGGTCATCACCGCTATCGTTTGATCCGGAAATTGAAAAAACGCTACGACAAAACCGAGTTTTAGTGCGAGAAAACAAAATCATTGGTTCACCCACTTCACCCATTACACCGAGAAACATCATGGCTGATTCTCAGATTCCACCTACAACCAGTCAAACAACCTCATCCTTTATACCTACTTCCACTCAACCATCACCAAACACTACATTACCTAATACCACCGCTGAATTTACACCATCCAATGTCACCCAACCAATCACCACTCAAACTGAGCCTACCATCACTTACGATCCATCCACCATAATCCCACCATTATCTCACTTCTTTCCCCCAACTACAGGTCAATCATCATCTACCTTCACAATTGCACCCAATTCAACTATCGTGCATACTACTTCATCTTTTAGACCACAACAACAACAGTCGGGCTTTCAGTATTCGACCATCCCATTTGGGCAGACCTCGGGAATTCAAGGAGATGGTTATGATGAGGTATTTGAAGATTATGAGGGTTATGAAGATGATGGGTACAGTTATGGAGGTTATGGTGATCAAGGGGAGTTTGGGTATTTGCAAAGTCAATCTCAAGGAATGGTAAGTGTTGGTGGAATGCCACAACAACAAATTATACCACAACACATTCGGCCAAGACCACAAGGGCCAACTGTCACACCCCAACCGATGGCGGAATCATCGGGGCGCGGCACTGAGCGAAACAGATTGTTCAGAAGTTTCCACAACAACTATCATACAATTCAGTTATATAACACGTCCCATACCGTGTCCCAAATAATAACAAGTTATCATAGAAATCAACTAAACAATATGGGAACTGTTCCGACAACTCAAATTCTTAATTATTACAAACCGAATTTAAATATTGTTTTAAGACTTCTAGACGGCTAACTATAGATCTTACTGACTACAGGTGCCAGTACAAGATCTACAGATAATTATGACCCTGGAGCAGGTATGTGGACACTGTCCTAAGGTCACAGGCTCCTAGAAGCTTATTATTGCCTCGCTTCCCTAGCACGCTAGTAGCTTAAACACCTGTCACATACGTTAAAATAAAAGTCAATACATATAATGTAAAGGTGAGTACACAAGTTTGATATAGCATATAAAGTTCGAAAGTTTACGCATAACCAAGCACGTACACAAGGGCAAACGATGCATGTAAATTATCAACATGGGACCATCGATACCAACGACTTCAAGTTGACTGTCCGAGACAGTTCGCAATACATGATTACCACCGTAATCCATGCAAGTAATTGTCCTTAGCAACCCCCGTGTGAACGGGTGCTGAGTCCAAACTATAGTACTACGTTGCTAAAGCAGGTAGATAGCACTCCACGTGTAAACATAATAAACAGCAATCATTTAGACAAGCAATACATGCAAGTAGGTTAGCGTTCAAATAGTTTGTGTTGTTTGTGAATTTGATAGATTACGTATGTAACACCCAAAAGTGCTGAAAGCAAAAAGGGATCGAGTATACTCACAGTGATTGATGTGGATTTGAAGGGAGCACATAGAGTAGGTTAGCCTGAGTAGTTCGATAACAATACGATGAGTAATGCGGAAAAGTGAACAGTGGAAATTGGATCGGATAGACCAATCGATCGGACAGCTGTTCGATCGAGTGGGCTGTTCGATTGGTTTGAAAGTCCGTTCGAACATCCATTCGATCGGCCGGCTGGCTCGATCGGCTGGTTCCTTCAAGTGGATTGTTTCTTCCTTTGATGTGAAGGATGTGTTTGTGTATGATGGTTGTACTACCTTTCAAGTTGGCCGATCGAACAGCTGTTCGATCGGTTAGCCCAACCGATCGGTTAGCATTTCATTGTTTTCAAGTCTGTCACTCGATCGGTTGGCATGCTCGATCGGGTGACATTCCAATGTTTCGAAAAGTCTAAGTGTCTTGAAGTGTAGTATCTCATGATTCGAGTAGTAATGTTTACAATCGAGTGGCGTAGTCGATCGAACAGAACTCACTCAATATTACACTTCATGAGTTTGTGGGACTAAGTGCTAGTCGATCGGTTAGCCTAGTCGATCGGCTGGCATAGTCGTTCGGTTGGGCTGTTCGATCGAACAGCCTAGCCGTTCGGCCAGCTTCTCGATTCGGTTAACCTTTCACTTAACACTTGGTTATTCCCGTTAATTGTTGATGTTTTAGAGATATTTTGACTACGAGTTGAACCACAAAACTGAAGTCCCCACTTAGCCTACTGACTCGAGCAGGAATCACCCAAACTCGGTCAGAGACGGTTTGGAACCCAAGTTTAACGTTTAACCCGAAATCGGTATATCTCTCGGTAGAACCCGAATCTTGAACCATGTGTTTGTTTAGGATGGTTTATAAATCGGTTCAAGTCTCGTTTTCACCTTTTTGAGTGTAAAAGAGTTGAAAGATAGATGAAAACCCATCTTCCAATCCTTTTCCACCGTGAAATGTTAAGATCTTTGGAGGATTTTAGGTTATTTATGTGAAAATCGGTTAGATCTAAGTTATTCATGGTGGAATGATGCCAAAACTTAGTGTTCTTGAAGAACACATGATGACATCACCCAAGAACACCTAGATCTTGGTGATTTCATGGATGAAATCCAAGTTTTGAAAGATAGAAAGATGGAGAATCGATTAATGAATAAAAACGTACAAGGATTAGAGCGAAATACTTACCGGTTTGAGAGAAATCTGAGATTTAGTGAGAAGAAGAGGCTGGTCGGTCAGAGCTTTTCCAAAAGTGGAAAGTTTGACAAGGACAGCCCTATTTATAGGCTTCCAAAAGAGGAAAGGGTCAGCTGATCGAACAGCATCCATGATCGAGCAGCTGTCCGATCGAACAGCCTGTTCGATCGGCTAGCCTGTTCGATCAGGTTGCCCTGTTCGATCGGCTTGCCTGATTTTTGAGTGTTTTGCGACGATTTGAGATATTTCGAGTTCGATGAGCGATGATTTGAGAATGATGGAATTCCTAATCAAATTACTTTTAGTCTCAACTACTATATCTAACATACAAGCATCCTTACAACCATTTCGGGTTCGATTTCCATTGAGTTTGATTCACCTTTGAGTCTTGATTGATTTGATTGATTCACCACACACTTTAACATAAAAGTAAACATGCACAAGTAACACATAAGGCACACACACACGTATAAAAAGTACTAAAATCCCCACACTTGAGTTTGATGATTGATTTGATTAGCTTGATTATTGATTGACTAGCTTTATTGCATTGTTACTTCCTATCATTCACAGTCGGTCGTTGATTCACAGTTCGATCATCGGTCGATTAGTTTGATTATACAACACTTACTCCAAATAATATGAAAATCAAAATGAAACTAAAATGAAATTAATCTTCATTGACCTTTAATTCCAATAACAGTCAACACTTGACTTTGACTTTGACTTTTGGAAAACACGGGGTGTTACAGTCTCCCCTCCTTTAGGGAATTTCGTCCCGAAATTAAGCCGAGAACCGTACATCGCCGTGTGATTTTACCAATTTGACGCTTCAGGTCTATCTGAACAACTGTGGGTACTTGGCCTTCATGTCACTTTCGAGTTCCCAAGTGAACTCCGCGCCTCGTTTGCCTTCCCATCGTACTTTTACAATAGGAATGCGAGAGCGTCTGAGTTGCTTGGTCTGTCGGTCCATGATTTCGACAGGCTTTTCCACGAAGTGTAGCGTCTCATTGACCTGAAGATCGTCGAGTGGTATTATTGCGTCGTGGTCGGCTACGCACTTTCGAAGATTTGAAATATGGAAAGTCGGGTGGACATTGCTGAGTTCCTCCGGTAATTCGAGTCTGTAGGCAACTTTACCGATCCTTTCCAGAATCTTAAAAGGTCCAACAAATCGAGGCGCAAGTTTCCCTCTTTTGCCGAATCGGACTACTCCCTTCCAAGGTGATACCTTTAGGAGCACGTAGTCGCCAACTGCAAATTCGCGGGGCCTGCGTCGTTTATCGGCGTACATCTTTTGTCTGTCCCGGGCCTTTACCAAGTTTTCCCTTATCTGGTGGATCTTGTCAGTCGTTTCTTGCAGAATCTCGGGCCCAGTCAATTGTGAATGACCGACCTCGTGCCATACAATAGGCGAGCGACATCTCCTACCATACAAGGCTTCGAAAGGTGCCATTTCGATGCTGGAGTGATAGCTATTATTGTACGAAAATTCGACCAACGGTAGGTGTTTGCTCCAACTACCACCAAAATCGATAACACACGCACGGAGCATGTCTTCAATAGTACGAATCGTTCTTTCAGTCTGCCCGTCGGTTTGCGGGTGGAATGCGGTACTCAAATTCAGCGTCGTACCAAGAGCTGCTTGAAAAGTTTCCCACAATCTCGATGTAAACCGAGCATCGCGATCCGAAATGATGTCTCGAGGCGTACCATGATTCTTAATGATCTCGTCGGTGTAGATTTGGGCTAGCTTGGCTACCTTGTAGTCTTCTCGTATTGGCAGAAAGTGGGCTGATTTGGTTAGACGGTCGACTATAACCCAAATACTGTCGTGACCTGATGGCGTGGTCGGAAGCTTAGTTATGAAATCCATAGCTATGCTTTCCCACTTCCATACGGGTATCGGCGGTTGTTCGAGTAAGCCTGAAGGTCTTTGGTGTTCAGCCTTGACTCTTGCACAAGTTAAACAGCTACCAACATATAGAGCAATATCCCTTTTCATCCCAGGCCACCAGTACTTGTAGCGAAGGTCCTGGTACATTTTGTCCGCACCGGGATGAATGGAGTATCGGGATTTGTGGGCTTCGTTCATGATGATCTTTCGCAAATCTGTCCTCCTCGGAACCCAGATTCGGTCCAGATAATAGAATATCCCGTTGGCTTTGCTCACGAGCTGAGTTCCATCGTGATAGATTCGTTCTTTCTTCAACGTACGCTCGTTAAAGCAAGCGTGTTGTGCTTCGCGGATGAGAGCTTCGAGGTTATACTGAGCCTGGATGTTTCGAACACCTATCACGTAATTCTTTCTGCTGAGGGCGTCTGCAACTACATTCGCCTTGCCTGGGTGATAACGGATCTCACAGTCGTAATCGTTGAGAAGTTCTACCCATCGGCGTTGACGCATATTGAGTTCTTTCTGGTCAAAGATATGTTGTAGGCTCTTGTGATCGGTGAAGATCGTACACTTTGTACCATACAGGTAGTGTCGCCAAATCTTTAAGGCAAAGACAACTGCGCCTAGCTCGAGGTCATGGGTTGTATAGTTCTTCTCGTGGATTTTGAGCTGTCGAGATGCGTAAGCTATAACCTTGTCTCGTTGCATGAGAACACAGCCAAGTCCAAGGTTTGAAGCATCACAATAGACAACGAAGTCATCGCTTCCGTCCGGCAGTGTAAGAACTGGTGCATGGCACAGCATGTGTTTGAGGGTTTGGAAAGCAGTCTCCTGCGCGGTTCCCCACACAAAAGGCTTGTCTTTATGAGTAAGGGAGGTAAGTGGTACAGCAATCTTTGAGAATCCTTCGATGAATCGCCGGTAGTAACCAGCTAATCCGAGAAAAGAGCGAACTTCTGACGGATTCTTTGGCGTAACCCATCCCTTGACTGCCTCAATCTTTGCGGGATCAACGTGTATACCCCGACTATTCATAATGTGACCCAGAAATTGAACCTCTTCCAACCAGAACTCACACTTGGAGAATTTGGCGTAGAGTTGGTTTCCCTGAAGCAACTCGAGAACCAATCGCAAATGCTGCGCATGTTCGGCCCTCGATCTGGAATAGATCAGGACATCGTCGATAAACACAATGACGAAACGGTCTAAGAACGGTTTACACACGCGATTCATCAGATCCATAAAGACCGCGGGTGCGTTGGTCAAACCAAAAGGCATGACAACAAATTCGTAGTGGCCGTATCGGGTTCGAAAAGCGGTTTTGGGTATGTCTTCCTCTTGAATCCGCAACTGATGGTAGCCTGAACGTAGATCAATCTTGGAGAAACACTGAGCACCTTGTAATTGGTCAAACAGATCATCGATTCGTGGTAAGGGGTATCGGTTCTTGATGGTCAGCTTGTTCAATTCCCGGTAATCGATGCACATTCCGGAACGACCCGTCCTTCTTTTTGACAAAAGGACTGGTGCGCCCCATGGAGAAGTGCTCGGGAGAATAAAGCCTTTTTCAAGTAACTCTTGGAGTTGGTTTGAGAGTTCTCGCATCTCAGATGGAGCGAGTCGATACGGAGCTTTGGCCACTGGGTTGGCTCCTGGAATAAGGTCGATTCGAAAGTCGATATCACGACTTGGAGGTAATCCAGGAAGATCATCAGGGAACACCTGAGGAAATTCTCGGACAACGGGAACATCCTTGACTTCAACTTTCTTTTTCTTGTCCGTCTCTGCTACAACAATGTTGGCCAAGAAGGCTCGATATTCCTTGCGGAGATATTTGCGAGCTTGAAGACATGACATGAGCTTGAGATCTTTCGCAGTAGTTTCACCATAAACACATAGAATATCACCACTAGCTAGCACAAAACGAATCATCTTATCGGCACACACAACTTCAGCATGGTTTTCACGAAGAAAGTCCATGCCTACTATGACATCGAAACTTCCGAGCTGCATTGGAATGAGATTAATCGGAAATATATGATTGTTGAGCTCGAGAGTACAATCACGGAGCACAGAATTGACAGCAATGGTTCTTCCGGTAGCGACTTCTACTTCGAAGGGTGACGAAAGATAAGAGCGCTTACGTCTAAGAAGTTTCTCAAACTCAAATGACACAAAGCAGTTATCGGCTCCAGTATCAAACAAACATGATGCATATATACCATTCACGAGGAACGTACCATTGACCACGTTGTTGTCAGCTTGAGCCTGGCGTGCATTGATGTTGAAAGTTCTGGCGTGAGCGGCTTGTTGTTGAGGCTGCTGTTGTTGTTGCTGGGGTTGTTGAGCTTCTTGTTTCACCACTCTGTTCGGGCACCGGTTTGCGAAGTGGTTAGGGTCGCCACATGCAAAGCAGGTCCGAACATTGTTTGCCGGGGCCTGTGCAGCTTGAGGAGCTTGAGGAGCAGGTAGCAGGGCTTGGTTAACAGCGGCTTGAGCTTGCGTTTGACGAGGACCATAGCGGCAATTCGCAGTGAAATGCCCGTAAACGTTGCAGTGGACACAGTAACGGCAGGCCACACCGACCGGGTGATGATAAGAACATGTAGCACAGAGTGGGTGGGGGCCGGTGTACGCACGCTTAGCCGGCGGCGCATTGATCACTGGCGCAGTGCGCTGTGGTTGTTGCTGTTGTGGCGGTACTGACTGAAGAGGAGCAGCATTGGTTGCAGCGGCACAACTCTTGTTCTTCTTTCTTCTTCTCGAGGACTTGGAGGCTTGAGCAGTAGGGTTGTCGGTTGATGCGGTAGTAACTTGATGCAACGACTTGGATGGCTTATCCTAGACACCAGCCTTAACTCGCTTGTCATTAATCTCGGCAGCGAGTAGGTAGGTTTCCTCGATTGATGCGGGTTTGGCAGCGAACACATAATCTGCAACACAATCCGGAAGAGCACGGATGTATTTCTTGATGGTCATCTCGGGAGTCTTGACCTGGTCTGGACAGATAATGCTCAGTTGTTTGAAACGGGCGGTGAGACCAGCGTTGTCGCCCTCCTTCTGCTTGATGGTCCAGAACTCATCCTCCAACTTTTGGCGTTCGTGGGGAGGACAGAACTCGTCCAGCATGATAGCCTTCAGTTCCTCCCACGTCAGCTCGTAGGCAGCGTCGTTCCCGCGCTTATTCCTTTCGGCTGTCCACCAGTCCAATGCCCGCGACTGGAAGACACCGGTAGCATTGAGAGTTCGAAGATGATCCGGGCATCCGCTTTGACGAAGGGTAACTTCCACAGAGTCAAACCAGTGAAATAAGCCTGTAGGGCCCTCTTCACCGGTGAACTCCTTCGGTCCACATGCCTTAAATTGCTTGAAACTGAACGGAGCTTTGCTGGGTTCAGTGAGGGTTCGGGATTCTTCCGACGACTTGCTGGTGTTTTCGTACACCTCGCTGACAGCTTTCGCTACAGACCTTGAGATGAGCTTGGCGAGACGTCGGTCTCTCTTTTCCTGACGGGAAAGGTTTTGGCGAATTTTTGCTGATGACGACATGGTCTGCAATAGACATCGCCATAGGGCTCAACACAACGAATTCGAATCTCGCACGTCTTAGTTTACTAAAGCTTAGAATCACGTCGCATCTCACGTCACGTATCACATATAAACACATAAGCACATAATCATAGAGGCACATAAGCACAGAAGCATTTAGAGCACATAAGCAATTAAGCAAATAGAGCACTTAATTCCCTAAACACGTACGGAATTTTATCACAGAGGCGGTCAGAAAACAGAAACCTATATCCACAAGTCGAGTGTCGTTCGTTTTGCATATCGGATAGCATCACATTGTATCGTCTAACTTAGTCGTATAGGGTAGCATAGCATACTGGTTTCGTTTAGATCACATCAACAGGGGTTCGAATCGAGATAGGATAGCAACAGAAGTCACGCAGATCGATAAACAATGGAACAATAAACGAATCTTTAAAACACATAAACAGGTAAATCATATATAAAATCAACGAAGCAACACTCAAAATCGGAAAATGGATTGTCTGCGGCTACTAGACTTTGACTAACCATGGCAATTTAACTATTCACAGTTGACTTGTCGTCACTTTCGACTCTAGGGGACATGTTTCTGCCTCGATTCTTGGGCATTATGCATGCACATTCTAGGCCATACTCGTGAGTTCAGGTCGTTGGAGTCCGTCAATTGCCTTGGCGAGATAAAATAAAGCTGGAATAACTGCCAAGGTTAGGGTTTCACCCCTAGCTTAGCAATTTCTTCCTTGTTTTAAGAAAATTTAGAGGAAAGTTTTCGTCAAATTACGGGTTTCAGCCCTGATTTGGTATAATTCTCCCCTGTTTGTTGATAGAAATTCACACAAAATAATTGGCAAAAATTTGTAATTTAGGCAGGAATTTGCGGGTTTCACTCCTAATCCCGTCCAAATTACGAAATTTGGCTCGGAGTTCGGATGTAATGATAGAATAGAAGGAAACACGTAAAATAAGCACATAAACTTGGTCTCTTGGTTCCTAACTATAGTCTAGGTCTCTAAGACAGCGATCCGGACTAGATCGTGTCTAACCTAATTCCCTATAGTTATGGCTCTGATACCAATCTGTCACACCCCAACCGATGGCGGAATCATCGGGGCGCGGCACTGAGCGAAACAGATTGTTCAGAAGTTTCCACAACAACTATCATACAATTCAGTTATATAACACGTCCCATACCGTGTCCCAAATAATAACAAGTTATCATAGAAATCAACTAAACAATATGGGAACTGTTCCGACAACTCAAATTCTTAATTATTACAAACCGAATTTAAATATTGTTTTAAGACTTCTAGACGGCTAACTATAGATCTTACTGACTACAGGTGCCAGTACAAGATCTACAGATAATTATGACCCTGGAGCAGGTATGTGGACACTGTCCTAAGGTCACAGGCTCCTAGAAGCTTATTATTGCCTCGCTTCCCTAGCACGCTAGTAGCTTAAACACCTGTCACATACGTTAAAATAAAAGTCAATACATATAATGTAAAGGTGAGTACACAAGTTTGATATAGCATATAAAGTTCGAAAGTTTACGCATAACCAAGCACGTACACAAGGGCAAACGATGCATGTAAATTATCAACATGGGACCATCGATACCAACGACTTCAAGTTGACTGTCCGAGACAGTTCGCAATACATGATTACCACCGTAATCCATGCAAGTAATTGTCCTTAGCAACCCCCGTGTGAACGGGTGCTGAGTCCAAACTATAGTACTACGTTGCTAAAGCAGGTAGATAGCACTCCACGTGTAAACATAATAAACAGCAATCATTTAGACAAGCAATACATGCAAGTAGGTTAGCGTTCAAATAGTTTGTGTTGTTTGTGAATTTGATAGATTACGTATGTAACACCCAAAAGTGCTGAAAGCAAAAAGGGATCGAGTATACTCACAGTGATTGATGTGGATTTGAAGGGAGCACAGAGAGTAGGTTAGCCTGAGTAGTTCGATAACAATACGATGAGTAATGCGGAAAAGTGAACAGTGGAAATTGGATCGGATAGACCAATCGATCGGACAGCTGTTCGATCGAGTGGGCTGTTCGATTGGTTTGAAAGTCCGTTCGAACATCCATTCGATCGGCCGGCTGGCTCGATCGGCTGGTTCCTTCAAGTGGATTGTTTCTTCCTTTGATGTGAAGGATGTGTTTGTGTATGATGGTTGTACTACCTTTCAAGTTGGCCGATCGAACAGCTGTTCGATCGGTTAGCCCAACCGATCGGTTAGCATTTCATTGTTTTCAAGTCTGTCACTCGATCGGTTGGCATGCTCGATCGGGTGACATTCCAATGTTTCGAAAAGTCTAAGTGTCTTGAAGTGTAGTATCTCATGATTCGAGTAGTAATGTTTACAATCGAGTGGCGTAGTCGATCGAACAGAACTCACTCAATATTACACTTCATGAGTTTGTGGGACTAAGTGCTAGTCGATCGGTTAGCCTAGTCGATCGGCTGGCATAGTCGTTCGGTTGGGCTGTTCGATCGAACAGCCTAGCCGTTCGGCCAGCTTCTCGATTCGGTTAACCTTTCACTTAACACTTGGTTATTCCCGTTAATTGTTGATGTTTTAGAGATATTTTGACTACGAGTTGAACCACAAAACTGAAGTCCCCACTTAGCCTACTGACTCGAGCAGGAATCACCCAAACTCGGTCAGAGACGGTTTGGAACCAAGTTTAACGTTTAACCCGAAATCGGTATATCTCTCGGTAGAACCCGAATCTTGAACCATGTGTTTGTTTAGGATGGTTTATAAATCGGTTCAAGTCTCGTTTTCACCTTTTTGAGTGTAAAAGAGTTGAAAGATAGATGAAAACCCATCTTCCAATCCTTTTCCACCGTGAAATGTTAAGATCTTTGGAGGATTTTAGGTTATTTATGTGAAAATCGGTTAGATCTAAGTTATTCATGGTGGAATGATGCCAAAACTTAGTGTTCTTGAAGAACACATGATGACATCACCCAAGAACACCTAGATCTTGGTGATTTCATGGATGAAATCCAAGTTTTGAAAGATAGAAAGATGGAGAATCGATTAATGAATAAAAACGTACAAGGATTAGAGCGAAATACTTACCGGTTTGAGAGAAATCTGAGATTTAGTGAGAAGAAGAGGCTGGTCGGTCAGAGCTTTTCCAAAAGTGGAAAGTTTGACAAGGACAGCCCTATTTATAGGCTTCCAAAAGAGGAAAGGGTCAGCTGATCGAACAGCATCCATGATCGAGCAGCTGTCCGATCGAACAGCCTGTTCGATCGGCTAGCCTGTTCGATCAGGTTGCCCTGTTCGATCGGCTTGCCTGATTTTTGAGTGTTTTGCGACGATTTGAGATATTTCGAGTTCGATGAGCGATGATTTGAGAATGATGGAATTCCTAATCAAATTACTTTTAGTCTCAACTACTATATCTAACATACAAGCATCCTTACAACCATTTCGGGTTCGATTTCCATTGAGTTTGATTCACCTTTGAGTCTTGATTGATTTGATTGATTCACCACACACTTTAACATAAAAGTAAACATGCACAAGTAACACATAAGGCACACACACACGTATAAAAAGTACTAAAATCCCCACACTTGAGTTTGATGATGATTTGATTAGCTTGATTATTGATTGACTAGCTTTATTGCATTGTTACTTCCTATCATTCACAGTCGGTCGTTGAATTCACAGTTCGATCATCGGTCGATTAGTTTGATTATACAACACTTACTCCAAATAATATGAAAATCAAAATGAAACTAAAATGAAATTAATCTTCATTGACCTTTAATTCCAATAACAGTCAACACTT